>NC_091537.1:43334500-43646000 GCF_042242935.1 Bactrocera oleae
CACTGTACTGCTTAAGCCAAAAACATGAATTGTACTGATTTAAACGAAAGCCAAATTATATTGTTATTGCAGAATTGACATATTCATATAACCGAAAAAATGGCACTTTCTTAGTTTTAGACTTAAAGTCGATTTTCTTGTAAATTGTATGTCAATTGCGTGAGCACTGTACTGCTTAAGCCAAAAAAATCAATTTTATAGATTTGAGCGAAAGTTAAATTATATTGTTATTGCAGAATTGACATATTCATATAACCGAGAAAATTGCACTTTCTTAGTTTTAGACTTAAAGTCGATTTTCTTGTAAATTGTATGTCAAATGCGTGAGCACTGTACTGCTTAAGCCGAAAAACATGAATTGTACTGATATGAGCGAAAGTCAAATTATATTGTTATTGCAGAATTGACATATTCATATAATCGAAAAAATGGCACTTTCTTAGTTTTAGACTTGAAGTCGATTTTCTTTTAAATTGTATGTCAAATGCGTGAGCACTGTACTGCTTAAGCCAAAAACATGAATTGTACTGATTTAAACGAAAGCCAAATTATATTGTTATTGCAGAATTGACATATTCATATAACCGAAAAAATGGCACTTTCTTAGTTTTAGACTTAAAGTCGATTTTCTTGTAAATTGTATGTCAATTGCGTGAGCACTGTACCGCATAAGCCGAAAAACATCAATTTTATAGATTTGAGCGAAAGTTAAATTATATTGTTATTGCAGAATTGACATATTCATATAACCGAAAAAGTTGCACTTTCTTAGGTTTAGACTCAAAGTCGATTTTCTTTTAAATTGTATGTCAATTGCGTGAGCACTGTGCTGCTTAAGCCGAAAAACATGAATTGTACTGATATGAGCGAAAGCCAAATTATATTGTTATTGCAGAATTGACATATTCATATAATCGAAAAAATGGCACTTTCTTAGTTTTAGACTTGAAGTCGATTTTCTTTTAAATTGTATGTCAAATGCGTGAGCACTGTACTGCTTAAGCCAAAAACATGAATTGTACTGATTTAAACGAAAGCCAAATTATATTGTTATTGCAGAATTGACATATTCATATAACCGAAAAAATGGCACTTTCTTAGTTTTAGACTTAAAGTCGATTTTCTTGTAAATTGTATGTCAATTGCGTGAGCACTGTACCGCATAAGCCGAAAAACATCAATTTTATAGATTTGAGCGAAAGTTAAATTATATTGTTATTGCAGAATTGACATATTCATATAACCGAAAAAGTTGCACTTTCTTAGGTTTAGACTCAAAGTCGATTTTCTTTTAAATTGTATGTCAATTGCGTGAGCACTGTGCTGCTTAAGCCGAAAAACATGAATTGTACTGATATGAGCGAAAGCCAAATTATATTGTTATTGCAGAATTGACATATTCATATAATCGAAAAAATGGCACTTTCTTAGTTTTAGACTTGAAGTCGATTTTCTTTTAAATTGTATGTCAAATGCGTGAGCACTGTACTGCTTAAGCCAAAAACATGAATTGTACTGATTTAAACGAAAGCCAAATTATATTGTTATTGCAGAATTGACATATTCATATAACCGAAAAAATGGCACTTTCTTAGTTTTAGACTTAAAGTCGATTTTCTTGTAAATTGTATGTCAATTGCGTGAGCACTGTACTGCTTAAGCCAAAAACATCAATTTTATAGATTTGAGCGAAAGTTAAATTATATTGTTATTGCAGAATTGACATATTCATATAACCGAGAAAATTGCACTTTCTTAGTTTTAGACTTAAAGTCGATTTTCTTGTAAATTGTATGTCAAATGCGTGAGCACTGTACTGCTTAAGCCGAAAAACATGAATTGTACTGATATGAGCGAAAGTCAAATTATATTGTTATTGCAGAATTGACATATTCATATAACCGAGAAAATTGCACTTTCTTAGGTTTAGACTTGAAGTCGATTTTCTTTTAAATTGTATGTCAAATGCGTGAGCACTGTACTGCTTAAGCCAAAAACATGAATTGTACTGATTTAAACGAAAGCCAAATTATATTGTTATTGCAGAATTGACATATTCATATAACCGAAAAAATGGCACTTTCTTAGTTTTAGACTTAAAGTCGATTTTCTTGTAAATTGTATGTCAATTGCGTGAGCACTGTACCGCATAAGCCGAAAAACATCAATTTTATAGATTTGAGCGAAAGTTAAATTATATTGTTATTGCAGAATTGACATATTCATATAACCGAAAAAGTTGCACTTTCTTAGGTTTAGGCTCATAGTCAATTCTCTTGTAAATTGTATGTTAATCACTTGAGCACTGTACCGCATAAGCCGAAAAACATCAATTTTATAGATTTGAGCGAAAGTTAAATTATATTGTTATTGCAGAATTGACATATTCATATAACCGAAAAAATTGCACTTTCTTAGGTTTAGGCTCAAAGTCAATTTTATTGTAAATTGTATGTCAATTGCGTGAGCACTGTTCTGCTTAAGCCAAAAACATGAATTGTTCTGATTTGAGCGAAAGCCAAATTATATTGTTATTGCAGGATTAACAAATTAATATTACCGAAAAAGTTGCACTTCCTTAGGTTTAGGCTCATAGTCAATTCTCTTGTAAATTGTATGTTAATCACTTGAGCACTGTACCGCATAAGCCGAAAAACATCAATTTTATAGATTTGAGCGAAAGTTAAATTATATTGTTATTGCAGAATTGACATATTCATATAACCGAAAAAGTTGCACTTTCTTAGGTTTAGACTCAAAGTCGATTTTCTTTTAAATTGTATGTCAATTGCGTGAGCACTGTGCTGCTTAAGCCGAAAAACATGAATTGTACTGATATGAGCGAAAGCCAAATTATATTGTTATTGCAGAATTGACATATTCATATAATCGAAAAAATGGCACTTTCTTAGTTTTAGACTTGAAGTCGATTTTCTTTTAAATTGTATGTCAAATGCGTGAGCACTGTACTGCTTAAGCCAAAAACATGAATTGTACTGATTTAAACGAAAGCCAAATTATATTGTTATTGCAGAATTGACATATTCATATAACCGAAAAAATGGCACTTTCTTAGTTTTAGACTTAAAGTCGATTTTCTTGTAAATTGTATGTCAATTGCATGAGCACTGTACCGCATAAGCCGAAAAACATCAATTTTATAGATTTGAGCGAAAGTTAAATTATATTGTTATTGCAGAATTGACATATTCATATAACCGAAAAAGTTGCACTTTCTTAGGTTTAGGCTCATAGTCAATTCTCTTGTAAATTGTATGTTAATCACTTGAGCACTGTACCGCATAAGCCGAAAAACATCAATTTTATAGATTTGAGCGAAAGCCAAATTATATTGTTATTGCAGAATTGACATATTCATATAATCGAAAAAATGGCACTTTCTTAGTTTTAGACTTAAAGTCGATTTTCTTGCAAATTGTATGTCAATTGCGTGAGCACTGTTCTGCTTAAGCCAAAAACATGAATTGTTCTGATTTGAGCGAAAGCCAAATTATATTGTTATTGCAGGATTAACAAATTAATATTACCGAAAAAGTTGCACTTCCTTAGGTTTAGGCTCATAGTCAATTCTCTTGTAAATTGTATGTTAATCACTTGAGCACTGTACCGCATAAGCCGAAAAACATCAATTTTATAGATTTGAGCGAAAGTTAAATTATATTGTTATTGCAGAATTGACATATTCATATAACCGAAAAAATTGCACTTTCTTAGGTTTAGGCTCAAAGTCAATTTTATTGTAAATTGTATGTCAAATGCGTGAGCACTGTACTGCTTAAGCCAAAAACATGAATTGTACTGATTTAAACGAAAGCCAAATTATATTGTTATTGCAGAATTGACATATTCATATAACCGAAAAAATGGCACTTTCTTAGTTTTAGACTTAAAGTCGATTTTCTTGTAAATTGTATGTCAATTGCGTGAGCACTGTACCGCATAAGCCGAAAAACATCAATTTTATAGATTTGAGCGAAAGTTAAATTATATTGTTATTGCAGAATTGACATATTCATATAACCGAAAAAGTTGCACTTTCTTAGGTTTAGACTCAAAGTCGATTTTCTTTTAAATTGTATGTCAATTGCGTGAGCACTGTGCTGCTTAAGCCGAAAAACATGAATTGTACTGATATGAGCGAAAGCCAAATTATATTGTTATTGCAGAATTGACATATTCATATAATCGAAAAAATGGCACTTTCTTAGTTTTAGACTTGAAGTCGATTTTCTTTTAAATTGTATGTCAAATGCGTGAGCACTGTACTGCTTAAGCCAAAAACATGAATTGTACTGATTTAAACGAAAGCCAAATTATATTGTTATTGCAGAATTGACATATTCATATAACCGAAAAAATGGCACTTTCTTAGTTTTAGACTTAAAGTCGATTTTCTTGTAAATTGTATGTCAATTGCGTGAGCACTGTACCGCATAAGCCGAAAAACATCAATTTTATAGATTTGAGCGAAAGTTAAATTATATTGTTATTGCAGAATTGACATATTCATATAACCGAAAAAGTTGCACTTTCTTAGGTTTAGACTCAAAGTCGATTTTCTTTTAAATTGTATGTCAATTGCGTGAGCACTGTGCTGCTTAAGCCGAAAAACATGAATTGTACTGATATGAGCGAAAGCCAAATTATATTGTTATTGCAGAATTGACATATTCATATAATCGAAAAAATGGCACTTTCTTAGTTTTAGACTTGAAGTCGATTTTCTTTTAAATTGTATGTCAAATGCGTGAGCACTGTACTGCTTAAGCCAAAAACATGAATTGTACTGATTTAAACGAAAGCCAAATTATATTGTTATTGCAGAATTGACATATTCATATAACCGAAAAAATGGCACTTTCTTAGTTTTAGACTTAAAGTCGATTTTCTTGTAAATTGTATGTCAATTGCGTGAGCACTGTACCGCATAAGCCGAAAAACATCAATTTTATAGATTTGAGCGAAAGTTAAATTATATTGTTATTGCAGAATTGACATATTCATATAACCGAAAAAGTTGCACTTTCTTAGGTTTAGACTCAAAGTCGATTTTCTTTTAAATTGTATGTCAATTGCGTGAGCACTGTGCTGCTTAAGCCGAAAAACATGAATTGTACTGATATGAGCGAAAGCCAAATTATATTGTTATTGCAGAATTGACATATTCATATAATCGAAAAAATGGCACTTTCTTAGTTTTAGACTTGAAGTCGATTTTCTTTTAAATTGTATGTCAAATGCGTGAGCACTGTACTGCTTAAGCCAAAAACATGAATTGTACTGATTTAAACGAAAGCCAAATTATATTGTTATTGCAGAATTGACATATTCATATAACCGAAAAAATGGCACTTTCTTAGTTTTAGACTTAAAGTCGATTTTCTTGTAAATTGTATGTCAATTGCGTGAGCACTGTACCGCATAAGCCGAAAAACATCAATTTTATAGATTTGAGCGAAAGTTAAATTATATTGTTATTGCAGAATTGACATATTCATATAACCGAAAAAGTTGCACTTTCTTAGGTTTAGACTCAAAGTCGATTTTCTTTTAAATTGTATGTCAATTGCGTGAGCACTGTGCTGCTTAAGCCGAAAAACATGAATTGTACTGATATGAGCGAAAGCCAAATTATATTGTTATTGCAGAATTGACATATTCATATAATCGAAAAAATGGCACTTTCTTAGTTTTAGACTTAAAGTCGATTTTCTTGCAAATTGTATGTCAATTGCGTGAGCACTGTTCTGCTTAAGCCAAAAACATGAATTGTTCTGATTTGAGCGAAAGCCAAATTATATTGTTATTGCAGGATTAACAAATTAATATTACCGAAAAAGTTGCACTTCCTTAGGTTTAGGCTCATAGTCAATTCTCTTGTAAATTGTATGTTAATCACTTGAGCACTGTACCGCATAAGCCGAAAAACATCAATTTTATAGATTTGAGCGAAAGTTAAATTATATTGTTATTGCAGAATTGACATATTCATATAACCGAAAAAATTGCACTTTCTTAGGTTTAGGCTCAAAGTCAATTTTATTGTAAATTGTATGTCAAATGCGTGAGCACTGTACTGCTTAAGCCAAAAACATGAATTGTACTGATTTAAACGAAAGCCAAATTATATTGTTATTGCAGAATTGACATATTCATATAACCGAAAAAATGGCACTTTCTTAGTTTTAGACTTAAAGTCGATTTTCTTGTAAATTGTATGTCAATTGCGTGAGCACTGTACCGCATAAGCCGAAAAACATCAATTTTATAGATTTGAGCGAAAGTTAAATTATATTGTTATTGCAGAATTGACATATTCATATAACCGAAAAAGTTGCACTTTCTTAGGTTTAGACTCAAAGTCGATTTTCTTTTAAATTGTATGTCAATTGCGTGAGCACTGTGCTGCTTAAGCCGAAAAACATGAATTGTACTGATATGAGCGAAAGCCAAATTATATTGTTATTGCAGAATTGACATATTCATATAATCGAAAAAATGGCACTTTCTTAGTTTTAGACTTGAAGTCGATTTTCTTTTAAATTGTATGTCAAATGCGTGAGCACTGTACTGCTTAAGCCAAAAACATGAATTGTACTGATTTAAACGAAAGCCAGATTATATTGTTATTGCAGAATTGACATATTCATATAACCGAAAAAATGGCACTTTCTTAGTTTTAGACTTAAAGTCGATTTTCTTGTAAATTGTATGCCAATTGCGTGAGCACTGTACCGCATAAGCCGAAAAACATCAATTTTATAGATTTGAGCGAAAGTTAAATTATATTGTTATTGCAGAATTGACATATTCATATAACCGAAAAAGTTGCACTTTCTTAGGTTTAGACTCAAAGTCGATTTTCTTTTAAATTGTATGTCAATTGCGTGAGCACTGTGCTGCTTAAGCCGAAAAACATGAATTGTACTGATATGAGCGAAAGCCAAATTATATTGTTATTGCAGAATTGACATATTCATATAATCGAAAAAATGGCACTTTCTTAGTTTTAGACTTGAAGTCGATTTTCTTTTAAATTGTATGTCAAATGCGTGAGCACTGTACTGCTTAAGCCAAAAACATGAATTGTACTGATTTAAACGAAAGCCAAATTATATTGTTATTGCAGAATTGACATATTCATATAACCGAAAAAATGGCACTTTCTTAGTTTTAGACTTAAAGTCGATTTTCTAGTAAATTGTATGTCAATTGCGTGAGCACTGTACCGCATAAGCCGAAAAACATCAATTTTATAGATTTGAGCGAAAGTTAAATTATATTGTTATTGCAGAATTGACATATTCATATAACCGAAAAAGTTGCACTTTCTTAGGTTTAGACTCAAAGTCGATTTTCTTTTAAATTGTATGTCAATTGCGTGAGCACTGTGCTGCTTAAGCCGAAAAACATGAATTGTACTGATATGAGCGAAAGCCAAATTATATTGTTATTGCAGAACTGACATATTCATATAATCGAAAAAATGGCACTTTCTTAGTTTTAGACTTGAAGTCGATTTTCTTTTAAATTGTATGTCAAATGCGTGAGCACTGTACTGCTTAAACCAAAAACATGAATTGTACTGATTTAAACGAAAGCCAAATTATATTGTTATTGCAGAATTGACATATTCATATAACCGAAAAAATGGCACTTTCTTAGTTTTAGACTTAAAGTCGATTTTCTTGTAAATTGTATGTCAATTGCGTGAGCACTGTACCGCATAAGCCGAAAAACATCAATTTTATAGATTTGAGCGAAAGTTAAATTATATTGTTATTGCAGAATTGACATATTCATATAACCGAAAAAGTTGCACTTTCTTAGGTTTAGACTCAAAGTCGATTTTCTTTTAAATTGTATGTCAATTGCGTGAGCACTGTGCTGCTTAAGCCGAAAAACATGAATTGTACTGATATGAGCGAAAGCCAAATTATATTGTTATTGCAGAACTGACATATTCATATAATCGAAAAAATGGCACTTTCTTAGTTTTAGACTTGAAGTCGATTTTCTTTTAAATTGTATGTCAAATGCGTGAGCACTGTACTGCTTAAACCAAAAACATGAATTGTACTGATTTAAACGAAAGCCAAATTATATTGTTATTGCAGAATTGACATATTCATATAACCGAAAAAATGGCACTTTCTTAGTTTTAGACTTAAAGTCGATTTTCTTGTAAATTGTATGTCAATTGCGTGAGCACTGTACCGCATAAGCCGAAAAACATCAATTTTATAGATTTGAGCGAAAGTTAAATTATATTGTTATTGCAGAATTGACATATTCATATAACCGAAAAAGTTGCACTTTCTTAGGTTTAGACTCAAAGTCGATTTTCTTTTAAATTGTATGTCAATTGCGTGAGCACTGTGCTGCTTAAGCCGAAAAACATGAATTGTACTGATATGAGCGAAAGCCAAATTATATTGTTATTGCAGAATTGACATATTCATATAATCGAAAAAATGGCACTTTCTTAGTTTTAGACTTGAAGTCGATTTTCTTTTAAATTGTATGTCAAATGCGTGAGCACTGTACTGCTTAAGCCAAAAACATGAATTGTACTGATTTAAACGAAAGCCAAATTATATTGTTATTGCAGAATTGACATATTCATATAACCGAAAAAATGGCACTTTCTTAGTTTTAGACTTAAAGTCGATTTTCTTGTAAATTGTATGTCAATTGCGTGAGCACTGTACTGCTTAAGCCAAAAACATCAATTTTATAGATTTGAGCGAAAGTTAAATTATATTGTTATTGCAGAATTGACATATTCATATAACCGAGAAAATTGCACTTTCTTAGTTTTAGACTTAAAGTCGATTTTCTTGTAAATTGTATGTCAAATGCGTGAGCACTGTACTGCTTAAGCCGAAAAACATGAATTGTACTGATATGAGCGAAAGTCAAATTATATTGTTATTGCAGAATTGACATATTCATACAACCGAGAAAATTGCACTTTCTTAGTTTTAGACTTGAAGTCGATTTTCTTTTAAATTGTATGTCAAATGCGTGAGCACTGTACTGCTTAAGCCAAAAACATGAATTGTACTGATTTAAACGAAAGCCAAATTATATTGTTATTGCAGAATTGACATATTCATATAACCGAAAAAATGGCACTTTCTTAGTTTTAGACTTAAAGTCGATTTTCTTGTAAATTGTATGTCAATTGCGTGAGCACTGTACTGCTTAAGCCAAAAACATCAATTTTATAGATTTGAGCGAAAGTTAAATTATATTGTTATTGCAGAATTGACATATTCATATAACCGAAAAAGTTGCACTTTCTTAGGTTTAGACTCAAAGTCGATTTTCTTTTAAATTGTATGTCAATTGCGTGAGCACTGTACTGCTTAAGCCGAAAAACATGAATTTTACTGATTTGAGCGAAAGTCAAATTATATTGTTATTGCAGGATTAACAAATTAATATTGCCGAAAAAGTTGCACTTTCTTAGGTTTAGGCTCAAAGTCAATTCCCTTGTAAATTGTATGTTAATCATTTGAGCACTGTACCGCATAAGCCGAAAAACATCAATTTTATAGATTTGAGCGAAAGTTAAATTATATTGTTATTGCAGAAATGACATATTCATATAACCTAAAAAATTGCACTTTCTTAGGTTTAGACTTAAAGTCGATTTTCTTGTAAATTGTATGTCAATTGCGTGAGCACTGTACTGCTTAAGCCAAAAACATGAATTGTACTGATTTGAGCGAAAGCCAAATTATATTGTTATTGCATGATTAACAAATTAATATTACCGAAAAAGTGGCACTTTCTTAGGTTTAGGCTCAAAGTCAATTCTCTTGTAAATTGTATGTTAATCACTTGAGCACTGTACCGCATAAGCCGAAAAACATCAATTTTATAGATTTGAGCGAAAGTTAAATTATATTGTTATTGCAGAATTGACATATTCATATAACCTAAAAAATTGCACTTTCCAAGTTTAAAAGTCGATTTTCTTGTAAATTGTATGTCAATTGCGTGAGCACTGTACTGCTTAAGCTGAAAAACATGAATTTCACTGATTTGAGCGAAAGTCAAATTATATTTTTATTGCAGGATTAACAAATTAATATCACCGAAAAAGTTGCACTTTCTTAGGTTTAGACTCAAAGTCGATTTTCTTTTAAATTGTATGTCAATTGCGTGAGCACTGTACCGCTGAAGCCGAAAAACAGGAATTGTACTGATTTGAGCGAAAGCCAAATTATATTGTTATTGCAGAATTGACATATTCATATAACCGAAAAAGTTGCACTTTCTTAGGTTTAGACTCAAAGTCGATTTTCTTTTAAATTGTATGTCAATTGCGTGAGCACTGTGCTGCTTAAGCCGAAAAACATGAATTGTACTGATATGAGCGAAAGCCAAATTATATTGTTATTGCAGAATTGACATATTCATATAATCGAAAAAATGGCACTTTCTTAGTTTTAGACTTAAAGTCGATTTTCTTGTAAATTGTATGTCAATTGCGTGAGCACTGTACCGCATAAGCCGAAAAACATCAATTTTATAGATATGAGCGAAAGTTAAATTATATTGTTATTGCAGAATTGACATATTCATATAACCGAAAAAGTTGCACTTTCTTAGGTTTAGACTCAAAGTCGATTTTCTTTTAAATTGTATGTCAATTGCGTGAGCACTGTACTGCTTAAGCTGAAAAACATGAATTTCACTGATTTGAGCGAAAGTCAAATTATATTATTATTGCAGGATTAACTAATTAATATCACCGAAAAAGTTGCACTTTCTTAGGTTTAGACTCAAAGTCGATTTTCTTTTAAATTGTATGTCAATTGCGTGAGCACTGTACCGCTGAAGCCGAAAAACAGGAATTGTACTGATTTGAGCGAAAGCCAAATTATATTGTTATTGCAGACTTGACATATTCATATAACCGAAAAAATTGCACTTTCTTAGTTTTAGACTTAAAGTCGATTTTCTTGTAAATTGTATGTCAAATGCGTGAGCACTGTGCTGCTTAAGCCGAAAAACATGAATTGTACTGATATGAGCGAAAGCCAAATTATATTGTTATTGCAGAATTGACATATTCATATAATCGAAAAAAATGGCACTTTCTTAGTTTTAGACTTAAAGTCGATTTTCTTGCAAATTGTATGTCAATTGCGTGAGCACTGTTCTGCTTAAGCCAAAAACATGAATTGTTCTGATTTGAGCGAAAGCCAAATTATATTGTTATTGCAGGATTAACAAATTAATATTACCGAAAAAGTTGCACTTCCTTAGGTTTAGGCTCATAGTCAATTCTCTTGTAAATTGTATGTTAATCACTTGAGCACTGTACCGCATAAGCCGAAAAACATCAATTTTATAGATTTGAGCGAAAGTTAAATTATATTGTTATTGCAGAATTGACATATTCATATAACCGAAAAAATTGCACTTTCTTAGGTTTAGGCTCAAAGTCAATTTTCTTGTAAATTGTATGTCAAATGCGTGAGCACTGTACTGCTTAAGCCAAAAACATGAATTGTACTGATTTGAGCGAAAGCCAAATTATATTGTTATTGCAGAATTGACATATTCATATAACCGAGAAAATTGCACTTTCTTAGTTTTAGACTTAAAGTCGATTTTCTTGTAAATTGTATGTCAAATGCGTGAGCACTGTGCTGCTTAAGCCGAAAAACATGAATTGTACTGATATGAGCGAAAGCCAAATTATATTGTTATTGCAGAATTGACATATTCATATAACCGAAAAAGTTGCACTTTCTTAGGTTTAGACTTAAAGTCGATTTTCTTGTAAATTGTATGTCAATTGCGTGAGCACTGTACTGCTTAAGCCAAAAACATGAATTGTACTGATTTGAGCGAAAGCCAAATTATATTGTTATTGCAGAATTGACATATTCATATAACCGAAAAAGTTGCACTTTCTTAGGTTTAGACTTAAAGTCGATTTTCTTGTAAATTGTATGTCAATTGCGTGAGCACTGTACTGCTTAAGCCAAAAACATGAATTGTACTGATTTGAGCGAAAGCCAAATTATATTGTTATTGCAGGATTAACAAATTAATATTACCGAAAAAGTTGCACTTTCTTAGGTTTAGGCTCAAAGTCAATTCTCTTGTAAATTGTATGTTAATCACTTGAGCACTGTACCGCATAAGCCGAAAAACATCAATTTTATAGATTTGAGCGAAAGTTAAATTATATTGTTATTGCAGAATTGACATATTCATATAACCTAAAAAATTGCACTTTCCAAGTTTAAAAGTCGATTTTCTTGTAAATTGTATGTCAATTGCATGATTACTGTACTGCTTAAGCTGAAAAACATGAATTTCACTGATTTGAGCGAAAGTCAAATTATATTTTTATTGCAGGATTAACAAATTAATATTACCGAAAAAGTTGCACTTTCTTAGGTTTAGACTCAAAGTCGATTTTCTTTTAAATTGTATGTCAATTGCGTGAGCACTGTACTGCTTAAGCCGACAAACATGAATTTTACTGATTTGAGCGAAAGTCAAATTATATTGTTATTGCAGGATTAACAAATTGATATTACCGAAAAAGTTGCACTTTCTTAGGTTTAGGCTCAAAGTCAATTTTCTTTTAAATTGTATGTCAATTGCGTGAGCACTGTACCGCTGAAGCCGAAAAACATGAATTGTACTGATTTGAGCGAAAGCCAAATTATATTGTTATTGCAGAATTGACATATTCATATAACCGAAAAAATTGCACATTCTTAGTTTTAGACTTAAAGTCAATTTTCTTGTAAATTGTATGTCAATTGCGTAACCATTGTACTGCTTAAGCCGAAAAACATCAATATTAGTGATTTGCGCGAAAGTAAAATTATAATGTTATTGCAGAATTTACAAATTCATATAACCGAAAAAATTGTACTTTCTTAGTTCTAGACTTAAAGTCAATTTTCTTGTAAATTGTATGTCAATTGCGTAACCATTGTACTGCTTAAGCCGAAAAACATGAATTTTCTGATTTGAGCGAACGTCAAATTATATTGTTATTGCAGAATTGACATATTCATATAACCGAAAAAATTGCACTTTCTTGGCTTTAGACTCAAAGTCGATTTTTTTGTAAATTGTATGTCAATTTCGTGAGCACTGTACTGCTTAAGCCGAAAAACATGAATTGTACTGATATGAGCGAAAGTCAAACTATATTGTTATTGCAGAATTGACATATTCATATAACCGAAAAAATTGCACTTTCTTAGTTTTATACTTAAAGTCGATTTTCTTGTAAATTGTATGTCAATTCCGTGAGCACTTACTGCTTAAGCCGAAAAACATGAATTGTACTGAGTTGAGCGAAAGTCAAATTATATTTTTATTGCAGGATTAACAAATTAATATTACCGAAAAAGTTGGACTTTCTTAGGTTTAGTCTCAAAGTCGATTTTCTTTTAAATTGCATGTCAATTGCGTGAGCACTGTACTGCTTAAGCCGAAAAACATGAATTTTACTGATTTGAGCGAAAGTCAAATTGTATTGTTATTGCAGGATTAACAAATTAATATTACCGAAAAAGTTGCACTTTCTTAGGTTTAGGCTCAAAGTCAATTCTCTTGTAAATTGTATGTTAATCACTTGAGCACTGTACCGCATAAGCCCAAAAACATCAATTTTATAGATTTGAGCGAAAGTTAAATTATATTGTTATTGCAGAATTGACATATTCATATAACCTAAAAAATTGCACTTTCCAAGTTTAAAAGTCGATTTTCTTGTAAATTGTATGTCAATTGCATGATTACTGTACTGCTTAAGCTGAAAAACATGAATTTTACTGATTTGAGCGAAAGTCAAATTATATTGTTATTGCAGGATTAACATATTAATATTACCGAAAAAGGTGCACTTTCTTAGGTTTAGACTCAAAGTCGATTTTCTTGTAAATTGTATGTCAATTGCGGCAGCACTGTACTGCTTAAGCCGAAAAACATCAATATTAGTGATTTGCGCGAAAGTAAAATTATAATGTTATTGCAGAATTTACAAATATAACCGAAAAAATTGTACTTTCTTAGTTCTAGACTTAAAGTCAATTTTCTTGTAAATTGTATGTCAATTGCGTAACCATTGTACTGCTTAAGCCGAAAAACATGAATTTTCTGATTTGAGCGAATGTCAAATTATATTGTTATTGCAGAATTGACATATTCATATAACCGAAAAAATTGCACTTTCTTGGCTTTAGACTCAAAGTCAATTTTCTTGTAAATTGTATGTCAATTGCGTAACCATTGTACTGCTTAAGCCGAAAAACAAGAATTTTACTGATTTGAACGAATGTCAAATTATATTGTTATTGCAGAATTGACATATTCATATAACCGAAAAAATGGCACTTTCTTAGTTTTAGACTTAAAGTCGATTTTCTTGTAAATTGTATGTCAATTGCGTGAGCACTGTACTGCTTAAGCCAAAAACATGAATTGTACTGATTTAAACGAAAGCCAAATTATATTGTTATTGCAGAATTGACATATTCATATAACCGAAAAAATTGCACTTTCTTAGTTTTAGACTTAAAGTCGATTTTCTTGTAAATTGTATGTCAATTCCGTGAGCACTCTGCTTAAGCCGAAAAATATGAATTGTACTGAGTTGAGCGAAAGTCAAATTATATTGTTATTGCAGAATTGACATATTCATATAACCGAAAAAATTGCACTTTCTTGGCTTTAGACTCAAAGTCGATTTTTTTGTAAATTGTATGTCAATTTCGTGAGCCCTGTACTGCTTAAGCCGAAAAACATGAATTTTACTGATTTGAGCGAATGTCAAATAATAACGTTATTGCAGGATTAACAAATTAATATAACCGAAAAAATTGCACTTTCTTAGTTTTAGACTCAAAGTCGATTTTTTTGTAAATTGTATGTCAATTTCGTGAGCACTGTATTGCTTAAGCCGAAAAACAAGAATTTTACTGATTTGAACGAATGTCAAACTATATTGTTATTGCAGAATTGACATATTCATATTATTCATTCTTAGTTTTAGACTTAAAGTCGATTTTCTTGTAAATTGTATGTCAATTCCGTGAGCACTTACTGCTTAAGCCGAAAAATATGAATTGTACTGATTTGAACGAATGTCAAATTATATTGTTATTGCAGAATTGACATATTCATATAACCGAAAAAATTGCACTATCTTAGTTTTAGACTTAAAGTCGATTTTCTTGTAAATTGTATGTCAATTGCGTGAGCACTGTACCACTGAAGCCGAAAAACATGAATTGTACTGATTTGAGCGAAAGTCAAATTATATTGTTATTGCAGAATTGACATATTCATATAACCGAAAAAATGGCACTTTCTTAGTTTTAGACTTAAAGTCGATTTTCTTGTAAATTGTATGTCAATTGCGTGAGCACTGTACTGCTTAAGCCAAAAACATCAATTTTATAGATTTGAGCGAAAGTTAAATTATATTGTTATTGCAGAATTGACATATTCATATAACCGAGAAAATTGCACTTTCTTAGTTTTAGACTTGAAGTCGATTTTCTTTTAAATTGTATGTCAAATGCGTGAGCACTGTACTGCTTAAGCCGAAAAACATGAATTGTACTGATATGAGCGAAAGTCAAATTATATTGTTATTGCAGAATTGACATATTCATATAACCGAAAAAATGGCACTTTCTTAGTTTTAGACTTGAAGTCGATTTTCTTTTAAATTGTATGTCAAATGCGTGAGCACTGTACTGCTTAAGCCAAAAACATGAATTGTACTGATTTAAACGAAAGCCAAATTATATTGTTATTGCAGAATTGACATATTCATATAACCGAAAAAATGGCACTTTCTTAGTTTTAGACTTAAAGCCGATTTTCTTGTAAATTGTATGTCAATTGCGTGAGCACTGTACTGCTTAAGCCAAAAACATCAATTTTATAGATTTGAGCGAAAGTTAAATTATATTGTTATTGCAGAATTGACATATTCATATAACCGAGAAAATTGCACTTTCTTAGTTTTAGACTTAAAGTCGATTTTCTTGTAAATTGTATGTCAAATGCGTGAGCACTGTACTGCTTAAGCCGAAAAACATGAATTGTACTGATATGAGCGAAAGTCAAGTTATATTGTTATTGCAGAATTGACATATTCATATAACCGAGAAAATTGCACTTTCTTAGTTTTAGACTTGAAGTCGATTTTCTTTTAAATTGTATGTCAAATGCGTGAGCACTGTACTGCTTAAGCCAAAAACATGAATTGTACTGATTTAAACGAAAGCCAAATTATATTGTTATTGCAGAATTGACATATTCATATAACCGAAAAAATGGCACTTTCTTAGTTTTAGACTTAAAGTCGATTTTCTTGTAAATTGTATGTCAATTGCGTGAGCACTGTACTGCTTAAGCCAAAAACATCAATTTTATAGATTTGAGCGAAAGTTAAATTATATTGTTATTGCAGAATTGACATATTCATATAACCGAGAAAATTGCACTTTCTTAGTTTTAGACTTAAAGTCGATTTTCTTGTAAATTGTATGTCAAATGCGTGAGCACTGTACCGCTGAAGCCGAAAAACATGAATTGTACTGATTTGAGCGAAAGCCAAATTATATTGTTATTGCAGAATTGACATATTCATATAACCGAGAAAATTGCACTTTCTTAGTTTTAGACTTGAAGTCGATTTTCTTTTAAATTGTATGTCAAATGCGTGAGCACTGTACTGCTTAAGCCGAAAAACATGAATTGTACTGATATGAGCGAAAGTCAAATTATATTTTTATTGCAGAATTGACATATTCATATAACCGAGAAAATTGCACTTTCTTAGTTTTAGACTTGAAGTCGATTTTCTTTTAAATTGTATGTCAAATGCGTGAGCACTGTACTGCTTAAGCCGAAAAACATGAATTGTACTGATATGAGCGAAAGTCAAATTATATTGTTATTGCAGAATTGACATATTCATATAACCGAGAAAATTGCACTTTCTTAGTTTTAGACTTGAAGTCGATTTTCTTTTAAATTGTATGTCAAATGCGTGAGCACTGTACTGCTTAAGCCAAAAACATGAATTGTACTGATTTAAACGAAAGCCAAATTATATTGTTATTGCAGAATTGACATATTCATATAACCGAAAAAATGGCACTTTCTTAGTTTTAGACTTAAAGTCGATTTTCTTGTAAATTGTATGTCAATTGCGTGAGCACTGTACTGCTTAAGCCAAAAACATCAATTTTATAGATTTGAGCGAAAGTTAAATTATATTGTTATTGCAGAATTGACATATTCATATAACCGAGAAAATTGCACTTTCTTAGTTTTAGACTTGAAGTCGATTTTCTTGTAAATTGTATGTCAAATGCGTGAGCACTGTACCGCTGAAGCCGAAAAACATGAATTGTACTGATTTGAGCGAAAGCCAAATTATATTGTTATTGCAGAATTGACATATTCATATAACCGAGAAAATTGCACTTTCTTAGTTTTAGACTTGAAGTCGATTTTCTTTTAAATTGTATGTCAAATGCGTGAGCACTGTACTGCTTAAGCCGAAAAACATGAATTGTACTGATATGAGCGAAAGTCAAATTATATTGTTATTGCAGAATTGACATATTCATATAACCGAGAAAATTGCACTTTCTTAGTTTTAGACTTGAAGTCGATTTTCTTTTAAATTGTATGTCAAATGCGTGAGCACTGTACTGCTTAAGCCAAAAAACATGAATTGTACTGATATGAGCGAAAGTCAAATTATATTGTTATTGCAGAATTGACATATTCATATAACCGAAAAAATGGCACTTTCTTAGTTTTAGACTTGAAGTCGATTTTCTTTTAAATTGTATGTCAAATGCGTGAGCACTGTACTGCTTAAGCCGAACAACATGAATTGTACTGATATGAGCGAAAGTCAAATTATATTGTTATTGCAGAATTGACATATTCATATAACCGAAAAAATGGCACTTTCTTAGTTTTAGACTTGAAGTCGATTTTCTTGTAAATTGTATGTCAATTCCGTGAGCACTTACTGCTTAAGCCGAAAAATATGAATTGTACTGAGTTGAGCGAAAGTCAAATTATATTTTTATTGCAGGATTAACAAATTAATATTACCGAAAAAGTTGCACTTTCTTAGGTTTAGACTCAAAGTCGATTTTCTTTTAAATTGTATGTCAATTGCGTGAGCACTGTACTGCTTAAGCCGAAAAACATGAATTGTACTGATATGAGCGAAAGCCAAATTATATTGTTATTGCAGAATTGACATATTCATATAACCGAAAAAATGGCACTTTCTTAGTTTTAGACTTGAAGTCGATTTTCTTTTAAATTGTATGTCAAATGCGTGAGCACTGTACTGCTTAAGCCAAAAACATGAATTGTACTGATTTAAGCGAAAGCCAAATTAAATTGTTATTGCAGAATTGACATATTCATATAACCGAAAAAATTGCACTTTCTTAGTTTTAGACTTAAAGTCGATTTTCTTGTAAATTGTATGTCAATTGCGTGAGCACTGTACTGCTTAAGCCAAAAACATGAATTGTACTGATTTGAGCGAAAGCCAAATTATATTGTTATTGCAGAATTGACATATTCATATAACCGAGAAAATTGCACTTTCTTAGTTTTAGACTTAAAGTCGATTTTCTTGTAAATTGTATGTCAAATGTGTGAGCACTGTACCGCTGAAGCCGAAAAACATGAATTGTACTGATTTGAGCGAAAGCCAAATTATATTGTTATTGCAGAATTGACATATTCATATAACCGAGAAAATTGCACTTTCTTAGTTTTAGACTTGAAGTCGATTTTCTTTTAAATTGTATGTCAAATGCGTGAGCACTGTACTGCTTAAGCCGAAAAACATGAATTGTACTGATATGAGCGAAAGTCAAATTATATTGTTATTGCAGAATTGACATATTCATATAACCGAGAAAATTGCACTTTCTTAGTTTTAGACTTGAAGTCGATTTTCTTTTAAATTGTATGTCAAATGCGTGAGCACTGTACTGCTTAAGCCGAAAAACATGAATTGTACTGATATGAGCGAAAGTCAAATTATATTGTTATTGCAGAATTGACATATTCATATAACCGAGAAAATTGCACTTTCTTAGTTTTAGACTTGAAGTCGATTTTCTTTTAAATTGTATGTCAAATGCGTGAGCACTGTACTGCTTAAGCCAAAAACATGAATTGTACTGATTTAAACGAAAGCCAAATTATATTGTTATTGCAGAATTGACATATTCATATAACCGAAAAAATGGCACTTTCTTAGTTTTAGACTTAAAGTCGATTTTCTTGTAAATTGTATGTCAATTGCGTGAGCACTGTACTGCTTAAGCCAAAAACATCAATTTTATAGATTTGAGCGAAAGTTAAATTATATTGTTATTGCAGAATTGACATATTCATATAACCGAGAAAATTGCACTTTCTTAGTTTTAGACTTAAAGTCGATTTTCTTGTAAATTGTATGTCAAATGCGTGAGCACTGTACCGCTGAAGCCGAAAAACATGAATTGTACTGATTTGAGCGAAAGCCAAATTATATTGTTATTGCAGAATTGACATATTCATATAACCGAGAAAATTGCACTTTCTTAGTTTTAGACTTGAAGTCGATTTTCTTTTAAATTGTATGTCAAATGCGTGAGCACTGTACTGCTTAAGCCGAAAAACATGAATTGTACTGATATGAGCGAAAGTCAAATTATATTGTTATTGCAGAATTGACATATTCATATAACCGAGAAAATTGCACTTTCTTAGTTTTAGACTTGAAGTCGATTTTCTTTTAAATTGTATGTCAAATGCGTGAGCACTGTACTGCTTAAGCCGAAAAACATGAATTGTACTGATATGAGCGAAAGTCAAATTATATTGTTATTGCAGAATTGACATATTCATATAACCGAAAAAATGGCACTTTCTTAGTTTTAGACTTGAAGTCGATTTTCTTTTAAATTGTATGTCAAATGCGTGAGCACTGTACTGCTTAAGCCGAACAACATGAATTGTACTGATTTGAGCGAAAGCCAAATTATATTGTTATTGCAGAATTGACATATTCATATAACCGAAAAAATTGCACTTTCTTAGTTTTATACTTAAAGTCGATTTTCTTGTAAATTGTATGTCAATTCCGTGAGCACTTACTGCTTAAGCCGAAAAATATGAATTGTACTGAGTTGAGCGAAAGTCAAATTATATTTTTATTGCAGGATTAACAAATTAATATTACCGAAAAAGTTGCACTTTCTTAGGTTTAGACTCAAAGTCGATTTTCTTTTAAATTGTATGTCAATTGCGTGAGCACTGTACTGCTTAAGCCGAAAAACATGAATTGTACTGATATGAGCGAAAGCCAAATTATATTGTTATTGCAGAATTGACATATTCATATAACCGAAAAAATTGCACTTTCTTAGTTTTAGACTTTAAGTCGATTTTCTTGTAAATTGTATGTCAAATGCGTGAGCACTGTACCGCTGAAGCCGAAAAACATGAATTGTACTGATATGAGCGAAAGCCAAATTATATTGTTATTGCAGAATTGACATATTCATATAACCGAAAAAATGGCACTTTCTTAGTTTTAGACTTAAAGTCGATTTTCTTGTAAATTGTATGTCAATTGCGTGAGCACTGTACTGCTTAAGGCAAAAACATGAATTGTACTGATTTAAGCGAAAGCCAAATTAAATTGTTATTGCAGAATTGACATATTCATATAACCGAAAAAATTGCACTTTCTTAGTTTTAGACTTAAAGTCGATTTTCTTGTAAATTGTATGTCAATTGCGTGAGCACTGTACTGCTTAAGCCAAAAACATGAATTGTACTGATTTGAGCGAAAGCCAAATTATATTGTTATTGCAGAATTGACATATTCATATAATCGAAAAAATTGCACTTTCTTAGTTTTATACTTAAAGTCGATTTTCTTGTAAATTGTATGTCAATTCCGTGAGCACTTACTGCTTAAGCCGAAAAACATGAATTGTACTGAGTTGAGCGAAAGTATAATTATATTTTTATTGCAGGATTAACAAATTAATATTACCGAAAAAGTTGCACTTTCTTAGGTTTAGTCTCAAAGTCGATTTTCTTTTAAATTGTATGTCAATTTCGTGAGCACTGTACTGCTTAAGCCAAAAACATGAATTGTACTGATTTGAGCGAAAGTCAAATTATATTGTTATTGCAGGATTAACAAATTAATATTACCGAAAAAGGTGCACTTTCTTAGGTTTAGACTCAAAGTCGATTTTCTTGTAAATTGTATGTCAATTGCGGCAGCACTGTACTGCTTAAGCCGAAAAACATCAATATTAGTGATTTGCGCGAAAGTAAAATTATTATGTTATTGCAGAATTTACAAATTCATATAACCGAAAAAATTGTACTTTCTTAGTTTTAGACTTAAAGTAAATTTTCTTGTAAATTGTATGTCAATTGCGTAACCACTGTACTGCTTAAGCCGAAAAACATGAATTTTCTGATTTGAGCGAATGTCAATTTTTATTGTTATTGCAGAATTGACATATTCATATAACCGAAAAAATTGCACTTTCTTAGCTTTAGACTTAAAGTCGATTTTCTTGTAAATTGTATGTCAATTGAGTGAGCACTGTACTGCTTAAGCTGAAAAACATGAATTTTACTGATTTGAGCGAAAGTCAAATTATATTGTTATTGCAGGATTAACAAATTAATATTACCGAAAAATGTGCACTTTCTTAGGTTTAGACTCAAAGTCGATTTTCTTGTAAATTGTGTGTCAATTGCGTAACAACTGTACTGCTTAAGCCGAAAAACATGAATTGTACTGATTTGAGCGAAAGTCAAATTATATTTTTATTGCAGGATTAACAATATAATATTACCGAAAAAGTTGCACTTTCTTAGTTTTGGACTTAAAGTCGATTTTCTTGTAAATTGTATGTCAAATGCGTGAGCACTGTACTGCTTAAGCCGAAAAACATGAATTGTACTGATATGAGCGAAAGCCAAATTATATTGTTATTGCAGAATTGACATATTCATATAACCGAAAAAATTGCACTTTCTTAGTTTTAGACTCAAAGTCGGTTTTCTTGTAACATGTATGTTAATCACTTGAGCACTGTACCGCAAAAGCCGAAAAATATCAATTTTCCTGATTTGCGCGAACGTAAAATTATATTGTTATTGCAGGATTAACAAATTAATATTACCGAAAAATGTGCACTTTCTTAGGTTTAGACTCAAAGTCGATTTTCTTGTAAATTGTGTGTCAATTGCGTAACAACTTTACTGCTTAAGCCGAAAAACATGAATTGTACTGATTTGAGCGAAAGTCAAATTATATTTTTATTGCAGGATTAACAATATAATATTACCGAAAAAGTTGCACTTTCTTAGTTTTGGACTTAAAGTCGATTTTCTTGTAAATTGTATGTCAAATGCGTGAGCACTGTACTGCTTAAGCCGAAAAACATGAATTGTACTGATATGAGCGAAAGCCAAATTATATTGTTATTGCAGAATTGACATATTCATATAACCGAAAAAATTGCACTTTCTTAGTTTTAGACTCAAAGTCGATTTTCTTGTAAATTGTATGTCAATTCCGTCAGCACTGTACTGCGTAGGCCGAAAAACATAAATTGTACTGATTTGAGCGAAAGCCAAATTCTATTGTTATTGCAAAATTTACATATTCATATAACCGACAAAATTGCACTTTCTTAGTTTTAGACTTAAAGTAGATTTTCTTGTAAATTGTATTTCATTTGCGTGAGCACTGTACCGCTTAAGCCGAAAAACATGAATTGTACTGACTTGAGCGAAAGTCAAATTATATTTTTATTGCAGGATTAACAAATTAATATTACCGAAAAAGTTGGACTTTCTTAGGTTTAGTCTCAAAGTCGATTTTCTTTTAAATTGCATGTCAATTGCGTGAGCACTGTACTTCTTAAGCCGAAAAACATGAATTTTACTGATTTGAGCGAAAGTCAAATTGTATTGTTATTGCAGGATTAACAAATTAATATTACCGAAAAAGTTGCACTTTCTTAGGTTTAGGCTCAAAGTCAATTCTCTTGTAAATTGTATGTTAATCACTTGAGCACTGTACCGCATAAGCCCAAAAACATCAATTTTATAGATTTGAGCGAAAGTTAAATTATATTGTTATTGCAGAATTGACATATTCATATAACCTAAAAAATTGCACTTTCCAAGTTTAAAAGTCGATTTTCTTGTAAATTGTATGTTAATTGCATGATTACTGTACTGCTTAAGCTGAAAAACATGAATTTTACTGATTTGAGCGAAAGTCAAATTATATTGTTATTGCAGGATTAACAAATTAATATTACCGAAAAAGGTGCACTTTCTTAGGTTTAGACTCAAAGTCGATTTGCTTGTAAATTGTATGTCAATTGCGGCAGCACTGTACTGCTTAAGCCGAAAAACATCAATATTAGTGATTTGCGCGAAAGTAAAATTATAATGTTATTGCAGAATTTACAAATTCATATAACCGAAAAAATTGTTCTTTCTTAGTTCTAGACTTAAAGTCAATTTTCTTGTAAATTGTATGTCAATTGCGTAACCACTGTACTGCTTAAGCCGAAAAACATGAATTTTCTGATTTGAGCGAAAGCCAAATTCTATTGTTATTGCAGAATTTACATATTCATATAACCGAAAAAATTGCACTTTTTTAGTTTTAGACTTAAAGTCGATTTTCTTGTAAATTGTATGTCAAATGCGTGAGCACTGTACTGCTTAAGCCGAAAAACATGAATTGTACTGATATGGGCGAAAGCCAAATTATATTGTTATTGCAGAATTGACATATTCATATAACCGAAAAAAATTGCACTTTCTTAGTTTTAGACTTAAAGTCGATTTTCTTGTAAATTGTATGTTAAATGCGTGAGCACTGTACTGCTTAAGCCAAAAACATGACTTGTACTGATATGGGCGAAAGCCAAATTATATTGTTTTTGCAGAATTGACATATTCATATAACCGAAAAAATGGCACTTTCTTAGTTTTAGACTTAAAGTCGATTTTCTTGTAAATTGTATGTCAATTGCGTGAGCACTGTACTGCTTAAGCCAAAAACATGAATTGTACTGATTTAAGCGAAAGCCAAATTATATTGTTATTGCAGAATTGACATATTCATATAACCGAAAAAATTGCACTTTCTTAGTTTTATACTTAAAGTCGATTTTCTTGTAAATTGTATGTCAATTCCGTGAGCACTTACTGCTTAAGCCGAAAAACATGAATTGTACTGAGTTGAGCGAAAGTCAAATTATATTTTTATTGCAGGATTAACAAATTAATATTACCGAAAAAGTTGCACTTTCTTAGGTTTAGACTCAAAGTCGATTTTCTTTTAAATTGTATGTCAATTGCGTGAGCACTGTACCGCTGAAGCCGAAAAACATGAATTGTACTGATTTGAGCGAAAGCCAAATTATATTGTTATTGCAGAATTGACATATTCATATAACCGAAAAAATTGCACATTCTTAGTTTTAGACTTAAAGTCGATTTTCTTGTAAATTGTATGTAAATTCCGTGAGCACTGTACTGCTTAAGCCAAAAACATGAATAGTACTGATTTGAGCGAAAGCCAAATTATATTGTTATTGCAGAATTGACATATTCATATAACCGAAAAAATGGCACTTTCTTAGTTTTAGACTTAAAGTCGATTTTCTTGTAAATTGTATGTCAAATGCGTGAGCACTGTACTGCTTAAGCCGAAAAACATGAATTGTACTGATATGGGCGAAAGCCAAATTATATTGTTATTGCAGAATTGACATATTCATATAACCGAAAAAAATTGCACTTTCTTAGTTTTAGACTTAAAGTCGATTTTCTTGTAAATTGTATGCCAATTGCGTGAGCACTGTACTGCTTAAGCCAAAAACATGAATTGTACTGATATGGGCGAAAGCCAAATTATATTGTTTTTGCAGAATTGACATATTCATATAACCGAAAAAATGGCACTTTCTTAGTTTTAGACTTAAAGTCGATTTTCTTGTAAATTGTATGTCAAATGCGTGAGCACTGTACTGCTTAAGCCGAAAAACATGAATTGTACTGATATGGGCGAAAGCCAAATTATATTGTTATTGCAGAATTGACATATTCATATAACCGAAAAAAATTGCACTTTCTTAGTTTTAGACTTAAAGTCGATTTTCTTGTAAATTGTATGCCAATTGCGTGAGCACTGTACTGCTTAAGCCAAAAACATGAATTGTACTGATTTGAGCGAAAGCCAAATTATATTGTTATTGCAGAATTGACATATTCATATAACCGAAAAAATTGCACTTTCTTAGTTTTATACTTAAAGTCGATTTTCTTGTAAATTGTATGTCAATTCCGTGAGCACTTACTGCTTAAGCCGAAAAACATGAATTGTACTGAGTTGAGCGAAAGTCAAATTATATTTTTATTGCAGGATTAACAAATTAATATTACCGAAAAAGTTGCACTTTCTTAGGTTTAGACTCAAAGTCGATTTTCTTTTAAATTGTATGTCAATTGCGTGAGCACTGTACCGCTGAAGCCGAAAAACATGAATTGTACTGATTTGAGCGAAAGCCAAATTATATTGTTATTGCAGAATTGACATATTCATATAACCGAAAAAATTGCACATTCTTAGTTTTAGACTTAAAGTCGATTTTCTTGTAAATTGTATGTAAATTGCGTGAGCACTGTACTGCTTAAGCCAAAAACATGAATAGTACTGATTTGAGCGAAAGCCAAATTATATTGTTATTGCAGAATTGACATATTCATATAACCGAGAAAATTGCACTTTCTTAGTTTTAGACTTAAAGTCGATTTTCTTGTAAATTGTATGTCAAATGCGTGAGCACTGTACTGCTTAAGCCGAAAAACATGAATTGTACTGATATGAACGAAAGCCAAATTATATTTTTATTGCAGGATTAACAAATTAATATTACCGAAAAAGGTGCACTTTCTTAGGTTTAGGCTCAAAGTCAATTCTCTTGTAAATTGTATGTTAATCACTTGAGCACTGTACCGCATAAGCCGAAAAACATCAATTTTATAGATTTGAGCGAAAGTTAAATTATATTGTTATTGCAGAATTGACATATTCATATAACCGAAAAAGTTGCACTTTCTTAGGTTTAGACTCAAAGTCGATTGTCTTTTAAATTGTATGTAAATTGCGTGAGCACTGTACTGCTTAAGCCGAAAAACATGAATTTTACTGATTTGAGCGAAAGTCAAATTATATTGTTATTGCAGGATTAACAAATTAATATTACCGAAAAAGTTGCACTTTCTTAGGTTTAGGCTCAAAGTCAATTCCCTTGTAAATTGTATGTTTATCATTTGAGCACTGTACCGCATAAGCCGAAAAACATCAATTTTATAGATTTGAGCGAAAGTTAAATTATATTGTTATTGCAGAATTGACATATTCATATAACCTAAAAAATTGCACTTTCTTAGTTTTAGACTTAAAGTCGATTTTCTTGTAAATTGTATGTCAAATGCGTGAGCACTGTACTGCTTAAGCCGAAAAACATGAATTGTACTGATATGAGCGAAAGCCAAATTATATTGTTATTGCAGAATTGACATATTCATATAATCGAAAAAATGGCACTTTCTTAGTTTTAGACTTAAAGTCGATTTTCTTGTAAACTGTATGTCAATTGCGTGAGCACTGTACTGCTTAAGCCAAAAACATGAATTGTACTGATTTGAGCGAAAGCCAAATTATATTGTTATTGCATGATTAACAAATTAATATTACCGAAAAAGTTGCACTTTCTTAGGTTTAGGCTCAAAGTCGATTGTCTTTTAAATTGTATGTCAATTGCGTGAGCACTGTACTGCTTAAGCCGAAAAACATGAATTTTACTGATTTGAGCGAAAGTCAAATTATATTGTTATTGCAGGATTAACAAATTAATATTACCGAAAAAGTTGCACTTTCTTAGGTTTAGGCTCAAAGTCAATTCCCTTGTAAATTGTATGTTTATCATTTGAGCACTGTACCGCATAAGCCGAAAAACATGAATTGTACTGATATGAACGAAAGCCAAATTATATGGTTATTGCAGAATTGACATATTCATATAACCGAAAAAATTGCACTTTCTTAGTTTTAGACTTAAAGTCGATTTTCTTGTAAATTGTATGTCAAATGCGTGAGCACTGTACTGCTTAAGCCGAAAAACATGAATTGTACTGATATGAGCGAAAGCCAAATTATATTGTTATTGCAGAATTGACATATTCATATAATCGAAAAAATGGCACTTTCTTAGTTTTAGAATTAAAGTCGATTTTCTTGTAAACTGTATGTCAATTGCGTGAGCACTGTACTGCTTAAGCCAAAAACATGAATTGTACTGATTTGAGCGAAAGCCAAATTATATTGTTATTGCATGATTAACAAATTAATATTACCGAAAAAGTTGCACTTTCTTAGGTTTAGGCTCAAAGTCAATTCTCTTGTAAATTGTATGTTAATCACTTGAGTACTGTACCGCATAAGCCGACAAACATGAATTTTACTGATTTGAGCGAAAGTCAAATTATATTGTTATTGCAGGATTGACATATTCATATAACCTAAAAAATTGCACTTTCCAAGTTGAAAAGTCGATTTTCTTGTAAATTGTATGTCAATTGCATGATTACTGTACTGCTTAAGCTGAAAAAAATGAATTTCACTGATTTGAGCGAAAGTCAAATTATATTTTTATTGCAGGATTAACAAATTAATATTACCGAAAAAGTTGCACTTTCTTAGTTTTAGACTTAAAGTCGATTTTCTTGTAAATTGTATGTCAAATGCGTGAGCACTGTACTGCTTAAGCCGAAAAACATGAATTGTACTGATATGAACGAAAGCCAAATTATATGGTTATTGCAGAATTGACATATTCATATAACCGAAAAAATTGCACTTTCTTAGTTTTAGACTTAAAGTCGATTTTCTTGTAAATTGTATGTCAAATGCGTGAGCACTGTACTGCTTAAGCCGAAAAACATGAATTGTACTGATATGAGCGAAAGCCAAATTATATTGTTATTGCATGATTAACAAATTAATATTACCGAAAAAGTTGCACTTTCTTAGGTTTAGGCTCAAAGTCAATTCTCTTGTAAATTGTATGTTAATCACTTGAGTACTGTACCGCATAAGCCGACAAACATGAATTTTACTGATTTGAGCGAAAGTCAAATTATATTGTTATTGCAGGATTGACATATTCATATAACCTAAAAAATTGCACTTTCCAAGTTTAAAAGTCGATTTTCTTGTAAATTGTATGTCAATTGCGTGAGCACTGTACTGCTTAAGCCAAAAACATGAATTGTACTGATTTGAGCGAAAGCCAAATTATATTGTTATTGCATGATTAACAAATTAATATTACCGAAAAAGTTGCACTTTCTTAGGTTTAGGCTCAAAGTCAATTCTCTTGTAAATTGTATGTTAATCACTTGAGTACTGTACCGCATAAGCCGACAAACATGAATTTTACTGATTTGAGCGAAAGTCAAATTATATTGTTATTGCAGGATTGACATATTCATATAACCTAAAAAATTGCACTTTCCAAGTTGAAAAGTCGATTTTCTTGTAAATTGTATGTCAATTGCATGATTACTGTACTGCTTAAGCTGAAAAAAATGAATTTCACTGATTTGAGCGAAAGTCAAATTATATTTTTATTGCAGGATTAACAAATTAATATTACCGAAAAAGTTGCACTTTCTTAGGTTTAGGCTCAAAGTCAATTCTCTTGTAAATTGTATGTTAATCACTTGAGTACTGTACCGCATAAGCCGACAAACATGAATTTTACTGATTTGAGCGAAAGTCAAATTATATTGTTATTGCAGGATTGACATATTCATATAACCTAAAAAATTGCACTTTCCAAGTTTAAAAGTCGATTTTCTTGTAAATTGTATGTCAATTGCGTGAGCACTGTACTGCTTAAGCCAAAAACATGAATTGTACTGATTTGAGCGAAAGCCAAATTATATTGTTATTGCATGATTAACAAATTAATATTACCGAAAAAGTTGCACTTTCTTAGGTTTAGGCTCAAAGTCAATTCTCTTGTAAATTGTATGTTAATCACTTGAGTACTGTACCGCATAAGCCGACAAACATGAATTTTACTGATTTGAGCGAAAGTCAAATTATATTGTTATTGCAGGATTGACATATTCATATAACCTAAAAAATTGCACTTTCCAAGTTGAAAAGTCGATTTTCTTGTAAATTGTATGTCAATTGCATGATTACTGTACTGCTTAAGCTGAAAAAAATGAATTTCACTGATTTGAGCGAAAGTCAAATTATATTTTTATTGCAGGATTAACAAATTAATATTACCGAAAAAGTTGCACTTTCTTAGTTTTAGACTTAAAGTCGATTTTCTTGTAAATTGTATGTCAAATGCGTGAGCACTGTACTGCTTAAGCCGAAAAACATGAATTGTACTGATATGAACGAAAGCCAAATTATATGGTTATTGCAGAATTGACATATTCATATAACCGAAAAAATTGCACTTTCTTAGTTTTAGACTTAAAGTCGATTTTCTTGTAAATTGTATGTCAAATGCGTGAGCACTGTACTGCTTAAGCCGAAAAACATGAATTGTACTGATATGAGCGAAAGCCAAATTATATTGTTATTGCAGAATTGACATATTCATATAATCGAAAAAATGGCACTTTCTTAGTTTTAGACTTAAAGTCGATTTTCTTGTAAACTGTATGTCAATTGCGTGAGCACTGTACTGCTTAAGCCAAAAACATGAATTGTACTGATTTGAGCGAAAGCCAAATTATATTGTTATTGCAGGATTAACAAATTAATATTACCGAAAAAGTGGCACTTTCTTAGGTTTAGGCTCAAAGTCAATTCTCTTGTAAATTGTATGTTAATCACTTGAGCACTGTACCGCATAAGCCGAAAAACATCAATTTTATAGATTTGAGCGAAAGTTAAATAACATTGTTATTGCAGAATTGACATATTCATATAACCGAAAAAATAGCACTTTCTTAGTTTTAGACTTAAAGTCGATTTTCTTGTAAATTGTTTGTCAATTGCGTGAGCACTGTACTGCTTAAGCCAAAAGCATGAATTGTACTGATTTGAGCGAAAGCCAAATTATATTGTTATTGCAGGATTAACAAATTAATATTACCGAAAAAGTTGCACTTTCTTAGGTTTAGGCTCAAAGTCAATTCTCTTGTAAATTGTATGTTAATCACTTGAGCACTGTACCGCATAAGCCGAAAAACATCAATTTTATAGATTTGAGCGAAAGTTAAATTATATTGTTATTGCAGAATTGACATATTCATATAACCGAAAAAGTTGCACTTTCTTAGGTTTAGACTCAAAGTCGATTTTCATTTAAATTGTATGTCAATTGCGTGAGCACTGTACCGCATAAGCCGAAAAACATCAATTTTATAGATTTGAGCGAAAGTTAAATTATATTGGTATTGCAGAATTGACATATTCATATAACCGAAAAAGTTGCACTTTCTTAGGTTTAGACTTAAAGTCGATTTTCTTGTAAATTGTATGTCAATTGCGTGAGCACTGTACTGCTTAAGCCAAAAACATGAATTGATTTGAGCGAAAGCCAAATTATATTGTTATTGCAGGATTAACAAATTAATATTACCGAAAAAGTTGCACTTTCTTAGGTTTAGGCTCAAAGTCAATTCTCTTGTAAATTGTATGTTAATCACTTGAGTACTGTACCGCATAAGCCGACAAACATGAATTTTACTGATTTGAGCGAAAGTCAAATTATATTGTTATTGCAGGATTGACATATTCATATAACCTAAAAAATTGCACTTTCCAAGTTGAAAAGTCGATTTTCTTGTAAATTGTATGTCAATTGCATGATTACTGTACTGCTTAAGCTGAAAAAAATGAATTTCACTGATTTGAGCGAAAGTCAAATTATATTTTTATTGCAGGATTAACAAATTAATATTACCGAAAAAGTTGCACTTTCTTAGGTTTAGGCTCAAAGTCAATTCTCTTGTAAATTGTATGTTAATCACTTGAGTACTGTACCGCATAAGCCGACAAACATGAATTTTACTGATTTGAGCGAAAGTCAAATTATATTGTTATTGCAGGATTGACATATTCATATAACCTAAAAAATTGCACTTTCCAAGTTTAAAAGTCGATTTTCTTGTAAATTGTATGTCAATTGCGTGAGCACTGTACTGCTTAAGCCAAAAACATGAATTGTACTGATTTGAGCGAAAGCCAAATTATATTGTTATTGCATGATTAACAAATTAATATTACCGAAAAAGTTGCACTTTCTTAGGTTTAGGCTCAAAGTCAATTCTCTTGTAAATTGTATGTTAATCACTTGAGTACTGTACCGCATAAGCCGACAAACATGAATTTTACTGATTTGAGCGAAAGTCAAATTATATTGTTATTGCAGGATTGACATATTCATATAACCTAAAAAATTGCACTTTCCAAGTTGAAAAGTCGATTTTCTTGTAAATTGTATGTCAATTGCATGATTACTGTACTGCTTAAGCTGAAAAAAATGAATTTCACTGATTTGAGCGAAAGTCAAATTATATTTTTATTGCAGGATTAACAAATTAATATTACCGAAAAAGTTGCACTTTCTTAGTTTTAGACTTAAAGTCGATTTTCTTGTAAATTGTATGTCAAATGCGTGAGCACTGTACTGCTTAAGCCGAAAAACATGAATTGTACTGATATGAACGAAAGCCAAATTATATGGTTATTGCAGAATTGACATATTCATATAACCGAAAAAATTGCACTTTCTTAGTTTTAGACTTAAAGTCGATTTTCTTGTAAATTGTATGTCAAATGCGTGAGCACTGTACTGCTTAAGCCGAAAAACATGAATTGTACTGATATGAGCGAAAGCCAAATTATATTGTTATTGCAGAATTGACATATTCATATAATCGAAAAAATGGCACTTTCTTAGTTTTAGACTTAAAGTCGATTTTCTTGTAAACTGTATGTCAATTGCGTGAGCACTGTACTGCTTAAGCCAAAAACATGAATTGTACTGATTTGAGCGAAAGCCAAATTATATTGTTATTGCAGGATTAACAAATTAATATTACCGAAAAAGTGGCACTTTCTTAGGTTTAGGCTCAAAGTCAATTCTCTTGTAAATTGTATGTTAATCACTTGAGCACTGTACCGCATAAGCCGAAAAACATCAATTTTATAGATTTGAGCGAAAGTTAAATAACATTGTTATTGCAGAATTGACATATTCATATAACCGAAAAAATAGCACTTTCTTAGTTTTAGACTTAAAGTCGATTTTCTTGTAAATTGTTTGTCAATTGCGTGAGCACTGTACTGCTTAAGCCAAAAGCATGAATTGTACTGATTTGAGCGAAAGCCAAATTATATTGTTATTGCAGGATTAACAAATTAATATTACCGAAAAAGTTGCACTTTCTTAGGTTTAGGCTCAAAGTCAATTCTCTTGTAAATTGTATGTTAATCACTTGAGCACTGTACCGCATAAGCCGAAAAACATCAATTTTATAGATTTGAGCGAAAGTTAAATTATATTGTTATTGCAGAATTGACATATTCATATAACCGAAAAAGTTGCACTTTCTTAGGTTTAGACTCAAAGTCGATTTTCATTTAAATTGTATGTCAATTGCGTGAGCACTGTACCGCATAAGCCGAAAAACATCAATTTTATAGATTTGAGCGAAAGTTAAATTATATTGGTATTGCAGAATTGACATATTCATATAACCGAAAAAGTTGCACTTTCTTAGGTTTAGACTTAAAGTCGATTTTCTTGTAAATTGTATGTCAATTGCGTGAGCACTGTACTGCTTAAGCCAAAAACATGAATTGATTTGAGCGAAAGCCAAATTATATTGTTATTGCAGGATTAACAAATTAATATTACCGAAAAAGTTGCACTTTCTTAGGTTTAGGCTCAAAGTCAATTCTCTTGTAAATTGTATGTTAATCACTTGAGCACTGTACCGCATAAGCCAAAAAACATCAATTTTATAGATTTGAGCGAAAGTTAAATTATATTGTTATTGCAGAATTGACATATTCATATAACCTAAAAAATTGCACTTTCCAAGTTGAAAAGTCGATTTTCTTGTAAATTGTATGTCAATTGCATGATTACTGTACTGCTTAAGCTGAAAAACATGAATTTCACTGATTTGAGCGAAAGTCAAATTATATTTTTATTGCAGGATTAACAAATTAATATTACCGAAAAAGTTGCACTTTCTTAGGTTTAGACTCAAAGTCGATTTTCTTTTAAATTGTATGTCAATTGCGTGAGCACTGTACTGCTTAAGCCGACAAACATGAATTTTACTGATTTGAGCGAAAGTCAAATTATATTGTTATTGCAGGATTAACAAATTAATATTACCGAAAAAGTTGCACTTTCTTAGGTTTAGGCTCAAAGTCAATTCTCTTGTAAATTGTATGTTAATCACTTGAGCACTGTACCGCATAAGCCGAAAAACATCAATTTTATAGATTTGAGCGAAAGTTAAATTATATTGTTATTGCAGAATTGACATATTCATATAACCTAAAAAATTGCACTTTCCAAGTTGAAAAGTCGATTTTCTTGTAAATTGTATGTCAATTGCATGATTACTGTACTGCTTAAGCTGAAAAACATGAATTTCACTGATTTGAGCGAAAGTCAAATTATATTTTTATTGCAGGATTAACAAATTAATATTACCGAAAAAGTTGCACTTTCTTAGGTTTAGACTCAAAGTCGATTTTCTTTTAAATTGTATGTCAATTGCGTGAGCACTGTACTGCTTAAGCCGACAAACATGAACTTTACTGATTTGAGCGAAAGTCAAATTATATTGTTATTGCATAATTAACAAATTAATATTACCGAAAAAGTTGCACTTTCTTAGGTTTAGGCTCAAAGTCAATTCTCTTGTAAATTGTATGTTAATCACTTGAGCACTGTACCGCATAAGCCGAAAAACATCAATTTTATAGATTTGAGCGAAAGTCAAATTATATTGTTATTGCAGAATTGACATATTCATATAACCTAAAAAATTGCACTTTCCAAGTTTAAAAGTCGATTTTGTTGTAAATTGTATGTCAATTGCATGATTACTGTACTGCTTAAGCTGAAAAACATGAATTTCACTAATTTCAGCGAAAGTCAAATTATATTGTTATTGCAGGATTAACAAATTAATATTACCGAAAAAGTTGCACTTTCTTAGGTTTAGACTCAAAGTCGATTTTCTTTTAAATTGTATGTCAATTGCGTGAGCACTGTACTGCTTAAGCCGACAAACATGAATTTTACTGATTTGAGCGAAAGTCAAATTATATTGTTATTGCAGGATTAACAAATTAATATTACCGAAAAAGTTGCACTTTCTTAGGTTTAGGCTCAAAGTCAATTCTCTTGTAAATTGTATGTTAATCACTTGAGCACTGTACCGCATAAGGCGAAAAACATCAATTTTATAGATTTGAGCGAAAGTTAAATTATATTGTTATTGCAGAATTGACATATTCATATAACCTAAAAAATTGCACTTTCCAAGTTTAAAAGTCGATTTTCTTGTAAATTGTATGTCAATTGCATGATTACTGTACTGCTTAAGCTGAAAAACATGAATTGATTTGAGCGAAAGCCAAATTATATTGTTATTGCAGGATTAACAAATTAATATTACCGAAAAAGTTGCACTTTCTTAGGTTTAGGCTCAAAGTCAATTCTCTTGTAAATTGTATGTTAATCACTTGAGCACTGTACCGCATAAGCCGAAAAACATCAATTTTATAGATTTGAGCGAAAGTTAAATTATATTGTTATTGCAGAATTGACATATTCATATAACCGAAAAAGTTGCACTTTCTTAGGTTTAGACTCAAAGTCGATTTTCTTTTAAATTGTATGTCAATTGCGTGAGCACTGTACCGCATAAGCCGAAAAACATCAATTTTATAGATTTGAGCGAAAGTTAAATTATATTGGTATTGCAGAATTGACATATTCATATAACCGAAAAAGTTGCACTTTCTTAGGTTTAGACTTAAAGTCGATTTTCTTGTAAATTGTATGTCAATTGCGTGAGCACTGTACTGCTTAAGCCAAAAACATGAATTGATTTGAGCGAAAGCCAAATTATATTGTTATTGCAGGATTAACAAATTAATATTACCGAAAAAGTTGCACTTTCTTAGGTTTAGGCTCAAAGTCAATTCTCTTGTAAATTGTATGTTAATCACTTGAGCACTGTACCGCATAAGCCAAAAAACATCAATTTTATAGATTTGAGCGAAAGTTAAATTATATTGTTATTGCAGAATTGACATATTCATATAACCTAAAAAATTGCACTTTCCAAGTTGAAAAGTCGATTTTCTTGTAAATTGTATGTCAATTGCATGATTACTGTACTGCTTAAGCTGAAAAACATGAATTTCACTGATTTGAGCGAAAGTCAAATTATATTTTTATTGCAGGATTAACAAATTAATATTACCGAAAAAGTTGCACTTTCTTAGGTTTAGACTCAAAGTCGATTTTCTTTTAAATTGTATGTCAATTGCGTGAGCACTGTACTGCTTAAGCCGACAAACATGAATTTTACTGATTTGAGCGAAAGTCAAATTATATTGTTATTGCAGGATTAACAAATTAATATTACCGAAAAAGTTGCACTTTCTTAGGTTTAGGCTCAAAGTCAATTCTCTTGTAAATTGTATGTTAATCACTTGAGCACTGTACCGCATAAGCCGAAAAACATCAATTTTATAGATTTGAGCGAAAGTTAAATTATATTGTTATTGCAGAATTGACATATTCATATAACCTAAAAAATTGCACTTTCCAAGTTGAAAAGTCGATTTTCTTGTAAATTGTATGTCAATTGCATGATTACTGTACTGGTTAAGCTGAAAAACATGAATTTCACTGATTTGAGCGAAAGTCAAATTATATTTTTATTGCAGGATTAACAAATTAATATTACCGAAAAAGTTGCACTTTCTTAGGTTTAGACTCAAAGTCGATTTTCTTTTAAATTGTATGTCAATTGCGTGAGCACTGTACTGCTTAAGCCGACAAACATGAACTTTACTGATTTGAGCGAAAGTCAAATTATATTGTTATTGCAGGATTAACAAATTAATATTACCGAAAAAGTTGCACTTTCTTAGGTTTAGGCTCAAAGTCAATTCTCTTGTAAATTGTATGTTAATCACTTGAGCACTGTACCGCATAAGCCGAAAAACATCAATTTTATAGATTTGAGCGAAAGTTAAATTATATTGTTATTGCAGAATTGACATATTCATATAACCTAAAAAATTGCACTTTCCAAGTTTAAAAGTCGATTTTGTTGTAAATTGTATGTCAATTGCATGATTACTGTACTGCTTAAGCTGAAAAACATGAATTTCACTAATTTCAGCGAAAGTCAAATTATATTGTTATTGCAGGATTAACAAATTAATATTACCGAAAAAGTTGCACTTTCTTAGGTTTAGACTCAAAGTCGATTTTCTTTTAAATTGTATGTCAATTGCGTGAGCACTGTACTGCTTAAGCCGACAAACATGAATTTTACTGATTTGAGCGAAAGTCAAATTATATTGTTATTGCAGGATTAACAAATTAATATTACCGAAAAAGTTGCACTTTCTTAGGTTTAGGCTCAAAGTCAATTCTCTTGTAAATTGTATGTTAATCACTTGAGCACTGTACCGCATAAGGCGAAAAACATCAATTTTATAGATTTGAGCGAAAGTTAAATTATATTGTTATTGCAGAATTGACATATTCATATAACCTAAAAAATTGCACTTTCCAAGTTTAAAAGTCGATTTTCTTGTAAATTGTATGTCAATTGCATGATTACTGTACTGCTTAAGCTGAAAAACATGAATTTCACTGATTTGAGCGAAAGTCAAATTATATTTTTATTGCAGGATTAACAAATTAATATTACCGAAAAAGTTGCACTTTCTTAGGTTTAGACTCAAAGTCGATTTTCTTTTAAATTGTATGTGAATTGCGTGAGCACTGTACTGCTTAAGCCGACAAACATGAATTTTACTGATTTGAGCGAAAGTCAAATTATATTGTTATTGCAGGATTAACAAATTAATATTACCGAAAAAGTTGCACTTTCTTAGGTTTAGGCTCAAAGTCAATTCTCTTGTAAATTGTATGTTACTCACTTGAGCACTGTACCGCATAAGCCGAAAAACATCAATTTTATAGATTTGAGCGAAAGTTAAATTATATTGTTATTGCAGAATTGACATATTCATATAACCGAAAAAGTTGCACTTTCTTAGGTTTAGACTCAAAGTCGATTTTCTTTTAAATTGTATGTCAATTGCGTGAGCACTGTACCGCATAAGCCGAAAAACATCAATTTTATAGATTTGAGCGAAAGTTAAATTATATTGGTATTGCACAATTGACATATTCATATAACCGAAAAAGTTGCACTTTCTTAGGTTTAGACTTAAAGTCGATTTTCTTGTAAATTGTATGTCAATTGCGTGAGCATAAGCCGAAAAACATCAATTTTATAGATTTGAGCGAAAGTCAAATTATATTGTTATTGCAGAATTGACATATTCATATAACCTAAAAAATTGCACTTTCCAAGTTTAAAAGTCGATTTTGTTGTAAATTGTATGTCAATTGCATGATTACTGTACTGCTTAAGCTGAAAAACATGAATTTCACTAATTTCAGCGAAAGTCAAATTATATTGTTATTGCAGGATTAACAAATTAATATTACCGAAAAAGTTGCACTTTCTTAGGTTTAGACTCAAAGTCGATTTTCTTTTAAATTGTATGTCAATTGCGTGAGCACTGTACTGCTTAAGCCGACAAACATGAATTTTACTGATTTGAGCGAAAGTCAAATTATATTGTTATTGCAGGATTAACAAATTAATATTACCGAAAAAGTTGCACTTTCTTAGGTTTAGGCTCAAAGTCAATTCTCTTGTAAATTGTATGTTAATCACTTGAGCACTGTACCGCATAAGGCGAAAAACATCAATTTTATAGATTTGAGCGAAAGTTAAATTATATTGTTATTGCAGAATTGACATATTCATATAACCTAAAAAATTGCACTTTCTTAGGTTTAGACTCAAAGTCGATTTTCTTTTAAATTGTATGTCAATTGCGTGAGCACTGTACCGCATAAGCCGAAAAACATCAATTTTATAGATTTGAGCGAAAGTTAAATTATATTGGTATTGCAGAATTGACATATTCATATAACCGAAAAAGTTGCACTTTCTTAGGTTTAGACTTAAAGTCGATTTTCTTGTAAATTGTATGTCAATTGCGTGAGCACTGTACTGCTTAAGCCAAAAACATGAATTGATTTGAGCGAAAGCCAAATTATATTGTTATTGCAGGATTAACAAATTAATATTACCGAAAAAGTTGCACTTTCTTAGGTTTAGGCTCAAAGTCAATTCTCTTGTAAATTGTATGTTAATCACTTGAGCACTGTACCGCATAAGCCAAAAAACATCAATTTTATAGATTTGAGCGAAAGTTAAATTATATTGTTATTGCAGAATTGACATATTCATATAACCTAAAAAATTGCACTTTCCAAGTTGAAAAGTCGATTTTCTTGTAAATTGTATGTCAATTGCATGATTACTGTACTGCTTAAGCTGAAAAACATGAATTTCACTGATTTGAGCGAAAGTCAAATTATATTTTTATTGCAGGATTAACAAATTAATATTACCGAAAAAGTTGCACTTTCTTAGGTTTAGACTCAAAGTCGATTTTCTTTTAAATTGTATGTGAATTGCGTGAGCACTGTACTGCTTAAGCCGACAAACATGAATTTTACTGATTTGAGCGAAAGTCAAATTATATTGTTATTGCAGGATTAACAAATTAATATTACCGAAAAAGTTGCACTTTCTTAGGTTTAGGCTCAAAGTCAATTCTCTTGTAAATTGTATGTTAATCACTTGAGCACTGTACCGCATAAGCCGAAAAACATCAATTTTATAGATTTGAGCGAAAGTTAAATTATATTGTTATTGCAGAATTGACATATTCATATAACCTAAAAAATTGCACTTTCCAAGTTGAAAAGTCGATTTTCTTGTAAATTGTATGTCAATTGCATGATTACTGTACTGGTTAAGCTGAAAAACATGAATTTCACTGATTTGAGCGAAAGTCAAATTATATTTTTATTGCAGGATTAACAAATTAATATTACCGAAAAAGTTGCACTTTCTTAGGTTTAGACTCAAAGTCGATTTTCTTTTAAATTGTATGTCAATTGCGTGAGCACTGTACTGCTTAAGCCGACAAACATGAACTTTACTGATTTGAGCGAAAGTCAAATTATATTGTTATTGCAGGATTAACAAATTAATATTACCGAAAAAGTTGCACTTTCTTAGGTTTAGGCTCAAAGTCAATTCTCTTGTAAATTGTATGTTAATCACTTGAGCACTGTACCGCATAAGCCGAAAAACATCAATTTTATAGATTTGAGCGAAAGTTAAATTATATTGTTATTGCAGAATTGACATATTCATATAACCTAAAAAATTGCACTTTCCAAGTTTAAAAGTCGATTTTGTTGTAAATTGTATGTCAATTGCATGATTACTGTACTGCTTAAGCTGAAAAACATGAATTTCACTAATTTCAGCGAAAGTCAAATTATATTGTTATTGCAGGATTAACAAATTAATATTACCGAAAAAGTTGCACTTTCTTAGGTTTAGACTCAAATTCGATTTTCTTTTAAATTGTATGTCAATTGCGTGAGCACTGTACTGCTTAAGCCGACAAACATGAATTTTACTGATTTGAGCGAAAGTCAAATTATATTGTTATTGCAGGATTAACAAATTAATATTACCGAAAAAGTTGCACTTTCTTAGGTTTAGGCTCAAAGTCAATTCTCTTGTAAATTGTATGTTAATCACTTGAGCACTGTACCGCATAAGGCGAAAAACATCAATTTTATAGATTTGAGCGAAAGTTAAATTATATTGTTATTGCAGAATTGACATATTCATATAACCTAAAAAATTGCACTTTCCAAGTTTAAAAGTCGATTTTCTTGTAAATTGTATGTCAATTGCATGATTACTGTACTGCTTAAGCTGAAAAACATGAATTTCACTGATTTGAGCGAAAGTCAAATTATATTTTTATTGCAGGATTAACAAATTAATATTACCGAAAAAGTTGCACTTTCTTAGGTTTAGACTCAAAGTCGATTTTCTTTTAAATTGTATGTGAATTGCGTGAGCACTGTACTGCTTAAGCCGACAAACATGAATTTTACTGATTTGAGCGAAAGTCAAATTATATTGTTATTGCAGGATTAACAAATTAATATTACCGAAAAAGTTGCACTTTCTTAGGTTTAGGCTCAAAGTCAATTCTCTTGTAAATTGTATGTTACTCACTTGAGCACTGTACCGCATAAGCCGAAAAACATCAATTTTATAGATTTGAGCGAAAGTTAAATTATATTGTTATTGCAGAATTGACATATTCATATAACCGAAAAAGTTGCACTTTCTTAGGTTTAGACTCAAAGTCGATTTTCTTTTAAATTGTATGTCAATTGCGTGAGCACTGTACCGCATAAGCCGAAAAACATCAATTTTATAGATTTGAGCGAAAGTTAAATTATATTGGTATTGCACAATTGACATATTCATATAACCGAAAAAGTTGCACTTTCTTAGGTTTAGACTTAAAGTCGATTTTCTTGTAAATTGTATGTCAATTGCGTGAGCACTGTACTGCTTAAGCCAAAAACATGAATTGATTTGAGCGAAAGCCAAATTATATTGTTATTGCAGGATTAACAAATTAATATTACCGAAAAAGTTGCACTTTCTTAGGTTAAGGCTCAAAGTCAATTCTCTTGTAAATTGTATGTTAATCACTTGAGCACTGTACCGCATAAGCCAAAAAACATCAATTTTATAGATTTGAGCGAAAGTTAAATTATATTGTTATTGCAGAATTGACATATTCATATAACCTAAAAAATTGCACTTTCCAAGTTGAAAAGTCGATTTTCTTGTAAATTGTATGTCAATTGCATGATTACTGTACTGCTTAAGCTGAAAAACATGAATTTCACTGATTTGAGCGAAAGTCAAATTATATTTTTATTGCAGGATTAACAAATTAATATTACCGAAAAAGTTGCACTTTCTTAGGTTTAGACTCAAAGTCGATTTTCTTTTAAATTGTATGTCAATTGCGTGAGCACTGTACTGCTTAAGCCGACAAACATGAATTTTACTGATTTGAGCGAAAGTCAAATTATATTGTTATTGCAGGATTAACAAATTAATATTACCGAAAAAGTTGCACTTTCTTAGGTTTAGGCTCAAAGTCAATTCTCTTGTAAATTGTATGTTAATCACTTGAGCACTGTACCGCATAAGCCAAAAAACATCAATTTTATAGATTTGAGCGAAAGTTAAATTATATTGTTATTGCAGAATTGACATATTCATATAACCTAAAAAATTGCACTTTCCAAGTTGAAAAGTCGATTTTCTTGTAAATTGTATGTCAATTGCATGATTACTGTACTGCTTAAGCTGAAAAACATGAATTTCACTGATTTGAGCGAAAGTCAAATTATATTTTTATTGCAGGATTAACAAATTAATATTACCGAAAAAGTTGCACTTTCTTAGGTTTAGACTCAAAGTCGATTTTCTTTTAAATTGTATGTCAATTGCGTGAGCACTGTACTGCTTAAGCCGACAAACATGAATTTTACTGATTTGAGCGAAAGTCAAATTATATTGTTATTGCAGGATTAACAAATTAATATTACCGAAAAAGTTGCACTTTCTTAGGTTTAGGCTCAAAGTCAATTCTCTTGTAAATTGTATGTTAATCACTTGAGCACTGTACCGCATAAGCCGAAAAACATCAATTTTATAGATTTGAGCGAAAGTTAAATTATATTGTTATTGCAGAAATGACATATTCATATAACCTAAAAAATTGCACTTTCCAAGTTTAAAAGTCGATTTTCTTGTAAATTGTATGTCAATTGCATGATTACTGTACTGCTTAAGCTGAAAAACATGAATTTCACTGATTTGAGCGAAAGTCAAATTATATTTTTATTGCAGGATTAACAAATTAATATTACCGAAAAAGTTGCACTTTCGTAGGTTTAGACTCAAAGTCGATTTTCTTTTAAATTGTATGTCAATTGCGTGAGCACTGTACTGCTTAAGCCGACAAACATGAATTTTACTGATTTGAGCGAAAGTCAAATTATATTGTTATTGCAGGATTAACAAATTAATATTACCGAAAAAGTTGCACTTTCTTAGGTTTAGGCTCAAAGTCAATTCTCTTGTAAATTGTATGTTAATCACTTGAGCACTGTACCGCATAAGCCGAAAAACATCAATTTTATAGATTTGAGCGAAAGTTAAATTATATTGTTATTGCAGAATTGACATATTCATATAACCTAAAAAATTGCACTTTCCAAGTTGAAAAGTCGATTTTCTTGTAAATTGTATGTCAATTGCATGATTACTGTACTGCTTAAGCTGAAAAACATGAATTTCACTGATTTGAGCGAAAGTCAAATTATATTTTTATTGCAGGATTAACAAATTAATATTACCGAAAAAGTTGCACTTTCTTAGGTTTAGACTCAAAGTCGATTTTCTTTTAAATTGTATGTCAATTGCGTGAGCACTGTACTGCTTAAGCCGACAAACATGAACTTTACTGATTTGAGCGAAAGTCAAATTATATTGTTATTGCAGGATTAACAAATTAATATTACCGAAAAAGTTGCACTTTCTTAGGTTTAGGCTCAAAGTCAATTCTCTTGTAAATTGTATGTTAATCACTTGAGCACTGTACCGCATAAGCCGAAAAACATCAATTTTATAGATTTGAGCGAAAGTTAAATTATATTGTTATTGCAGAATTGACATATTCATATAACCTAAAAAATTGCACTTTCCAAGTTTAAAAGTCGATTTTGTTGTAAATTGTATGTCAATTGCATGATTACTGTACTGCTAAAGCTGAAAAACATGAATTTCACTAATTTCAGCGAAAGTCAAATTATATTGTTATTGCAGGATTAACAAATTAATATTACCGAAAAAGTTGCACTTTCTTAGGTTTAGACTCAAAGTCGATTTTCTTTTAAATTGTATGTCAATTGCGTGAGCACTGTACTGCTTAAGCCGACAAACATGAATTTTACTGATTTGAGCGAAAGTCAAATTATATTGTTATTGCAGGATTAACAAATTAATATTACCGAAAAAGTTGCACTTTCTTAGGTTTAGGCTCAAAGTCAATTCTCTTGTAAATTGTATGTTAATCACTTGAGCACTGTACCGCATAAGGCGAAAAACATCAATTTTATAGATTTGAGCGAAAGTTAAATTATATTGTTATTGCAGAATTGACATATTCATATAACCTAAAAAATTGCACTTTCCAAGTTTAAAAGTCGATTTTCTTGTAAATTGTATGTCAATTGCATGATTACTGTACTGCTTAAGCTGAAAAACATGAATTTCACAGATTTGAGCGAAAGTCAAATTATATTTTTATTGCAGGATTAACAAATTAATATTACCGAAAAAGTTGCACTTTCTTAGGTTTAGACTCAAAGTAGATTTTCTTTTAAATTGTATGTGAATTGCGTGAGCACTGTACTGTTTAAGCCGACAAACATGAATTTTACTGATTTCAGCGAAAGTCAAATTATATTGTTATTGCAGGATTAACAAATTAATATTACCGAAAAAGTTGCACTTTCTTAGGTTTAGGCTCAAAGTCAATTCTCGTGTAAATTGTATGTTAATCACTTGAGCACTGTACCGCATAAGCCGAAAAACATCAATTTTATACATTTGAGCGAAAGTTAAATTATATTGTTATTGCAGAATTGACATATTCATATAACCTAAAAAATTGCACTTTCCAAGTTTAAAAGTCGATTTTCTTGTAAATTGTATGTCAATTGCATGATTACTGTACTGCTTAAGCTGAAAAACATGAATTTCACTGATTTGAGCGAAAGTCAAATTATATTTTTATTGCAGGATTAACAAATTAATATTACCGAAAAAGTTGCACTTTCGTAGGTTTAGACTCAAAGTCGATTTTCTTTTAAATTGTATGTCAATTGCGTGAGCACTGTACTGCTTAAGCCGACAAACATGAATTTTACTGATTTGAGCGAAAGTCAAATTATATTGTTATTGCAGGATTAACAAATTAATATTACCGAAAAAGTTGCACTTTCTTAGGTTTAGGCTCAAAGTCAATTCTCTTGTAAATTGTATGTTAATCACTTGAGCACTGTACCGCATAAGCCGAAAAACATCAATTTTATAGATTTGAGCGAAAGTTAAATTATATTGTTATTGCAGAATTGACATATTCATATAACCTAAAAAATTGCACTTTCCAAGTTGAAAAGTCGATTTTCTTGTAAATTGTATGTCAATTGCATGATTTCTGTACTGCTTAAGCTGAAAAACATGAATTTCACTGATTTGAGCGAAAGTCAAATTATATTTTTATTGCAGGATTAACAAATTAATATTACCGAAAAAGTTGCACTTTCTTAGGTTTAGACTCAAAGTCGATTTTCTTTTAAATTGTATGTCAATTGCGTGAGCACTGTACTGCTTAAGCCGACAAACATGAATTTTACTGATTTGAGCGAAAGTCAAATTATATTGTTATTGCAGGATTAACAAATTAATATTACCGAAAAAGTTGCACTTTCTTAGGTTTAGGCTCAAAGTCAATTCTCTTGTAAATTGTATGTTAATCACTTGAGCACTGTACCGCATAAGCCGAAAAACATCAATTTTATAGATTTGAGCGAAAGTTAAATTATATTGTTATTGCAGAATTGACATATTCATATAACCTAAAAAATTGCACTTTCCAAGTTTAAAAGTCGATTTTCTTGTAAATTGTATGTCAATTGCATGATTACTGTACTGCTTAAGCTGAAAAACATGAATTTCACTGATTTGAGCGAAAGTCAAATTATATTTTTATTGCAGGATTAACAAATTAATATTACCGAAAAAGTTGCACTTTCGTAGGTTTAGACTCAAAGTCGATTTTCTTTTAAATTGTATGTTAATTGCGTGAGCACTGTACTGCTTAAGCCGACAAACATGAATTTTACTGATTTGAGCGAAAGTCAAATTATATTGTTATTGCAGGATTAACAAATTAATATTACCGAAAAAGTTGCACTTTCTTAGGTTTAGGCTCAAAGTCAATTCTCTTGTAAATTGTATGTTAATCACTTGAGCACTGTACCGCATAAGCCGAAAAACATCAATTTTATAGATTTGAGCGAAAGTTAAATTATATTGTTATTGCAGAATTGACATATTCATATAACCTAAAAAATTGCACTTTCCAAGTTGAAAAGTCGATTTTCTTGTAAATTGTATGTCAATTGCATGATTACTGTACTGCTTAAGCTGAAAAACATGAATTTCACTGATTTGAGCGAAAGTCAAATTATATTTTTATTGCAGGATTAACAAATTAATATTACCGAAAAAGTTGCACTTTCTTAGGTTTAGACTCAAAGTCGATTTTCTTTTAAATTGTATGTCAATTGCGTGAGCACTGTACTGCTTAAGCCGACAAACATGAATTTTACTGATTTGAGCGAAAGTCAAATTATATTGTTATTGCAGGATTAACAAATTAATATTACCGAAAAAGTTGCACTTTCTTAGGTTTAGGCTCAAAGTCAATTCTCTTGTAAATTGTATGTTAATCACTTGAGCACTGTACCGCATAAGCCGAAAAACATCAATTTTATAGATTTGAGCGAAAGTTAAATTATATTGTTATTGCAGAATTGACATATTCATATAACCTTAAAAATTGCACTTTCCAAGTTTAAAAGTCGATTTTGTTGTAAATTGTATGTCAATTGCATGATTACTGTACTGCTTAAGCTGAAAAACATGAATTTCACTAATTTCAGCGAAAGTCAAATTATATTGTTATTGCAGGATTAACAAATTAATATTACCGAAAAAGTTGCACTTTCTTAGGTTTAGACTCAAAGTCGATTTTCTTTTAAATTGTATGTCAATTGCGTGAGCACTGTACTGCTTAAGCCAAAAACATGAATTGTACTGATTTGAGCGAAAGCCAAATTATATTGTTATTGCAGGATTAACAAATTAATATTACCGAAAAAGTTGCACTTTCTTAGGTTTAGGCTCAAAGTCAATTCTCTTGTAAATTGTATGTTAATCACTTGAGCACTGTACCGCATAAGCCGAAAAACATCAATTTTATAGATTTGAGCGAAAGTTAAATTATATTGTTATTGCAGAATTGACATATTCATATAACCTAAAAAATTGCACTTTCCAAGTTTAAAAGTCGATTTTGTTGTAAATTGTATGTCAATTGCACGATTACTGTACTGCTTAAGCTGAAAAACATGAATTTCACTAATTTCAGCTAAAGTCAAATTATATTGTTATTGCAGGATTAACAAATTAATATTACCGAAAAAGTTGCACTTTCTTAGGTTTAGACTCAAAGTCGATTTTCTTTTAAATTGTATGTCAATTGCGTGAGCACTGTACTGCTTAAGCCGACAAACATGAATTTTACTGATTTGAGCGAAAGTCAAATTATATTGTTATTGCAGGATTAACAAATTAATATTACCGAAAAAATTGCACTTTCTTAGGTTTAGGCTCAAAGTCAATTCTCTTGTAAATTGTATGTTAATCACTTGAGCACTGTACCGCATAAGCCGAAAAACATCAATTTTATACATTTGAGCGAAAGTTAAATTATATTGTTATTGCAGAATTGACATATTCATATAACCTAAAAAATTGCACTTTCCAAGTTTAAAAGTCGATTTTCTTGTAAATTGTATGTCAATTGCATGATTACTGTACTGCTTAAGCTGAAAAACATGAATTTCACTGATTTGAGCGAAAGTCAAATTATATTTTTATTGCAGGATTAACAAATTAATATTACCGAAAAAGTTGCACTTTCGTAGGTTTAGACTCAAAGTCGATTTTCTTTTAAATTGTATGTCAATTGCGTGAGCACTGTACTGCTTAAGCCGACAAACATGAATTTTACTGATTTGAGCGAAAGTCAAATTATATTGTTATTGCAGGATTAACAAATTAATATTACCGAAAAAGTTGCACTTTCTTAGGTTTAGGCTCAAAGTCAATTCTCTTGTAAATTGTATGTTAATCACTTGAGCACTGTACCGCATAAGCCGAAAAACATCAATTTTATAGATTTGAGCGAAAGTTAAATTATATTGTTATTGCAGAATTGACATATTCATATAACCTAAAAAATTGCACTTTCCAAGTTGAAAAGTCGATTTTCTTGTAAATTGTATGTCAATTGCATGATTTCTGTACTGCTTAAGCTGAAAAACATGAATTTCACTGATTTGAGCGAAAGTCAAATTATATTTTTATTGCAGGATTAACAAATTAATATTACCGAAAAAGTTGCACTTTCTTAGGTTTAGACTCAAAGTCGATTTTCTTTTAAATTGTATGTCAATTGCGTGAGCACTGTACTGCTTAAGCCGACAAACATGAATTTTACTGATTTGAGCGAAAGTCAAATTATATTGTTATTGCAGGATTAACAAATTAATATTACCGAAAAAGTTGCACTTTCTTAGGTTTAGGCTCAAAGTCAATTCTCTTGTAAATTGTATGTTAATCACTTGAGCACTGTACCGCATAAGCCGAAAAACATCAATTTTATAGATTTGAGCGAAAGTTAAATTATATTGTTATTGCAGAATTGACATATTCATATAACCTAAAAAATTGCACTTTCCAAGTTTAAAAGTCGATTTTCTTGTAAATTGTATGTCAATTGCATGATTACTGTACTGCTTAAGCTGAAAAACATGAATTTCACTGATTTGAGCGAAAGTCAAATTATATTTTTATTGCAGGATTAACAAATTAATATTACCGAAAAAGTTGCACTTTCGTAGGTTTAGACTCAAAGTCGATTTTCTTTTAAATTGTATGTTAATTGCGTGAGCACTGTACTGCTTAAGCCGACAAACATGAATTTTACTGATTTGAGCGAAAGTCAAATTATATTGTTATTGCAGGATTAACAAATTAATATTACCGAAAAAGTTGCACTTTCTTAGGTTTAGGCTCAAAGTCAATTCTCTTGTAAATTGTATGTTAATCACTTGAGCACTGTACCGCATAAGCCGAAAAACATCAATTTTATAGATTTGAGCGAAAGTTAAATTATATTGTTATTGCAGAATTGACATATTCATATAACCTAAAAAATTGCACTTTCCAAGTTGAAAAGTCGATTTTCTTGTAAATTGTATGTCAATTGCATGATTACTGTACTGCTTAAGCTGAAAAACATGAATTTCACTGATTTGAGCGAAAGTCAAATTATATTTTTATTGCAGGATTAACAAATTAATATTACCGAAAAAGTTGCACTTTCTTAGGTTTAGACTCAAAGTCGATTTTCTTTTAAATTGTATGTCAATTGCGTGAGCACTGTACTGCTTAAGCCGACAAACATGAATTTTACTGATTTGAGCGAAAGTCAAATTATATTGTTATTGCAGGATTAACAAATTAATATTACCGAAAAAGTTGCACTTTCTTAGGTTTAGGCTCAAAGTCAATTCTCTTGTAAATTGTATGTTAATCACTTGAGCACTGTACCGCATAAGCCGAAAAACATCAATTTTATAGATTTGAGCGAAAGTTAAATTATATTGTTATTGCAGAATTGACATATTCATATAACCTTAAAAATTGCACTTTCCAAGTTTAAAAGTCGATTTTGTTGTAAATTGTATGTCAATTGCATGATTACTGTACTGCTTAAGCTGAAAAACATGAATTTCACTAATTTCAGCGAAAGTCAAATTATATTGTTATTGCAGGATTAACAAATTAATATTACCGAAAAAGTTGCACTTTCTTAGGTTTAGACTCAAAGTCGATTTTCTTTTAAATTGTATGTCAATTGCGTGAGCACTGTACTGCTTAAGCCAAAAACATGAATTGTACTGATTTGAGCGAAAGCCAAATTATATTGTTATTGCAGGATTAACAAATTAATATTACCGAAAAAGTTGCACTTTCTTAGGTTTAGGCTCAAAGTCAATTCTCTTGTAAATTGTATGTTAATCACTTGAGCACTGTACCGCATAAGCCGAAAAACATCAATTTTATAGATTTGAGCGAAAGTTAAATTATATTGTTATTGCAGAATTGACATATTCATATAACCTAAAAAATTGCACTTTCCAAGTTTAAAAGTCGATTTTGTTGTAAATTGTATGTCAATTGCACGATTACTGTACTGCTTAAGCTGAAAAACATGAATTTCACTAATTTCAGCTAAAGTCAAATTATATTGTTATTGCAGGATTAACAAATTAATATTACCGAAAAAGTTGCACTTTCTTAGGTTTAGACTCAAAGTCGATTTTCTTTTAAATTGTATGTCAATTGCGTGAGCACTGTACTGCTTAAGCCGACAAACATGAATTTTACTGATTTGAGCGAAAGTCAAATTATATTGTTATTGCAGGATTAACAAATTAATATTACCGAAAAAATTGCACTTTCTTAGGTTTAGGCTCAAAGTCAATTCTCTTGTAAATTGTATGTTAATCACTTGAGCACTGTACCGCATAAGGCGAAAAACATCAATTTTATAGATTTGAGCGAAAGTTAAATTATATTGTTATTGCAGAATTGACATATTCATATAACCGAAAAAATTGCACTTTCTTAGTTTTAGACTTAAAGTCGATTTTCTTGTAAATTGTATGTCAATTGCGTGAGCACTGTACTGCTTAAGCCAAAAACATGAATTGTACTGATTTGAGCGAAAGCCAAATTATATTGTTATTGCAGGATTAACAAATTAATATTACCGAAAAAGTTGCACTTTCTTAGGTTTAGGCTCAAAGTCAATTCTCTTGTAAATTGTATGTTAATCACTTGAGCACTGTACCGCATAAGCCGAAAAACATCAATTTTATAGATTTGAGCGAAAGTTAAATAACATTGTTATTGCAGAATTGACATATTCATATAACCGAAAAAATTGCACTTTCTTAGTTTTAGACTTAAAGTCGATTTTCTTGTAAATTGTATGTCAATTGCGTGAGCACTGTACTGCTTAAGCCAAAAGCATGAATTGTACTGATTTGAGCGAAAGCCAAATTATATTGTTATTGCAGCTTTAACAAATTAATATTACCGAAAAAGTTGCACTTTCTTAGGTTTAGGCTCAAAGTCAATTCTCTTGTAAATTGTATGTTAATCACTTGAGCACTGTACCGCATAAGCCGAAAAACATCAATTTTATAGATTTGAGCGAAAGTTAAATTATATTGTTATTGCAGAATTGACATATTCATATAACCTAAAAAATTGCACTTTCCAAGTTTAAAAGTCGATTTTGTTGTAAATTGTATGTCAATTGCACGATTACTGTACTGCTTAAGCTGAAAAACATGAATTTCACTAATTTCAGCTAAAGTCAAATTATATTGTTATTGCAGGATTAACAAATTAATATTACCGAAAAAGTTGCACTTTCTTAGGTTTAGACTCAAAGTCGATTTTCTTTTAAATTGTATGTCAATTGCGTGAGCACTGTACTGCTTAAGCCGACAAACATGAATTTTACTGATTTGAGCGAAAGTCAAATTATATTGTTATTGCAGGATTAACAAATTAATATTACCGAAAAAATTGCACTTTCTTAGGTTTAGGCTCAAAGTCAATTCTCTTGTAAATTGTATGTTAATCACTTGAGCACTGTACCGCATAAGGCGAAAAACATCAATTTTATAGATTTGAGCGAAAGTTAAATTATATTGTTATTGCAGAATTGACATATTCATATAACCGAAAAAATTGCACTTTCTTAGTTTTAGACTTAAAGTCGATTTTCTTGTAAATTGTATGTCAATTGCGTGAGCACTGTACTGCTTAAGCCAAAAACATGAATTGTACTGATTTGAGCGAAAGCCAAATTATATTGTTATTGCAGGATTAACAAATTAATATTACCGAAAAAGTTGCACTTTCTTAGGTTTAGGCTCAAAGTCAATTCTCTTGTAAATTGTATGTTAATCACTTGAGCACTGTACCGCATAAGCCGAAAAACATCAATTTTATAGATTTGAGCGAAAGTTAAATAACATTGTTATTGCAGAATTGACATATTCATATAACCGAAAAAATTGCACTTTCTTAGTTTTAGACTTAAAGTCGATTTTCTTGTAAATTGTATGTCAATTGCGTGAGCACTGTACTGCTTAAGCCAAAAGCATGAATTGTACTGATTTGAGCGAAAGCCAAATTATATTGTTATTGCAGCTTTAACAAATTAATATTACCGAAAAAGTTGCACTTTCTTAGGTTTAGGCTCAAAGTCAATTCTCTTGTAAATTGTATGTTAATCACTTGAGCACTGTACCGCATAAGGCGAAAAACATCAATTTTATAGATTTGAGCGAAAGTTAAATTATATTGTTATTGCAGAATTGACATATTCATATAACCGAAAAAATTGCACTTTCTTAGTTTTAGACTTAAAGTCGATTTTCTTGTAAATTGTATGTCAATTGCGTGAGCACTGTACTGCTTAAGCCAAAAACATGAATTGTACTGATTTGAGCGAAAGCCAAATTATATTGTTATTGCAGGATTAACAAATTAATATTACCGAAAAAGTTGCACTTTCTTAGGTTTAGGCTCAAAGTCAATTCTCTTGTAAATTGTATGTTAATCACTTGAGCACTGTACCGCATAAGCCGAAAAACATCAATTTTATAGATTTGAGCGAAAGTTAAATTATATTATTATTGCAGAATTGACATATTCATATAACCTAAAAAATTGCACTTTCTTAGGTTTAGACTCAAAGTCGATTTTCTTTTAAATTGTATGTCAATTGCGTGAGCACTGTACTGCTTAAGCCGACAAACATGAATTTTACTGATTTGAGCGAAAGTCAAATTATATTGTTATTGCAGGATTAACAAATTAATATTACCGAAAAAGTTGCACTTTCTTAGGTTTAGGCTCAAAGTCAATTCTCTTGTAAATTGTATGTTAATCACTTGAGCACTGTACCGCATAAGCCGAAAAACATCAATTTTATAGATTTGAGCGAAAGTTAAATTATATTGTTATTGCAGAATTGACATATTCATATAACCTAAAAAATTGCACTTTCCAAGTTTAAAAGTCGATTTTCTTGTAAATTGTATGTCAATTGCATGATTACTGTACTGCTTAAGCTGAAAAACATGAATTTCACTGATTTGAGCGAAAGTCAAATTATATTTTTATTGCAGGATTAACAAATTAATATTACCGAAAAAGTTGCACTTTCGTAGGTTTAGACTCAAAGTCGATTTTCTTTTAAATTGTATGTCAATTGCGTGAGCACTGTACTGCTTAAGCCGACAAACATGAATTTTACTGATTTGAGCGAAAGTCAAATTATATTGTTATTGCAGGATTAACAAATTAATATTACCGAAAAAGTTGCACTTTCTTAGGTTTAGGCTCAAAGTCAATTCTCTTGTAAATTGTATGTTAATCACTTGAGCACTGTACCGCATAAGCCGAAAAACATCAATTTTATAGATTTGAGCGAAAGTTAAATTATATTGTTATTGCAGAATTGACATATTCATATAACCTAAAAAATTGCACTTTCCAAGTTGAAAAGTCGATTTTCTTGTAAATTGTATGTCAATTGCATGATTACTGTACTGCTTAAGCTGAAAAACATGAATTTCACTGATTTGAGCGAAAGTCAAATTATATTTTTATTGCAGGATTAACAAATTAATATTACCGAAAAAGTTGCACTTTCTTAGGTTTAGACTCAAAGTCGATTTTCTTTTAAATTGTATGTCAATTGCGTGAGCACTGTACTGCTTAAGCCGACAAACATGAATTTTACTGATTTGAGCGAAAGTCAAATTATATTGTTATTGCAGGATTAACAAATTAATATTACCGAAAAAGTTGCACTTTCTTAGGTTTAGGCTCAAAGTCAATTCTCTTGTAAATTGTATGTTAATCACTTGAGCACTGTACCGCATAAGCCGAAAAACATCAATTTTATAGATTTGAGCGAAAGTTAAATTATATTGTTATTGCAGAATTGACATATTCATATAACCTAAAAAATTGCACTTTCCAAGTTTAAAAGTCGATTTTGTTGTAAATTGTATGTCAATTGCATGATTACTGTACTGCTTAAGCTGAAAAACATGAATTTCACTAATTTCAGCGAAAGTCAAATTATATTGTTATTGCAGGATTAACAAATTAATATTACCGAAAAAGTTGCACTTTCTTAGGTTTAGACTCAAAGTCGATTTTCTTTTAAATTGTATGTCAATTGCGTGAGCACTGTACTGCTTAAGCCAAAAACATGAATTGTACTGATTTGAGCGAAAGCCAAATTATATTGTTATTGCAGGATTAACAAATTAATATTACCGAAAAAGTTGCACTTTCTTAGGTTTAGGCTCAAAGTCAATTCTCTTGTAAATTGTATGTTAATCACTTGAGCACTGTACCGCATAAGCCGAAAAACATCAATTTTATAGATTTGAGCGAAAGTTAAATTATATTGTTATTGCAGAATTGACATATTCATATAACCTAAAAAATTGCACTTTCCAAGTTTAAAAGTCGATTTTGTTGTAAATTGTATGTCAATTGCACGATTACTGTACTGCTTAAGCTGAAAAACATGAATTTCACTAATTTCAGCGAAAGTCAAATTATATTGTTATTGCAGGATTAACAAATTAATATTACCGAAAAAGTTGCACTTTCTTAGGTTTAGACTCAAAGTCGATTTTCTTTTAAATTGTATGTCAATTGCGTGAGCACTGTACTGCTTAAGCCGACAAACATGAATTTTACTGATTTGAGCGAAAGTCAAATTATATTGTTATTGCAGGATTAACAAATTAATATTACCGAAAAAATTGCACTTTCTTAGGTTTAGGCTCAAAGTCAATTCTCTTGTAAATTGTATGTTAATCACTTGAGCACTGTACCGCATAAGGCGAAAAACATCAATTTTATAGATTTGAGCGAAAGTTAAATTATATTGTTATTGCAGAATTGACATATTCATATAACCGAAAAAATTGCACTTTCTTAGTTTTAGACTTAAAGTCGATTTTCTTGTAAATTGTATGTCAATTGCGTGAGCACTGTACTGCTTAAGCCAAAAACATGAATTGTACTGATTTGAGCGAAAGCCAAATTATATTGTTATTGCAGGATTAACAAATTAATATTACCGAAAAAGTTGCACTTTCTTAGGTTTAGGCTCAAAGTCAATTCTCTTGTAAATTGTATGTTAATCACTTGAGCACTGTACCGCATAAGCCGAAAAACATCAATTTTATAGATTTGAGCGAAAGTTAAATAACATTGTTATTGCAGAATTGACATATTCATATAACCGAAAAAATTGCACTTTCTTAGTTTTAGACTTAAAGTCGATTTTCTTGTAAATTGTATGTCAGTTGCGTGAGCACTGTACTGCTTAAGCCAAAAGCATGAATTGTACTGATTTGAGCGAAAGCCAAATTATATTGTTATTGCAGCTTTAACAAATTAATATTACCGAAAAAGTTGCACTTTCTTAGGTTTAGGCTCAAAGTCAATTCTCTTGTAAATTGTATGTTAATCACTTGAGCACTGTACCGCATAAGCCGAAAAACATCAATTTTATAGATTTGAGCGAAAGTTAAATTATATTGTTATTGCAGAATTGACATATTCATATAACCTAAAAAATTGCACTTTCTTAGGTTTAGACTCAAAGTCGATTTTCTTTTAAATTGTATGTCAATTGCGTGCGCACTGTACCGCATAAGCCGAAAAACATCAATTTTATAGATTTGAGCGAAAGTTAAATTATATTGGTATTGCAGAATTGACATATTCATATAACCGAAAAAGTTGCACTTTCTTAGGTTTAGACTTAAAGTCGATTTTCTTGTAAATTGTATGTCAATTGCGTGAGCACTGTACTGCTTAAGCCAAAAACATGAATTGATTTGAGCGAAAGCCAAATTATATGGTTATTGCAGGATTAACAAATTAATATTACCGAAAAAGTTGCACTTTCTTAGGTTTAGGCTCAAAGTCAATTCTCTTGTAAATTGTATGTTAATCACTTGAGCACTGTACCGCATAAGCCAAAAAACATCAATTTTATAGATTTGAGCGAAAGTTAAATTATATTGTTATTGCAGGATTAACAAATTAATATTACCGAAAAAGTTGCACTTTCTTAGGTTTAGGCTCAAAGTCAATTCTCTTGTAAATTGTATGTTAATCACTTGAGCACTGTACCGCATAAGCCGAAAAACATCAATTTTATAGATTTGAGCGAAAGTTAAATTATATTGTTATTGCAGAATTGACATATTCATATAACCTAAAAAATTGAACTTTCCAAGTTTAAAAGTCGATTTTCTTGTAAATTGTATGTCAATTGCATGATTACTGTACTGCTTAAGCTGAAAAACATGAATTTCACTGATTTGAGCGAAAGTCAAATTATATTTTTATTGCAGGATTAACAAATTAATATTACCGAAAAAGTTGCACTTTCGTAGGTTTAGACTCAAAGTCGATTTTCTTTTAAATTGTATGTCAATTGCGTGAGCACTGTACTGCTTAAGCCGACAAACATGAATTTTACTGATTTGAGCCAAAGTCAAATTATATTTTTATTGCAGGATTAACAAATTAATATTACCGAAAAAGTTGCACTTTCTTAGGTTTAGACTCAAAGTCGATTTTCTTTTAAATTGTATGTTAATCACTTGAGCACTGTACCGCATAAGCCGAAAAACATCAATTTTATAGATTTGAGCGAAAGTTAAATTATATTGTTATTGCAGAATTGACATATTCATATAACCTAAAAAATTGCACTTTCCAAGTTTAAAAGTCGATTTTCTTGTAAATTGTATGTCAATTGCATGATTACTGTACTGCTTAAGCTTAAAAACATGAATTTCACTGATTTGAGCGAAAGTCAAATTATATTGTTATTGCAGGATTAACAAATTAATATTACCGAAAAAGTTGCACTTTCTTAGGTTTAGGCTCAAAGTCAATTCTCTTGTAAATTGTATGTTAATCACTTGAGCACTGTACCGCATAAGCCGAAAAACATCAATTTTATAGATTTGAGCGAAAGTTAAATTATATTGTTATTGCAGAATTGACATATTCATATAACCTAAAAAATTGCACTTTCCAAGTTTAAAAGTCGATTTTCTTGTAAATTGTATGTCAATTGCATGATTACTGTACTGCTTAAGCTGAAAAACATGAATTTCACTGATTTGAGCGAAAGTCAAATTATATTTTTATTGCAGGATTAACAAATTAATATTACCGAAAAAGTTGCACTTTCTTAGGTTTAGACTCAAAGTCGATTTTCTTTTAAATTGTATGTCAATTGCGTGAGCACTGTACTGCTTAAGCCGACAAACATGAACTTTACTGATTTGAGCGAAAGTCAAATTATATTGTTATTGCAGGATTAACAAATTAATATTACCGAAAAAGTTGCACTTTCTTAGGTTTAGGCTCAAAGTCAATTCTCTTGTAAATTGTATGTTAATCACTTGAGCACTGTACCGCATAAGCCGAAAAACATCAATTTTATAGATTTGAGCGAAAGTTAAATTATATTGTTATTGCAGAATTGACATATTCTTATAACCTAAAAAATTGCACTTTCCAAGTTTAAAAGTCGATTTTGTTGTAAATGGTATGTCAATTGCATGATTACTGTACTGCTTAAGCTGAAAAACATGAATTTCACTAATTTCAGCGAAAGTCAAATTATATTGTTATTGCAGGATTAACAAATTAATATTACCGAAAAAGTTGCACTTTCTTAGGTTTAGACTCAAAGTCGATTTTCTTTTAAATTGTATGTCAATTGCGTGAGCACTGTACTGCTTAAGCCGACAAACATGAATTTTACTGATTTGAGCGAAAGTCAAATTATATTGTTATTGCAGGATTAACAAATTAATATTACCGAAAAAGTTGCACTTTCTTAGGTTTAGGCTCAAAGTCAATTCTCTTGTAAATTGTATGTTAATCACTTGAGCACTGTACCGCATAAGCCGAAAAACATCAATTTTATAGATTTGAGCGAAAGTTAAATTATATTGTTATTGCAGAATTGACATATTCAAATAACCTAAAAAATTGCACTTTCCAAGTTTAAAAGTCGATTTTCTTGTAAATTGTATGTCAATTGCATGATTACTGTACTGCTTAAGCTGAAAAACATGAATTTCACTGATTTGAGCGAAAGTAAAATTATATTTTTATTGCAGGATTAACAAATTAATATTACCGAAAAAGTTGCACTTTCTTAGGTTTAGACTCAAAGTCGATTTTCTTTTAAATTGTATGTGAATTGCGTGAGCACTGTACTGCTTAAGCCGACAAACATGAATTTTACTGATTTGAGCGAAAGTCAAATTATATTGTTATTGCAGGATTAACAAATTAATATTACCGAAAAAGTTGCACTTTCTTAGGTTTAGGCTCAAAGTCAATTCTCTTGTAAATTGTATGTTAATCACTTGAGCACTGTACCGCATAAGCCGAAAAACATCAATTTTATAGATTTGAGCGAAAGTTAAATTATATTGTTATTGCAGAATTGACATATTCATATAACCGAAAAAGTTGCACTTTCTTAGGTTTAGACTCAAAGTCAATTCTCTTGTATATTGTATGTTAATCACTTGAGCACTGTACCGCATAAGCCGAAAAACATCAATTTTATACATTTGAGCGAAAGTTAAATTATATTGTTATTGCAGAATTGACATATTCATATAACCTAAAAAATTGCACTTTCCAAGTTTAAAAGTCGATTTTCTTGTAAATTGTATGTCAATTGCATGATTACTGTACTGCTTAAGCTGAAAAACATGAATTTCACTGATTTGAGCGAAAGTCAAATTATATTTTTATTGCAGGATTAACAAATTAATATTACCGAAAAAGTTGCACTTTCTTAGGTTTAGACTCAAAGTCGATTTTCTTTTAAATTGTATGTCAATTGCGTGAGCACTGTAATGCTTAAGCCGACAAACATGAATTTTACTGATTTGAGCGAAAGTCAAATTATATTGTTATTGCAGGATTAACAAATTAATATTACCGAAAAAGTTGCACTTTCTTAGGTTTAGGCTCAAAGTCAATTCTCTTGTAAATTGTATGTTAATCACTTGAGCACTGTACCGCATAAGCCGAAAAACATCAATTTTATAGATTTGAGCGAAAGTTAAATTATATTGTTATTGCAGAATTGACATATTCATATAACCGAAAAAGTTGCACTTTCTTAGGTTTAGACTCAAAGTCGATTTTCTTTTAAATTGTATGTCAATTGCGTGAGCACTGTACCGCATAAGCCGAAAAACATCAATTTTATAGATTTGAGCGAAAGTTAAATTTTATTGTTATTGCAGAATTGACATATTCATATAACCGAAAAAGTTGAACTTTCTTAGGTTTAGACTCAAAGTCGATTTTCTTTTAAATTGTATGTCAATTGCGTGAGCACTGTACCGCATAAGCAGAAAAACATCAATTTTATAGATTTGAGCGAAAGTTAAATTATATTGTTATTGCAGGAATAACAAATTAATATTACCGAAAAAGGTGCACTTTCTTAGGTTTAGACTTAAAGTCGATTTTCTTGTAAATTGTATGTCAATTGCATGATTACTGTACTGCTTAAGCTGAAAAACATGAATTTCACTAATTTCAGCGAAAGTCAAATTATATTGTTATTGCAGGATTAACAAATTAATATTACTGAAAAAGTTGCACTTTCTTAGGTTTAGACTCAAAGTCGATTTTCTTTTAAATTGTATGTCAATTGCGTGAGCACTGTACTGCTTAAGCCGACAAACATGAATTTTACTGATTTGAGCGAAAGTCAAATTATATTGTTATTGCAGGATTAACAAATTAATATTACCGAAAAAATTGCACTTTCTTAGGTTTAGGCTCAAAGTCAATTCTCTTGTAAATTGTATGTTAATCACTTGAGCACTGTACCGCATAAGGCGAAAAACATCAATTTTATAGATTTGAGCGAAAGTTAAATTATATTGTTATTGCAGAATTGACATATTCATATAACCTAAAAAATTGCACTTTCCAAGTTTAAAAGTCGATTTTCTTGTAAATTGTATGTCAATTGCATGATTACTGTACTGCTTAAGCTGAAAAACATGAATTTCACTGATTTGAGCGAAAGTCAAATTATATTTTTATTGCAGGATTAACAAATTAATATTACCGAAAAAGTTGCACTTTCTTAGGTTTAGACTCAAAGTCGATTTTCTTTTAAATTGTATGTGAATTGCGTGAGCACTGTACTGCTTAAGCCGACAAACATGAATTTTACTGATTTGAGCGAAAGTCAAATTATATTGTTATTGCAGGATTAACAAATTAATATTACCGAAAAAGTTGCACTTTCTTAGGTTTAGGCTCAAAGTCAATTCTCTTGTAAATTGTATGTTAATCACTTGAGCACTGTACCGCATAAGCCGAAAAACATCAATTTTATACATTTGAGCGAAAGTTAAATTATATTGTTATTGCAGAATTGACATATTCATATAACCTAAAAAATTGCACTTTCCAAGTTTAAAAGTCGATTTTCTTGTAAATTGTATGTCAATTGCATGATTACTGTACTGCTTAAGCTGAAAAACATGAATTTCACTGATTTGAGCGAAAGTCAAATTATATTTTTATTGCAGGATTAACAAATTAATATTACCGAAAAAGTTGCACTTTCTTAGGTTTAGACTCAAAGTCGATTTTCTTTTAAATTGTATGTCAATTGCGTGAGCACTGTAATGCTTAAGCCGACAAACATGAATTTTACTGATTTGAGCGAAAGTCAAATTATATTGTTATTGCAGGATTAACAAATTAATATTACCGAAAAAGTTGCACTTTCTTAGGTTTAGGCTCAAAGTCAATTCTCTTGTAAATTGTATGTTAATCACTTGAGCACTGTACCGCATAAGCCGAAAAACATCAATTTTATAGATTTGAGCGAAAGTTAAATTATATTGTTATTGCAGAATTGACATATTCATATAACCGAAAAAGTTGCACTTTCTTAGGTTTAGACTCAAAGTCGATTTTCTTTTAAATTGTATGTCAATTGCGTGAGCACTGTACCGCATAAGCCGAAAAACATCAATTTTATAGATTTGAGCGAAAGTTAAATTATATTGTTATTGCAGAATTGACATATTCATATAACCGAAAAAGTTGAACTTTCTTAGGTTTAGACTCAAAGTCGATTTTCTTTTAAATTGTATGTCAATTGCGTGAGCACTGTACCGCATAAGCAGAAAAACATCAATTTTATAGATTTGAGCGAAAGTTAAATTATATTGTTATTGCAGGAATAACAAATTAATATTACCGAAAAAGGTGCACTTTCTTAGGTTTAGACTTAAAGTCGATTTTCTTGTAAATTGTATGTCAATTGCATGATTACTGTACTGCTTAAGCTGAAAAACATGAATTTCACTGATTTCAGCGAAAGTCAAATTATATTGTTATTGCAGGAATAACAAATTAATATTACCGAAAAAGGTGCACTTTCTTAGGTTTAGACTTAAAGTCGATTTTCTTGTAAATTGTATGTCAATTCCGTGAGCACTTACTGCTTAAGCCGAAAAACATGAATTGTACTGAGTTGAGCGAAAGTCAAATTATATTTTTATTGCAGGATAAACAAATTAATATTACCGAAAAAGTTGCACTTTCTTAGTTTTGAACTTAAAGTCGATTTTCCTGTAAATTGTATGTCAAATGCGTGAGCACTGTACTGCTTAAGCCGAAAAACATGAATTGTACTGATATGAGCGAAAGCCAAATTATATTGTTATTGCAGAATTGACATATTCATATAACCGAAAAAAATTGCACTTTCTTAGTTTTAGACTTAAAGTCGATTTTCTTGTAAATTGTATGTTTAATGCGTGAGCACTGTACTGCTTAAGCCGAAAAACATGAATTGTACTGATATGAGCGAAAGCCAAATTATATTGTTATTGCAGAATTGACATATTCATATAACCGAAAAAATGGCACTTTCTTAGTTTTAGACTTAAAGTCGATTTTCTTGTAAATTGTATGTCAATTGCGTGAGCACTGTACTGCTTAAGCCAAAAACATGAATTGTACTGATTTGAGCGAAAGCCAAATTATATTGTTATTGCAGAATTGACATATTCATATAACCGAAAAAATTGCACTTTCTTAGTTTTATACTTAAAGTCGATTTTCTTGTAAATTGTATGTCAATTCCGTGAGCACTTACTGCTTAAGCCGAAAAACATGAATTGTACTGAGTTGAGCGAAAGTCAAATTATATTTTTATTGCAGGATTAACAAATTAATATTACCGAAAAAGTTGCACTTTCTTAGGTTTAGACTTAAAGCCGATTTTCTTTTAAATTGTATGTCAAATGCGTGAGCACTGTACTGCTTAAGCCGAAAAACATGAATTGTACTGATATGAACGAAAGCCAAATTATATTGTTATTGCAGAATTGACATATTCATATAACCGAAAAAATGGCACTTTCTTAGTTTTAGACTTAAAGTCGATTTTCTTGTAAATTGTATGTCAATTGCGTGAGCACTGTACTGCTTAAGCCAAAAACATGAATTTTATAGATTTGAGCGAAAGTTAAATTATATTGTTATTGCAGAATTGACATATTCATATAACCTAAAAAATTGCACTTTCCATGTTTAAAAGTCGATTTTCTTGTAAATTGTATGTCAATTGCATGATTACTGTACTGCTTAAGCTGAAAAACATGAATTTCACTGATTTGAGCGAAAGTCAAATTATATTTTTATTGCAGCATTAACAAATTAATATTACCGAAAAAGTTGCACTTTCTTAGGTTTAGACTCAAATTCGATTTTCTTTTAAATTGTATGTCAATTGCGTGAGCACTGTACTGCCTAAGCGGACAAACATGAATTTTACTGATTTGAGCGAAAGTCAAATTATATTGTTATTGCAGGATTAACAAATTAATATTACCGAAAAAGTTTCACTTTCTTAGGTTTAGGCTCAAAGTCAATTCTCTTGTAAATTGTATGTTAATTACTTGAGCACTGTACCGCATAAGCCGAAAAACATCAATTTTTTAGATTTGAGAGAAAGCTAAATTATATTGTTATTACAGAATTGACATATTCATATAACCTAAAAAATTGCACTTTCCAAGTTTTAGACTTAAAGTCGATTTTCTTGTAAATTGTATGTTAAATGCGTGAGCACTGTACTGCTTAAGCCGAAAAACATGAATTGTACTGATATGAGCGAAAGCCAAATTATATTGTTATTGCAGAATTGACATATTCATATAACCGAAAAAATTGCACTTTCTTAGTTTTATACTTAAAGTCGATTTTCTTGTAAATTGTATGTCAATTCCGTGAGCACTTACTGCTTAAGCCGAAAAACATGAATTTTATAGATTTGAGCGAAAGTTAAATTATATTGTTATTGCAGAATTGACATATTCATATAACCTAAAAAATTGCACTTTCCATGTTTAAAAGTCGATTTTCTTGTAAATTGTATGTCAATTGCATGATTACTGTACTGCTTAAGCTGAAAAACATGAATTTCACTGATTTGAGCGAAAGTCAAATTATATTTTTATTGCAGCATTAACAAATTAATATTACCGAAAAAGTTGCACTTTCTTAGGTTTAGACTCAAATTCGATTTTCTTTTAAATTGTATGTCAATTGCGTGAGCACTGTACTGCCTAAGCGGACAAACATGAATTTTACTGATTTGAGCGAAAGTCAAATTATATTGTTATTGCAGGATTAACAAATTAATATTACCGAAAAAGTTTCACTTTCTTAGGTTTAGGCTCAAAGTCAATTCTCTTGTAAATTGTATGTTAATTACTTGAGCACTGTACCGCATAAGCCGAAAAACATCAATTTTTTAGATTTGAGAGAAAGCTAAATTATATTGTTATTACAGAATTGACATATTCATATAACCTAAAAAATTGCACTTTCCAAGTTTTAGACTTAAAGTCGATTTTCTTGTAAATTGTATGTTAAATGCGTGAGCACTGTACTGCTTAAGCCGAAAAACATGAATTGTACTGATATGAGCGAAAGCCAAATTATATTGTTATTGCAGAATTGACATATTCATATAACCGAAAAAATTGCACTTTCTTAGTTTTATACTTAAAGTCGATTTTCTTGTAAATTGTATGTCAATTCCGTGAGCACTTACTGCTTAAGCCGAAAAACATGAATTTTATAGATTTGAGCGAAAGTTAAATTATATTGTTATTGCAGAATTGACATATTCATATAACCTAAAAAATTGCACTTTCCATGTTTAAAAGTCGATTTTCTTGTAAATTGTATGTCAATTGCATGATTACTGTACTGCTTAAGCTGAAAAACATGAATTTCACTGATTTGAGCGAAAGTCAAATTATATTTTTATTGCAGCATTAACAAATTAATATTACCGAAAAAGTTGCACTTTCTTAGGTTTAGACTCAAATTCGATTTTCTTTTAAATTGTATGTCAATTGCGTGAGCACTGTACTGCCTAAGCGGACAAACATGAATTTTACTGATTTGAGCGAAAGTCAAATTATATTGTTATTGCAGGATTAACAAATTAATATTACCGAAAAAGTTTCACTTTCTTAGGTTTAGGCTCAAAGTCAATTCTCTTGTAAATTGTATGTTAATTACTTGAGCACTGTACCGCATAAGCCGAAAAACATCAATTTTTTAGATTTGAGAGAAAGCTAAATTATATTGTTATTACAGAATTGACATATTCATATAACCTAAAAAATTGCACTTTCCAAGTTTTAGACTTAAAGTCGATTTTCTTGTAAATTGTATGTTAAATGCGTGAGCACTGTACTGCTTAAGCCGAAAAACATGAATTGTACTGATATGAGCGAAAGCCAAATTATATTGTTATTGCAGAATTGACATATTCATATAACCGAAAAAATTGCACTTTCTTAGTTTTATACTTAAAGTCGATTTTCTTGTAAATTGTATGTCAATTCCGTGAGCACTTACTGCTTAAGCCGAAAAACATGAATTGTACTGAGTTGAGCGAAAGTCAAATTATATTTTTATTGCAGGATAAACAAATTAATATTACCGAAAAAGTTGCACTTTCTTAGTTTTAGACTTAAAGTCGATTTTCTTGTAAATTGTATGTTAAATGCGTGAGCACTTTACTGCTTAAGCCGAAAAACATGAATTGTACTGATATGAGCGAAAGCCAAATTATATTGTTATTGCAGAATTGACATATTCATATAACCGAAAAAATTGCACTTTCTTAGTTTTAGACTTAAAGTCGATTTTCTTGTAAATTGTATGTCAATTACGTGAGCACTGTACTGCTTAAGCCAAAAACATGAATTGTACTGATTTGAGCGAAAGCCAAATTATATTGTTATTGCAGAATTGACATATTCATATAACCGAAAATATTGCACTTTCTTAGTTTTATACTTAAAGTCGATTTTCTTGTAAATTGTATGTCAATTCCGTGAGCACTTACTGCTTAAGCCGAAAAACATGAATTGTACTGAGTTGAGCGAAAGTCAAATTATATTTTTATTGCAGGATTAACAAATTAATATTACCGAAAAAGTTGGACTTTCTTAGGTTTAGTCTCAAAGTCGATTTTCTTTTAAATTGCATGTCAATTGCGTGAGCACTGTACTGCTTAAGCCGAAAAACATGAATTTTACTGATTTGAGCGAAAGTCAAATTGTATTGTTATTGCAGGATTAACAAATTAATATTACCGAAAAAGTTGCACTTTCTTAGGTTTAGGCTCAAAGTCAATTCTCTTGTAAATTGTATGTTAATCACTTGAGCACTGTACCGCATAAGCCCAAAAACATCAATATTATAGATTTGAGCGAAAGTTAAATTATATTGTTATTGCAGAATTGACATATTCATATAACCTAAAAAATTGCACTTTCCAAGTTTAAAAGTCGATTTTCTTGTAAATTGTATGTCAATTGCATGATTACTGTACTGCTTAAGCTGAAAAACATGAATTTTACTGATTTGAGCGAAAGTCAAATTATATTGTCATTGCAGGATTAACAAATTAATATTACCGAAAAAGGTGCACTTTCTTAGGTTTAGACTCAAAGTCGATTTTCTTGTAAATTGTATGTCAATTGCGGCAGCACTGTACTGCTTAAACCGAAAAACATCAATATTAGTGATTTGCGCGAAAGTAAAATTATAATGTTATTGCAGAATTTACAAATTCATATAACCGAAAAAATTGTACTTTCTTAGTTCTAGACTTAAAGTCAATTTTCTTGTAAATTGTATATCAATTGCGTAACCACTGTACTGCTTACGCCGAAAAACATGAATTTTCTGATTTGAGCGAATGTCAAATTATATTGTTATTGCAGAATTGACATATTCATATAACCGAAAAAATTGCACTTTCTTCGCTTTAGACTCAAAGTCGATTTTTTTGTAAATTTTATGTCAATTTCGTGATCACTGTACTGCTTAAGCCGAAAAACATGAATTTTACTGATTTGAGCGAATGTCAAATTATAATGTTATTGCAGGATTAACAAATTAATATAACCGAAAAAATTGCACTTTCTTAGTTTTAGACTCAAAGTCGATTTTTTTGTAAATTGTATGTCAATTTCGTGAGCACTGTATTGCTTAAGCCGAAAAACAAGAATTTTACTGATTTGAACGAATGTCAAATTATATTGTTATTGCAGAATTGACATATTCATATAACCGAAAAAATTGCACTATCTTAGTTTTAGACTTAAAGTCGATTTTCTTGTAAATTGTATGTCAATTGCGTGAGCACTGTACTGCTTAAGCCAAAACCATGAATTGTACTGATTTGAGCGAAAGCCAAATTATATTGTTATTGCAGAATTGACATATTCATATAACCGAAAAAATTGCACTTTCTTAGTTTTAGACTTAAAGTCGATTTTCTTGTAAATTGTATGTCAATTACGTGAGCACTGTACTGCTTAAGCCAAAAACATGAATTGTACTGATTTGAGCGAAAGCCAAATTATATTGTTATTGCAGAATTGACATATTCATATAACCGAAAAAATTGCACTTTCTTAGTTTTATACTTAAAGTCGATTTTCTTGTAAATTGTATGTCAATTCCGTGAGCACTTACTGCTTAAGCCGAAAAACATGAATTGTACTGAGTTGAGCGAAAGTCAAATTATATTTTTATTGCAGGAATAACAAATTAATATTACCGAAAGAGGTACACTTTCTTAGGTTTAGACTTAAAGTCGATTTTCTTGTAAATTGTATGTCAATTCCGTGAGCACTTACTGCTTAAGCCGAAAAACATGAATTGTACTGAGTTGAGCGAAAGTCAAATTATATTTTTATTGCAGGACAAACAAATTAATATTACCGAAAAAGTTGCACTTTCTTAGTTTTGAACTTAAAATCGATTTTCCTGTAAATTGTATGTCAAATGCGTGAGCACTTACTGCTTAAGCCGAAAAACATGAATTGTACTGATATGAGCGAAAGCCAAATTATATTGTTATTGCAGAATTGACATATTCATATAACCGAAAAAATGGCACTTTCTTAGTTTTAGACTTAAAGTCGATTTTCTTGTAAATTGTATGTCAATTGCGTGAGCACTGTACTGCTTAAGCCAAAAACATGAATTGTACTGATTTGAGCGAAAGCCAAATTATATTGTTATTGCAGAATTGACATATTCATATAACCGAAAAAATTGCACTTTCTTAGTTTTAGACTTAAAGTCGATTTTCTTGTAAATTGTATTTCAATTGCGTGAGCACTGTACTGCTTAAGCCAAAAACATGAATTGTACTGATTTGAGCGAAAACCAAATTATATTGTTATTGCAGAATTGACATATTCATATAACCGAAAAAATTGCACTTTCTTAGTTTTAGACTTAAAGTCGATTTTCTTGTAAATTGTATGTCAATTCCGTGAGCACTTACTGCTTAAGCCGAAAAACATGAATTGTACTGAGTTGAGCGAAAGTCAAATTATATTTTTATTGCAGGACAAACAAATTAATATTACCGAAAAAGTTGCACTTTCTTAGTTTTGAACTTAAAATCGATTTTCCTGTAAATTGTATGTCAAATGCGTGAGCACTTACTGCTTAAGCCGAAAAACATGAATTGTACTGATATGAGCGAAAGCCAAATTATATTGTTATTGCAGAATTGACATATTCATATAACCGAAAAAATGGCACTTTCTTAGTTTTAGACTTAAAGTCGATTTTCTTGTAAATTGTATGTCAATTGCGTGAGCACTGTACTGCTTAAGCCAAAAACATGAATTGTACTGATTTGAGCGAAAGCCAAATTATATTGTTATTGCAGAATTGACATATTCATATAACCGAAAAAATTGCACTTTCTTAGTTTTAGACTTAAAGTCGATTTTCTTGTAAATTGTATTTCAATTGCGTGAGCACTGTACTGCTTAAGCCAAAAACATGAATTGTACTGATTTGAGCGAAAACCAAATTATATTGTTATTGCAGAATTGACATATTCATATAACCGAAAAAATTGCACTTTCTTAGTTTTATACTTAAAGTCGATTTTCTTGTAAATTGTATGTCAATTCCGTGAGCACTTACTGCTTAAGCCGAAAAACATGAATTGTACTGAGTTGAGCGAAAGTCAAATTATATTTTTATTGCAGGATTAACAAATTAATATTACCGAAAAAGTTGCACTTTCTTAGGTTTAGACTCAAAGTCGATTTTCTTTTAAATTGTATGTCAAATGCGTGAGCACTGTACTGCTTAAGCCAAAAACATGAATTTTATAGATTTGAGCGAAAGTTAAATTATATTGTTATTGCAGAATTGACATATTCATATAACCGAAAAAATTGCACTTTCTTAGTTTTATACTTAAAGTCGATTTTCTTGTAAATTGTTTGTCAATTCCGTGAGCACTTACTGCTTAAGCCGAAAAACATGAATTGTACTGAGTTGAGCGAAAGTCAAATTATATTTTTATTGCAGGAATAACAAATTAATATTACCGAAAGAGGTACACTTTCTTAGGTTTAGACTTAAAGTCGATTTTCTTGTAAATTGTATGTCAATTCCGTGAGCACTTACTGCTTAAGCCGAAAAACATGAATTGTACTGAGTTGAGCGAAAGTCAAATTATATTTTTATTGCAGGACAAACAAATTAATATTACCGAAAAAGTTGCACTTTCTTAGTTTTGAACTTAAAGTCGATTTTCCTGTAAATTGTATGTCAAATGCGTGAGCACTTACTGCTTAAGCCGAAAAACATGAATTGTACTGATTTGAGCGAAAGCCAAATTATATTGTTATTGCAGAATTGACATATTCATATAACCGAAAAAATTGCACTTTCTTAGTTTTATACTTAAGGTCGATTTTCTTGTAAATTGTATGTCAATTCCGTGAGCACTTACTGCTTAAGCCGAAAAACATGAATTGTACTGAGTTGAGCGAAAGTCAAATTATATTTTTATTGCAGGATTAACAAATTAATATTACCGAAAAAGTTGCACTTTCTTAGGTTTAGACTCAAAGTCGATTTTCTTTTAAATTGTATGTCAAATGCGTGAGCACTGTACTGCTTAAGCCAAAAACATGAATTGTACTGATTTGAGCGAAAACCAAATTATATTGTTATTGCAGAATTGACATATTCATATAACCGAAAAAATTGCACTTTCTTAGTTTTATACTTAAGGTCGATTTTCTTGTAAATTGTATGTCAATTCCGTGAGCACTTACTGCTTAAGCCGAAAAACATGAATTGTACTGAGTTGAGCGAAAGTCAAATTATATTTTTATTGCAGGATTAACAAATTAATATTACCGAAAAAGTTGCACTTTCTTAGGTTTAGACTCAAAGTCGATTTTCTTTTAAATTGTATGTCAAATGCGTGAGCACTGTACTGCTTAAGCCAAAAACATGAATTTTATAGATTTGAGCGAAAGTTAAATTATATTGTTATTGCAGAATTGACATATTCATATAACCTAAAAAATTGCACTTTCCATGTTTAAAAGTCGATTTTCTTGTAAATTGTATGTCAATTGCATGATTACTGTACTGCTTAAGCTGAAAAACATGAATTTCACTGATATGAGCGAAAGCCAAATTATATTGTTATTGCAGAATTGACATATTCATATAACCGAAAAAATGGCACTTTCTTAGTTTTAGACTTAAAGTCGATTTTCTTGTAAATTGTATGTTAAATGCGTGAGCACTGTACTGCTTAAGCCGAAAAACATGAATTGTACTGATATGAGCGAAAGCCAAATTATATTGTTATTGCAGAATTGACATATTCATATAACCGAAAAAATGGCACTTTCTTAGTTTTAGACTTAAAGTCGATTTTCTTGTAAATTGTATGTCAATTGCGTGAGCACTGTACTGCTTAAGCCAAAAACATGAATTGTACTGATTTGAGCGAAAGCCAAATTATATTGTTATTGCAGAATTGACATATTCATATAACCGAAAAAATTTCACTTTCTTAGTTTTATACTTAAAGTCGATTTTCTTGTAAATTGTATGTCAATTCCGTGAGCACTTACTGCTTAAGCCGAAAAACATGAATTGTACTGAGTTGAGCGAAAGTCAAATTATATTTTTATTGCAGGAATAACAAATTAATATTACCGAAAGGGGTGCACTTTCTTAGGTTTAGACTTAAAGTCGATTTTCTTGTAAATTGTATGTCAATTCCGTGAGCACTTACTGCTTAAGCCGAAAAACATGAATTGTACTGATATGAGCGAAAGCCAAATTATATTGTTATTGCAGAATTGACATATTCATATAACCGAAAAAAATTGCACTTTCTTAGTTTTAGACTTAAAGTCGATTTTCTTGTAAATTGTATGTTAAATGCGTGAGCACTGTACTGCTTAAGCCGAAAAACATGAATTGTACTGATATGAGCGAAAGCCAAATTATATTGTTATTGCAGAATTGACATATTCATATAACCGAAAAAATGGCACTTTCTTAGTTTTAGACTTAAAGTCGATTTTCTTGTAAATTGTATGTCAATTGCGTGAGCACTGTACTGCTTAAGCCAAAAACATGAATTGTACTGATTTGAGCGAAAGCCAAATTATATTGTTATTGCAGAATTGACATATTCATATAACCGAAAAAATTGCACTTTCTTAGTTTTAGACTTAAAGTCGATTTTCTTGTAAATTGTATTTCAATTGCGTGAGCACTGTACTGCTTAAGCCAAAAACATGAATTGTACTGATTTGAGCGAAAACCAAATTATATTGTTATTGCAGAATTGACATATTCATATAACCGAAAAAATTGCACTTTCTTAGTTTTATACTTAAAGTCGATTTTCTTGTAAATTGTATGTCAATTCCGTGAGCACTTACTGCTTAAGCCGAAAAACATGAATTGTACTGAGTTGAGCGAAAGTCAAATTATATTTTTATTGCAGGATTAACAAATTAATATTACCGAAAAAGTTGCACTTTCTTAGGTTTAGACTCAAAGTCGATTTTCTTTTAAATTGTATGTCAAATGCGTGAGCACTGTACTGCTTAAGCCGAAAAACATGAATTGTACTGATATGAACGAAAGCCAAATTATATTGTTATTGCAGAATTGACATATTCATATAACCGAAAAAATGGCACTTTCTTAGTTTTAGACTTAAAGTCGATTTTCTTGTAAATTGTATGTCAATTGCGTGAGCACTGTACTGCTTAAGCCAAAAACATGAATTTTATAGATTTGAGCGAAAGTTAAATTATATTGTTATTGCAGAATTGACATATTCATATAACCTAAAAAATTGCACTTTCCATGTTTAAAAGTCGATTTTCTTGTAAATTGTATGTCAATTGCATGATTACTGTACTGCTTAAGCTGAAAAACATGAATTTCACTGATTTGAGCGAAAGTCAAATTATATTTTTATTGCAGGATAAACAAATTAATATTACCGAAAAAGTTGCACTTTCTTAGTTTTAGACTTAAAGTCGATTTTCTTGTAAATTGTATGTTAAATGCGTGAGCACTTTACTGCTTAAGCCGAAAAACATGAATTGTACTGATATGAGCGAAAGCCAAATTATATTTTTATTGCAGGATTAACAAATTAATATTACCGAAAAAGTTGCACTTTATTAGGTTTAGACTCAAAGTCGATTTTCTTGTAAATTGTATGTCAATTCCAAGAGCACTTACTGCTTAAGCCGAAAAACATGAATTGTACTGAGTTGAGCGAAAGTCAAATTATATTTTTATTGCAGGATTAACAAATTAATATTACCGAAAAAGGTGCACTTTCTTAGGTTTAGACTCAAAGTCGATTTTCTTGTAAATTGTATGTCAATTCCGTGAGCACTTACTGCTTAAGCCGAAAAACATGAATTGTACTGATATGAACGAAAGCCAAATTATATTGTTATTGCAGAATTGACATATTCATATAACCGAAAAAATGGCACTTTCTTAGTTTTAGACTTAAAGTCGATTTTCTTGTAAATTGTATGTCAATTGCGTGAGCACTGTACTGCTTAAGCCAAAAACATGAATTTTATAGATTTGAGCGAAAGTTAAATTATATTGTTATTGCAGAATTGACATATTCATATAACCTAAAAAATTGCACTTTCCATGTTTAAAAGTCGATTTTCTTGTAAATTGTATGTCAATTGCATGATTACTGTACTGCTTAAGCTGAAAAACATGATTTTCACTGATATGAGCGAAAGCCAAATTATATTTTTATTGCAGGATTAACAAATTAATATTACCGAAAAAGTTGCACTTTCTTAGGTTTAGACTCAAAGTCGATTTTCTTGTAAATTGTATGTCAATTCCGTGAGCACTTACTGCTTAAGCCGAAAAACATGAATTGTACTGATTTGAGCGAAAGTCAAATTATATTGTTATTGCAGGATTAACAAATTAATATTACCGAAAAAGGTGCACTTTCTTAGGTTTAGACTCAAAGTCGATTTTCTTGTAAATTGTATGTCAATTGCGGCAGCACTGTACTGCTTAAGCCGAAAAACATCAATATTAGTGATTTGCGCGAAAGTAAAATTATAATGTTATTGCAGAATTTACAAATTCATATAACCGAAAAAATTGTACTTTCTTAGTTCTAGACTTAAAGTCAATTTTCTTGTAAATTGTATGTCAATTGCGTAACCACTGTACTGCTTACGCCGAAAAACATGAATTTTCTGATTTGAGCGAATGTCAAATTATATTGTTATTGCAGAATTTACAAATTCATATAACCTAAAAAATTGCACTTTCTTAGCTTTAGACTCAAAGTCGATTTTTTTGTAAATTGTATGTCAATTTCGTGAGCACTGTACTGCTTAAGCCGAAAAACATGAATTTTACTGATTTGAGCGAATGTCAAATTATAATGTTATTGCAATATTAACAAATTAATATAACCGAAAAAATTGCACTTTCTTAGTTTTAGACTCAAAGTCGATTTTTTTGTAAATTGTATGTCAATTTCGTGAGCACTGTATTGCTTAAGCCGAAAAACAAGAATTTTACTGATTTGAACGAATGTCAAATTATATTGTTATTGCAGAATTGACATATTCATATAACCGAAAAAATTGCACTATCTTAGTTTTAGACTTAAAGTCGATTTTCTTGTAAATTGTATGTCAATTGCGTGAGCACTGTACTGCTTAAGCTGAAAAACATGAATTTCACTGATTTCAGCGAAAGTCAAATTATATTGTTATTGCAGGAATAACAAATTAATATTACCGAAAGAGGTGCACTTTCTTAGGTTTAGACTTAAAGTCGATTTTCTTGTAAATTGTATGTCAATTCCGTGAGCACTTACTGCTTAAGCCGAAAAACATGAATTGTACTGAGTTGAGCGAAAGTCAAATTATATTTTTATTGCAGGATAAACAAATTAATATTACCGAAAAAGTTGCACTTTCTTAGTTTTAGACTTAAAGTCGATTTTCTTGTAAATTGTATGTTAAATGCGTGAGCACTTTACTGCTTAAGCCGAAAAACATGAATTGTACTGATATGAGCGAAAGCCAAATTATATTTTTATTGCAGGATTAACAAATTAATATTACCGAAAAAGTTGCACTTTCTTAGGTTTAGACTCAAAGTCGATTTTCTTGTAAATTGTATGTCAATTCCAAGAGCACTTACTGCTTAAGCCGAAAAACATGAATTGTACTGAGTTGAGCGAAAGTCAAATTATATTTTTATTGCAGGATTAACAAATTAATATTACCGAAAAAGGTGCACTTTCTTAGGTTTAGACTCAAAGTCGATTTTCTTGTAAATTGTATGTCAATTCCGTGAGCACTTACTGCTTAAGCCGAAAAACATGAATTGTACTGATATGAACGAAAGCCAAATTATATTGTTATTGCAGAATTGACATATTCATATAACCGAAAAAATGGCACTTTCTTAGTTTTAGACTTAAAGTCGATTTTCTTGTAAATTGTATGTCAATTGCGTGAGCACTGTACTGCTTAAGCCAAAAACATGAATTTTATAGATTTGAGCGAAAGTTAAATTATATTGTTATTGCAGAATTGACATATTCATATAACCTAAAAAATTGCACTTTCCATGTTTAAAAGTCGATTTTCTTGTAAATTGTATGTCAATTGCATGATTACTGTACTGCTTAAGCTGAAAAACATGAATTTCACTGATATGAGCGAAAGCCAAATTATATTTTTATTGCAGGATTAACAAATTAATATTACCGAAAAAGTTGCACTTTCTTAGGTTTAGACTCAAAGTCGATTTTCTTGTAAATTGTATGTCAATTCCGTGAGCACTTACTGCTTAAGCCGAAAAACATGAATTGTACTGATTTGAGCGAAAGTCAAATTATATTGTTATTGCAGGATTAACAAATTAATATTACCGAAAAAGGTGCACTTTCTTAGGTTTAGACTCAAAGTCGATTTTTTTGTAAATTGTATGTCAATTTCGTGAGCACTGTACTGCTTAAGCCGAAAAACATGAATTTTACTGATTTGAGCGAATGTCAAATTATAATGTTATTGCAATATTAACAAATTAATATAACCGAAAAAATTGCACTTTCTTAGTTTTAGACTCAAAGTCGATTTTTTTGTAAATTGTATGTCAATTTCGTGAGCACTGTATTGCTTAAGCCGAAAAACAAGAATTTTACTGATTTGAACGAATGTCAAATTATATTGTTATTGCAGAATTGACATATTCATATAACCGAAAAAATTGCACTATCTTAGTTTTAGACTTAAAGTCGATTTTCTTGTAAATTGTATGTCAATTGCGTGAGCACTGTACTGCTTAAGCTGAAAAACATGAATTTCACTGATTTCAGCGAAAGTCAAATTATATTGTTATTGCAGGAATAACAAATTAATATTACCGAAAGAGGTGCACTTTCTTAGGTTTAGACTTAAAGTCGATTTTCTTGTAAATTGTATGTCAATTCCGTGAGCACTTACTGCTTAAGCCGAAAAACATGAATTGTACTGAGTTGAGCGAAAGTCAAATTATATTTTTATTGCAGGATAAACAAATTAATATTACCGAAAAAGTTGCACTTTCTTAGTTTTGAACTTAAAGTCAATTTTCCAGTAAATTGTATGTCAAATGCGTGAGCACTGTACTGCTTAAGCCGAAAAACATGAATTGTACTGATATGAGCGAAAGCCAAATTATATTGTTATTGCAGAATTGACATATTCATATAACCGAAAAAAATTGCACTTTCTTAGTTTTAGACTTAAAGTCGATTTTCTTGTAAATTGTATGTTAAATGCGTGAGCACTGTACTGCTTAAGCCGAAAAACATGAATTGTACTGATATGAGCGAAAGCCAAATTATATTGTTATTGCAGAATTGACATATTCATATAACCGAAAAAATGGCACTTTCTTAGTTTTAGACTTAAAGTCGATTTTCTTGTAAATTGTATGTCAATTGCGTGAGCACTGTACTGCTTAAGCCAAAAACATGAATTGTACTGATTTGAGCGAAAGCCAAATTATATTGTTATTGCAGAATTGACATATTCATATAACCGAAAAAATTGCACTTTCTTAGTTTTAGACTTAAAGTCGATTTTCTTGTAAATTGTATTTCAATTGCGTGAGCACTGTACTGCTTAAGCCAAAAACATGAATTGTACTGATTTGAGCGAAAACCAAATTATATTGTTATTGCAGAATTGACATATTCATATAACCGAAAAAATTGCACTTTCTTAGTTTTATACTTAAAGTCGATTTTCTTGTAAATTGTATGTCAATTCCGTGAGCACTTACTGCTTAAGCCGAAAAACATGAATTGTACTGAGTTGAGCGAAAGTCAAATTATATTTTTATTGCAGGATTAACAAATTAATATTACCGAAAAAGTTGCACTTTCTTAGGTTTAGACTCAAAGTCGATTTTCTTTTAAATTGTATGTCAAATGCGTGAGCACTGTACTGCTTAAGCCGAAAAACATGAATTGTACTGATATGAACGAAAGCCAAATTATATTGTTATTGCAGAATTGACATATTCATATAACCGAAAAAATGGCACTTTCTTAGTTTTAGACTTAAAGTCGATTTTCTTGTAAATTGTATGTCAATTGCGTGAGCACTGTACTGCTTAAGCCAAAAACATGAATTGTACTGATTTAAGCGAAAGCCAAATTATATTGTTATTGCAGAATTGACATATTCATATAACCGAAAAAGTTGCACTTTCTTAGGTTTAGACTCAAAGTCAATTCTCTTGTAAATTGTATGTTAATCACTTGAGCACTGTACCGCATAAGCCGAAAAACATCAATTTTATATACTTTCTTAGGTTTAGACTCAAAGTCGATTTTCTTGTAAATTGTATGTCAATTCCGTGAGCACTTACTGCTTAAGCCGAAAAACATGAATTGTACTGAGTTGAGCGAAAGTCAAATTATATTTTGATTGCAGGATTAACAAATTAATATTACCGAAAAAGGTGCACTTTCTTAGGTTTAGACTCAAAGTCGATTTTCTTGTAAATTGTATGTCAATTCCGTGAGCACTTACTGCTTAAGCCGAAAAACATGAATTGTACTGATATGAACGAAAGCCAAATTATATTGTTATTGCAGAATTGACATATTCATATAACCGAAAAAATGGCACTTTCTTAGTTTTAGACTTAAAGTCGATTTTCTTGAAAATTGTATGTCAATTGCGTGAGCACTGTACTGCCGAAAAACATGAATTTTACTGATTTGAGCGAATGTCAAATTATAATGTTATTGCAATATTAACAAATTAATATAACCGAAAAAATTGCACTTTCTTAGTTTTAGACTCAAAGTCGATTTTTTTGTAAATTGTATGTCAATTTCGTGAGCACTGTATTGCTTAAGCCGAAAAACAAGAATTTTACTGATTTGAACGAATGTCAAATTATATTGTTATTGCAGAATTGACATATTCATATAACCGAAAAAATTGCACTATCTTAGTTTTAGACTTAAAGTCGATTTTCTTGTAAATTGTATGTCAATTGCGTGAGCACTGTACTGCTTAAGCTGAAAAACATGAATTTCACTGATTTCAGCGAAAGTCAAATTATATTGTTATTGCAGGAATAACAAATTAATATTACCGAAAGAGGTGCACTTTCTTAGGTTTAGACTTAAAGTCGATTTTCTTGTAAATTGTATGTCAATTCCGTGAGCACTTACTGCTTAAGCCGAAAAACATGAATTGTACTGAGTTGAGCGAAAGTCAAATTATATTTTTATTGCAGGATAAACAAATTAATATTACCGAAAAAGTTGCACTTTCTTAGTTTTGAACTTAAAGTCAATTTTCCAGTAAATTGTATGTCAAATGCGTGAGCACTGTACTGCTTAAGCCGAAAAACATGAATTGTACTGATATGAGCGAAAGCCAAATTATATTGTTATTGCAGAATTGACATATTCATATAACCGAAAAAAATTGCACTTTCTTAGTTTTAGACTTAAAGTCGATTTTCTTGTAAATTGTATGTTAAATGCGTGAGCACTGTACTGCTTAAGCCGAAAAACATGAATTGTACTGATATGAGCGAAAGCCAAATTATATTGTTATTGCACTTTCTTAGTTTTATACTTAAAGTCGATTTTCTTGTAAATTGTATGTCAATTCCGTGAGCACTTACTGCTTAAGCCGAAAAACATGAATTGTACTGAGTTGAGCGAAAGTCAAATTATATTTTTATTGCAGGATTAACAAATTAATATTACCGAAAAAGTTGCACTTTCTTAGGTTTAGACTCAAAGTCGATTTTCTTTTAAATTGTATGTCAAATGCGTGAGCACTGTACTGCTTAAGCCGAAAAACATGAATTGTACTGATATGAACGAAAGCCAAATTATATTGTTATTGCAGAATTGACATATTCATATAACCGAAAAAATGGCACTTTCTTAGTTTTAGACTTAAAGTCGATTTTCTTGTAAATTGTATGTCAATTCCGTGAGCACTTACTGCTTAAGCCGAAAAACATGAATTGTACTGAGTTGAGCGAAAGTCAAATTATATTTTTATTGCAGGATAAACAAATTAATATTACCGAAAAAGTTGCACTTTCTTAGTTTTAGACTTAAAGTCGATTTTCTTGTAAATTGTATGTCAATTGCGTGAGCACTGTACTGCTTAAGCCGAAAAACATGAATTTTACTGATTTGAGCGAATGTCAAATTATAATGTTATTGCAATATTAACAAATTAATATAACCGCAAAAATTGCACTTTCTTAGTTTTAGACTCAAAGTCGATTTTCTTGTAAATTGTATGTCAATTGCATGATTACTGTACTGCTTAAGCTGAAAAACATGAATTTCACTGATTTGAGCGAAAGTCAAATTATATTTTTATTGCAGGATAAACAAATTAATATTACCGAAAAAGTTGCACTTTCTTAGTTTTAGACTTAAAGTCGATTTTCTTGTAAATTGTATGTCAATTGCGTGAGCATTGTACTGCTTAAGCCGAAAAACATGAATTTTACTGATTTGAGCGAATGTCAAATTATAATGTTATTGCAATATTAACAAATTAATATAACCGAAAAAATGGCACTTTCTTAGTTTTAGACTTAAAGTCGATTTTTTTGTAAATTGTATGTCAATTGCATGATTACTGTACTGCTTAAGCTGAAAAACATGAATTTCACTGATTTGAGCGAAAGTCAAATTATATTTTTATTGCAGGATAAACAAATTAATATTACCGAAAAAGTTGCACTTTCTTAGTTTTAGACTTAAAGTCGATTTTCTTGTAAATTGTATGTTAAATGCGTGAGCACTTTACTGCTTAAGCCGAAAAACATGAATTGTACTGATATGAGCGAAAGCCAAATTATATTGTTATTGCAGAATTGACATATTCATATAACCGAAAAAGTTGCACTTTCTTAGGTTTAGACTCAAAGTCGATTTTCTTGTAAATTGTATGTCAATTCCGTGAGCACTTACTGCTTAAGCCGAAAAACATGAATTGTACTGAGTTGAGCGAAAGTCAAATTATATTTTGATTGCAGGATTAACAAATTAATATTACCGAAAAAGGTGCACTTTCTTAGGTTTAGACTCAAAGTCGATTTTCTTGTAAATTGTATGTCAATTCCGTGAGCACTTACTGCTTAAGCCGAAAAACATGAATTGTACTGATATGAACGAAAGCCAAATTATATTGTTATTGCAGAATTGACATATTCATATAACCGAAAAAATGGCACTTTCTTAGTTTTAGACTTAAAGTCGATTTTCTTGTAAATTGTATGTCAATTGCGTGAGCACTGTACTGCTTAAGCCAAAAACATGAATTTTATAGATTTGAGCGAAAGTTAAATTATATTGTTATTGCAGAATTGACATATTCATATAACCTAAAAAATTGCACTTTCCATGTTTAAAAGTCGATTTTCTTGTAAATTGTATGTCAATTGCATGATTACTGTACTGCTTAAGCTGAAAAACATGAATTTCACTGATATGAGCGAAAGCCAAATTATATTTTTATTGCAGGATTAACAAATTAATATTACCGAAAAAGTTGCACTTTCTTAGGTTTAGACTCAAAGTCGATTTTCTTGTAAATTGTATGTCAATTCCGTGAGCACTTACTGCTTAAGCCGAAAAACATGAATTGTACTGATTTGAGCAAAAGTCAAATTATATTGTTATTGCAGGATTAACAAATTAATATTACCGAAAAAGGTGCACTTTCTTAGGTTTAGACTCAAAGTCGATTTTCTTGTAAATTGTATGTCAATTGCGGCAGCACTGTACTGCTTAAGCCGAAAAACATCAATATTAGTGATTTGCGCGAAAGTAAAATTATTATGTTATTGCAGAATTTACAAATTCATATAACCGAAAAAATTGTACTTTCTTAGTTCTAGACTTAAAGTCAATTTTCTTGTAAATTGTATGTCAATTGCGTAACCACTGTACTGCTTACGCCGAAAAACATGAATTTTCTGATTTGAGCGAATGTCAAATTATATTGTTATTGCAGAATTTACAAATTCATATAACCTAAAAAATTGCACTTTCTTAGCTTTAGACTCAAAGTCGATTTTTTTGTAAATTGTATGTCAATTTCGTGAGCACTGTACTGCTTAAGCCGAAAAACATGAATTTTGCTGATTTGAGCGAATGTCAAATTATAATGTTATTGCAGGATTAACAAATTAATATAACCGAAAAAATTGCACTTTCTTAGTTTTAGACTCAAAGTCGATTTTTTTGTAAATTGTATGTCAATTTCGTGAGCACTGTATTGCTTAAGCCGAAAAACAAGAATTTTACTGATTTGAACGAATGTCAAATTATATTGTTATTGCAGAATTGACATATTCATATAACCGAAAAAGTTGCACTTTCTTAGGTTTAGACTTAAAGTCGATTTTCTTGTAAATTGTACGTTAATCACTTGAGCACTGCATCGCTTAAGCCGAAAAACATGAATTTTACTGACTTGAGCGAAAGTAAAATTATATTGTTATTGCAGAATTGACATATTCATATAACCGAAAAAATTGTACTTTCTTAGCTTTAGACTTAAAGTCGATTTTCTTGTAAATTGTATTTCAGTTACGTTAGCACTGTACCGCTTAAGCCGAAAAACATTAGTTTTACTGATTTGAGCGAAAGTCAAATTATAATGTTATTGCAGGATTAACAACTTAATATAACCGAAAAAGTTGCACTTTCTTAGGTTTAGACTTAAAGTCGATTTTCTTGTAAATTGTACGTTAATCACTGGAGCACTGTATCGCATAAGCCGAAAAACATCAATTTTACTGATTTGCGCGAAAGTAAAATTATATTGTTATTGCAGAATTGACATATTCATATAACCGAAAAAATTGTACTTTCTTAGCTTTAGATTTAAAGTCGATTTTCTTGTAAATTGTATTTCAGTTACGTTAGCACTGTACCGCTTAAGCCGAAAAACATTAGTTTTACTGATTTGAGCGAAAGTCAAATTATAATGTTATTGCAGGATTAACAACTTAATATAACCGAAAAAATTGCACTTTCTTAGTTTTAGACTTAAAGTCGGTTTTCTTGTAAATTGTATTTCAGTTACGTTAGCACTGTACTGCTTAAGCCGAAAAACATCAATTTTACTGATTTGCGCGAAAGTAAAATTATATTGTTATTGCAGAATTGACATATTCATATAACCGAAAAAATTGTACTTTCTTAGCTTTAGACTTAAAGTCGGTTTTCTTGTAAATTGTATTTCAGTTACGTTAGCACTGTACCGCTTAAGCCGAAAAACATGAATTTTACTGACTTGAGCGAAAGTAAAATTATATTGTTATTGCAGAATTGACATATTCATATAACCGAAAAAATTGTACTTTCTTAGCTTTAGACTTAAAGTCGGTTTTCTTGTAAATTGTATTTCAGTTACGTTAGCACTGTACCGCTTAAGCCGAAAAACATGAATTTTACTGACTTGAGCGAAAGTAAAATTATATTGTTATTGCAGAATTGACATATTCATATAGCCGAAAAATTGCACTTTTTTAGCTTTAGACTTAAAGTCGATTTTCTTGTAAATTGTATTTCAGTTACGTTAGCACTGTACCGCTTAAGCCGAAAAACATGAGTTTTACTGATTTGAGCGAAAGTCAAATTATAATGTTATTGCAGGATTAACAACTTAATATAACCGAAAAAATTGTACTTTCTTAGCTTTAGACTTAAAGTCGATTTTCTTGTAAATTGTATTTCAGTTACGTTAGCACTGTACCGCTTAAGCCGAAAAACATGAATTTTACTGACTTGAGCGAAAGTAAAATTATATTGTTATTGCAGAATTGACATATTCATATAGCCGAAAAATTGCACTTTTTTAGCTTTAGACTTAAAGTCGATTTTCTTGTAAATTGTATTTCAGTTACGTTAGCACTGTACCGCTTAAGCCGAAAAACATGAATTTTACTGACTTGAGCGAAAGTAAAATTATATTGTTATTGCAGAATTGACATATTCATATAACCGAAAAAATTGTACTTTCTTAGCTTTAGACTTAAAGTCGATTTTCTTGTAAATTGTATTTCAGTTACGTTAGCACTGTACCGCTTAAGCCGAAAAACATTAGTTTTACTGATTTGAGCGAAAGTCAAATTATAATGTTATTGCAGGATTAACAACTTAATATAACCGAAAAAGTTGCACTTTCTTAGGTTTAGACTTAAAGTCGATTTTCTTGTAAATTGTACGTTAATCACTTGAGCACTGTATCGCATAAGCCGAAAAACATCAATTTTACTGATTTGCGCGAAAGTAAAATTATATTGTTATTGCAGAATTGACATATTCATATAACCGAAAAAATTGCACTTACTTAGTTTTAGACTTAAAGTCGATTTTCTTGTAAATTGTATTTCAGTTGCACTGTACCGCTTAAGCCGAAAAACATGAATTTTACACATTTGAGCGAAAGTCAAATTATATTGTTATTACAGGATTAACAAATTAATATTACCGAAAAAGTGGCACTTTTTTAGGTTTAGACTCAAAGTCGATTTTCTTGTAAATTGTATGTCAGTTGCGTGAGCACTGTACTGCTTAAGCCGCAAAACATAAATTTTACTGATTTGAGCGAAGGTCAAATTATATTGTTATTGCAGAATTGACATATTCGTATAACCGAAAAAATTGCACTTTCTTAGTTTAAACTCAAAGTCGATTTTTATGTAAATTGTATGTCAATTGCGGTAGCACTGTACTGCTTAAGCAGAAAAACATGAATTTTACTGATTTGAGCGAAGGTTAAATTATGATGTTATTGCAGGTTTAACAAATTAATATTACCGAAAAAGTTGCACTTTCTTAGGTTTAGACTCAAAGTCGATTTTCTTGTAAATTGTATGTCAATTGCGGTAGCACTGTACTGCTTAAGCCGCAAAACATAAATTTTACTGATTTGAGCGAAAGTCAAATTATATTGTTATTGCAGAATTGACATATTCATATAACCGAAAAAATTGTACTTTCTTAGCTTTAGATTTAAAGTCGATTTTCTTGTAAATTGTATTTCAGTTACGTTAGCACTGTACCGCTTAAGCCGAAAAACATTAGTTTTACTGATTTGAGCGAAAGTCAAATTATAATGTTATTGCAGGATTAACAACTTAATATAACCGAAAAAATTGCACTTTCTTAGTTTTAGACTCCAAGTCGATGTTCTCGTAAATTGTATGTCAATTGCGGTAGCACTGTACTGCTTAAGCCGAAAAACATGAATTTTATAGATTTGAGCGAAAGTCAAATTATATTGTTATTGCAGAATTGACATATTCATATAACCGAAAAATTGCACTTTCTCAGCTTCAGACTTAAAGTCGATTTTCTTGTAAATTGTATTTCAGTTACGTTAGCACTGTACCGCTTAAGCCGAAAAACGTGAGTTTTACTGATTTAAGCGAAAGTCAAATTATATTGTTACTGCAGGATTAACAAATTAATATTACCGAAAAAGTTGCACTTTCTTAGGTTTAGACTCAAAGTCGATTTTCTTGTAAATTGTATGTCAATTGCGGTAGCACTGTACTGCTTAAGCCGAAAAACATGAATTATACTGACTTGAGCGAAAGTCAAATTATATTGTTATTGCAGAATTGAGATATTCATATAACCGAAAAAATTGTACTTTCTTAGCTTTAGACTTAAAGTCGATTTTCTTGTAAATTGTATTTCAGTTACGTTAGCACTGTACCGCTTAAGCCGAAAAACATGAATTTTACTGATTTGAGCAAAAGTCAAATTATATTGTTATTGCAGAATTGACATATTCATTTAACCGAAAAAATTGCACTTTCTTAGTTTTAGACTTAAAATCGATTTTCTTGTAAATTGTATGTCAATTGCGTGAGCACTGTACTGCTTAAGCCGCAAAACATAAATTTTACTGATTTGAGCGAAGGTCAAATTATATTGTTATTGCTGAATTGACATATTCGTATAACCGAAAAAATTGCACTTTCTTAGTTTAAATTCAAAGTCGATTTTTATGTAAATTGTATGTCAATTGCGGTAGCACTGTACTGCTTAAGCCGAAAAACATGAATTTTTCTGATTTGAGCGAAGGTCAAATTATGATGTTATTGCAGGATTAACAAATTAATATTACCGAAAAAGTTGCACTTTCTTAGGTTTAGACTCAAAGTCGATTTTCTTGTAAATTGTATGTCAATTGCGGTAGCACTGTACTGCTTAAGCCGCAAAACATAAATTTTACTGATTTGAGCGAAAGTCAAATTATATTGTTATTGCAGGATTAACAAACAAATATTACCGAAAAAATTGCACTTTCTTAGTTTTAGACTTAAAGTCGATTTTCTTCCAAATTGTATGTCAATTGCGTGAGCACTGTACCCCGTAAGCCGAAAAACATGAATTTTACTGATTTGAGCGAAAGTCAAATTATATTGTTATTGCAGGATTAACAAATAAATATTACCGAAAAAGTTGCTTTTTCTTAGGTTTAGACTCAAAGTCGATTTTCTTGTAAATTGTATGTCAATTGCGTGAGCACTGTACTGCTTAAGCCGAAAAACATGAATTTTACTGACTTGAGCGAAAGTCAAATTATATTGTTATTGCAGAATTGAGATATTCATATAACCGAAAAAATTGTACTTTCTTAGCTTTAGACTTAAAGTCGATTTTCTTGTAAATTGTATTTCAGTTACGTTAGCACTGTACCGCTTAAGCCGAAAAACATGAATTTTACTGATTTGAGCGAAAGTCAAATTATATTGTTATTGCAGGATTAACAAATAAATATTACCGAAAAAGTTGCACTTTCTTAGGTTTAGACTTAAAGTCGATTTTCTTGTAAATTGTACGTTAATCACTTGAGCACTGCATCGCATAAGCCGAAAAACATCAATTTTACTGATTTGCGCGAAAGTAAAATTATATTGTTATTGCAGAATTGACATATTCATATAACCGAAAAAATTGTACTTTCTTAGCTTTAGACTTAAAGTCGGTTTTCTTGTAAATTGTATTTCAGTTACGTTAGCACTGTACCGCTTAAGCCGAAAAACATGAATTTTACTGACTTGAGCGAAAGTAAAATTATATTGTTATTGCAGAATTGACATATTCATATAACCGAAAAAATTGTACTTTCTTAGCTTTAGACTTAAAGTCGATTTTCTTGTAAATTGTATTTCAGTTACGTTAGCACTGTACCGCTTAAGCCGAAAAACATTAGTTTTACTGATTTGAGCGAAAGTCAAATTATAATGTTATTGCAGGATTAACAACTTAATATAACCGAAAAAGTTGCACTTTCTTAGGTTTAGACTTAAAGTCGATTTTCTTGTAAATTGTACGTTAATCACTTGAGCACTGTATCGCATAAGCCGAAAAACATCAATTTTACTGATTTGCGCGAAAGTAAAATTATATTGTTATTGCAGAATTGACATATTCATATAACCGAAAAAATTGTACTTTCTTAGCTTTAGATTTAAAGTCGATTTTCTTGTAAATTGTATTTCAGTTACGTTAGCACTGTACCGCTTAAGCCGAAAAACATTAGTTTTACTGATTTGACCGAAAGTCAAATTATAATGTTATTGCAGGATTAACAACTTAATATAACCGAAAAAATTGCACTTTCTTAGTTTTAGACTTAAAGTCGGTTTTCTTGTAAATTGTATTTCAGTTACGTTAGCACTGTACTGCTTAAGCCGAAAAACATCAATTTTACTGATTTGCGCGAAAGTAAAATTATATTGTTATTGCAGAATTGACATATTCATATAACCGAAAAAATTGTACTTTCTTAGCTTTAGACTTAAAGTCGGTTTTCTTGTAAATTGTATTTCAGTTACGTTAGCACTGTACCGCTTAAGCCGAAAAACATGAATTTTACTGACTTGAGCGAAAGTAAAATTATATTGTTATTGCAGAATTGACATATTCATATAACCGAAAAAATTGTACTTTCTTAGCTTTAGACTTAAAGTCGGTTTTCTTGTAAATTGTATTTCAGTTACGTTAGCACTGTACCGCTTAAGCCGAAAAACATGAATTTTACTGACTTGAGCGAAAGTAAAATTATATTGTTATTGCAGAATTGACATATTCATATAGCCGAAAAATTGCACTTTTTTAGCTTTAGACTTAAAGTCGATTTTCTTGTAAATTGTATTTCAGTTACGTTAGCACTGTACCGCTTAAGCCGAAAAACATGAGTTTTACTGATTTGAGCGAAAGTCAAATTATAATGTTATTGCAGGATTAACAACTTAATATAACCGAAAAAATTGTACTTTCTTAGCTTTAGACTTAAAGTCGGTTTTCTTGTAAATTGTATTTCAGTTACGTTAGCACTGTACTGCTTAAGCCGAAAAACATCAATTTTACTGATTTGCGCGAAAGTAAAATTATATTGTTATTGCAGAATTGACATATTCATATAACCGAAAAAAATGGTACTTTCTTAGCTTTAGACTTAAAGTCGGTTTTCTTGTAAATTGTATTTCAGTTACGTTAGCACTGTACCGCTTAAGCCGAAAAACATGAATTTTACTGACTTGAGCGAAAGTAAAATTATATTGTTATTGCAGAATTGACATATTCATATAACCGAAAAAATTGTATTTTCTTAGCTTTAGACTTAAAGTCGATTTTCTTGTAAATTGTATTTCAGTTACGTTAGCACTGTACCGCTTAAGCCGAAAAACATTAGTTTTACTGATTTGAGCGAAAGTCAAATTATAATGTTATTGCAGGATTAACAACTTAATATAACCGAAAAAGTTGCACTTTCTTAGGTTTAGACTTAAAGTCGATTTTCTTGTAAATTGTACGTTAATCACTTGAGCACTGTATCGCATAAGCCGAAAAACATCAATTTTACTGATTTGCGCGAAAGTAAAATTATATTGTTATTGCAGAATTGACATATTCATATAACCGAAAAAATTGTACTTTCTTAGCTTTAGATTTAAAGTCGATTTTCTTGTAAATTGTATTTCAGTTACGTTAGCACTGTACCGCTTAAGCCGAAAAACATTAGTTTTACTGATTTGAGCGAAAGTCAAATTATAATGTTATTGCAGGATTAACAACTTAATATAACCGAAAAAATTGCACTTTCTTAGTTTTAGACTCCAAGTCGATGTTCTCGTAAATTGTATGTCAATTGCGGTAGCACTGTACTGCTTAAGCCGAAAAACATGAATTTTATAGATTTGAGCGAAAGTCAAATTATATTGTTATTGCAGAATTGACATATTCATATAACCGAAAAATTGCACTTTCTCAGCTTCAGACTTAAAGTCGATTTTCTTGTAAATTGTATTTCAGTTACGTTAGCACTGTACCGCTTAAGCCGAAAAACGTGAGTTTCACTGATTTAAGCGAAAGTCAAATTATATTGTTACTGCAGGATTAACAAATTAATATTACCGAAAAAGTTGCACTTTCTTAGGTTTAGACTCAAAGTCGATTTTCTTGTAAATTGTATGTCAATTGCGGTAGCACTGTACTGCTTAAGCCGAAAAACATGAATTATACTGACTTGAGCGAAAGTCAAATTATATTGTTATTGCAGAATTGAGATATTCATATAACCGAAAAAATTGTACTCTCTTAGCTTTAGACTTAAAGTCGATTTTCTTGTAAATTGTATTTCAGTTACGTTAGCACTGTACCGCTTAAGCCGAAAAACATGAATTTTACTGATTTGAGCAAAAGTCAAATTATATTGTTATTGCAGAATTGACATATTCATTTAACCGAAAAAATTGCACTTTCTTAGTTTTAGACTTAAAATCGATTTTCTTGTAAATTGTATGTCAATTGCGTGAGCACTGTACTGCTTAAGCCGAAAAACATGAATTTTACTGATTTGAGCGAAAGTCAAATTATACTGGTATTGCAGAATTGACATATTCATTTAACCGAAAAAAATGCACTTTCTTAGATTTAGACTTAAAGTCGATTTTCTTGTAAATTGTATTTCAGTTGCATGAGCACTGTACCGCTTAAGCCGAAAAACATGAATTTTATAGATTTGAGCGAAAGTCAAATTATATTGTTATTGCAGAATTGACATATTGATATAACCGAAAAAATTGCACTTTCTTAGTTTTAGACTTAAAGTCGATTTTCTTGTAAATTGTATTTCAGTTGCATGAGCACTGTACCACATAAGCCGAAAAACAACAATTTTACTGATTTGCGCGAAAGTCAAATAATATTTTTATTGCAGGATTAACAACTTAATATTACCTAAAAAGTTGCACTTTCTTAGGTTTAGACTCAAAGTCGATTTTTTTGTAAATTGTATGTTAATCACTTGAGCACTGTATCGCATAAGCCGAAAAACATCAATTTTACTGATTTGCGCGAAAGTAAAATTAAAATGTTATTGCAGGATTAACAAATAAATATTACCGAAAAAGTTGCACTTTCTTAGGTTAGACTCAAAGTCGATTTTCTTGTAAATTGTATGTTAATTGCGTGAGCACTGTACTGCTTAAGCCGAAAAACATGAATTTTACTGATTTGAGCGAAAGTCAAATTATATTGTTATTTCAGAATTGACATTTTCATATAGCCGAAAAATTGCACTTTTTTAGCTTTAGACTTAAAGTCGATTTTCTTGTAAATTGTATTTCAGTTACGTTAGCACTGTACCGCTTAAGCCGAAAAACATGAGTTTTACTGATTTGAGCGAAAGTCAAATTATATTGTTACTGCAGGATTAACAAATTAATATTACCGAAAAAGTTGCACTTTCTTAGGTTTAGACTCAAAGTCGATTTTCTTGTAAATTGTTCGTCAATTGCGGTAGCACTGTACTGCTTAAGCCGAAAAACATGAATTTTACTGACTTGAGCGAAAGTCAAATTATATTGTTATTGCAGAATTGACATATTCATATAACCGAAAAATTGCACTTTCTCAGCTTTAGACTTAAAGTCGATTTTCTTGTAAATTGTATTTCAGTTACGTTAGCACTGTACCGCTTAAGCCGAAAAACATTAATTTTACTGATTTGAGCGAAAGTCAAATTATATTGTTATTGCAGAATTGAGATATTCATATAACCGAAAAAATTGTACTTTCTTAGCTTTAGACTTAAAGTCGGTTTTCTTGTAAATTGTATTTCAGTTACGTTAGCACTGTACCGCTTAAGCCGAAAAACATGAATTTTACTGACTTGAGCGAAAGTAAAATTATATTGTTATTGCAGAATTGACATATTCATATAACCGAAAAAATTGTACTTTCTTAGCTTTAGACTTAAAGTCGATTTTCTTGTAAATTGTATTTCAGTTACGTTAGCACTGTACCGCTTAAGCCGAAAAACATTAGTTTTACTGATTTGAGCGAAAGTCAAATTATAATGTTATTGCAGGATTAACAACTTAATATAACCGAAAAAGTTGCACTTTCTTAGGTTTAGACTTAAAGTCGATTTTCTTGTAAATTGTACGTTAATCACTTGAGCACTGTATCGCATAAGCCGAAAAACATCAATTTTACTGATTTGCGCGAAAGTAAAATTATATTGTTATTGCAGAATTGACATATTCATATAACCGAAAAAATTGTACTTTCTTAGCTTTAGATTTAAAGTCGATTTTCTTGTAAATTGTATTTCAGTTACGTTAGCACTGTACCGCTTAAGCCGAAAAACATTAGTTTTACTGATTTGAGCGAAAGTAAAATTATAATGTTATTGCAGGATTAACAACTTAATATAACCGAAAAAATTGCACTTTCTTAGTTTTAGACTTAAAGTCGGTTTTCTTGTAAATTGTATTTCAGTTACGTTAGCACTGTACTGCTTAAGCCGAAAAACATCAATTTTACTGATTTGCGCGAAAGTAAAATTATATTGTTATTGCAGAATTGACATATTCATATAACCGAAAAAATTGTACTTTCTTAGCTTTAGACTTAAAGTCGGTTTTCTTGTAAATTGTATTTCAGTTACGTTAGCACTGTACCGCTTAAGCCGAAAAACATGAATTTTACTGACTTGAGCGAAAGTAAAATTATATTGTTATTGCAGAATTGACATATTCATATAACCGAAAAAATTGTACTTTCTTAGCTTTAGACTTAAAGTCGGTTTTCTTGTAAATTGTATTTCAGTTACGTTAGCACTGTACTGCTTAAGCCGAAAAACATCAATTTTACTGATTTGCGCGAAAGTAAAATTATATTGTTATTGCAGAATTGACATATTCATATAACCGAAAAAATTGTACTTTCTTAGCTTTAGACTTAAAGTCGGTTTTCTTGTAAATTGTATTTCAGTTACGTTAGCACTGTACCGCTTAAGCCGAAAAACATGAATTTTACTGACTTGAGCGAAAGTAAAATTATATTGTTATTGCAGAATTGACATATTCATATAACCGAAAAAATTGTACTTTCTTAGCCTTAGACTTAAAGTCGATTTTCTTGTAAATTGTATTTCAGTTACATTAGCACTGTACCGCTTAAGCCGAAAAACATTAGTTTTACTGATTTGAGCGAAAGTCAAATTATAATGTTATTGCAGGATTAACAACTTAATATAACCGAAAAAGTTGCACTTTCTTAGGTTTAGACTTAAAGTCGATTTTCTTGTAAATTGTACGTTAATCACTTGAGCACTGTATCGCATAAGCCGAAAAACATCAATTTTACTGATTTGCGCGAAAGTAAAATTATATTGTTATTGCAGAATTGACATATTCATATAACCGAAAAAATTGTACTTTCTTAGCTTTAGATTTAAAGTCGATTTTCTTGTAAATTGTATTTCAGTTACGTTAGCACTGTACCGCTTAAGCCGAAAAACATTAGTTTTACTGATTTGAGCGAAAGTCAAATTATAATGTTATTGCAGGATTAACAACTTAATATAACCGAAAAAATTGCACTTTCTTAGTTTTAGACTCCAAGTCGATGTTCTCGTAAATTGTATGTCAATTGCGGTAGCACTGTACTGCTTAAGCCGAAAAACATGAATTTTATAGATTTGAGCGAAAGTCAAATTATATTGTTATTGCAGAATTGACATATTCATATAACCGAAAAATTGCACTTTCTCAGCTTCAGACTTAAAGTCGATTTTCTTGTAAATTGTATTTCAGTTACGTTAGCACTGTACCGCTTAAGCCGAAAAACGTGAGTTTTACTGATTTAAGCGAAAGTCAAATTATATTGTTACTGCAGGATTAACAAATTAATATTACCGAAAAAGTTGCACTTTCTTAGGTTTAGACTCAAAGTCGATTTTCTTGTAAATTGTATGTCAATTGCGGTAGCACTGTACTGCTAAAGCCGAAAAACATGAATTATACTGACTTGAGCGAAAGTCAAATTATATTGTTATTGCAGAATTGAGATATTCATATAACCGAAAAAATTGTACTTTCTTAGCTTTAGACTTAAAGTCGATTTTCTTGTAAATTGTATTTCAGTTACGTTAGCACTGTACCGCTTAAGCCGAAAAACATGAATTTTACTGATTTGAGCAAAAGTCAAATTATATTGTTATTGCAGAATTGACATATTCATTTAACCGAAAAAATTGCACTTTCTTAGTTTTAGACTTAAAATCGATTTTCTTGTAAATTGTATGTCAATTGCGTGAGCACTGTACTGCTTAAGCCGCAAAACATAAATTTTACTGATTTGAGCGAAGGTCAAATTATATTGTTATTGCTGAATTGACATATTCGTATAACCGAAAAAATTGCACTTTCTTAGTTTAAATTCAAAGTCGATTTTTATGTAAATTGTATGTCAATTGCGGTAGCACTGTACTGCTTAAGCCGAAAAACATGAATTTTTCTGATTTGAGCGAAGGTCAAATTATGATGTTATTGCAGGATTAACAAATTAATATTACCGAAAAAGTTGCACTTTCTTAGGTTTAGACTCAAAGTCGATTTTCTTGTAAATTGTATGTCAATTGCGGTAGCACTGTACTGCTTAAGCCGCAAAACATAAATTTTACTGATTTGAGCGAAAGTCAAATTATATTGTTATTGCAGGATTAACAAACAAATATTACCGAAAAAATTGCACTTTCTTAGTTTTAGACTTAAAGTCGATTTTCTTCCAAATTGTATGTCAATTGCGTGAGCACTGTACCCCGTAAGCCGAAAAACATGAATTTTACTGATTTGAGCGAAAGTCAAATTATATTGTTATTGCAGGATTAACAAATAAATATTACCGAAAAAGTTGCTTTTTCTTAGGTTTAGACTCAAAGTCGATTTTCTTGTAAATTGTTTGTCAATTGCGTGAGCACTGTACTCCTTAAGCCGAAAAACATGAATTTTACTGACTTGAGCGAAAGTCAAATTATATTGTTATTGCAGAATTGAGATATTCATATAACCGAAAAAATTGTACTTTCTTAGCTTTAGACTTAAAGTCGATTTTCTTGTAAATTGTATTTCAGTTACGTTAGCACTGTACCGCTTAAGCCGAAAAACATGAATTTTACTGATTTGAGCGAAAGTCAAATTATATTGTTATTGCAGGATTAACAAATAAATATTACCGAAAAAGTTGCACTTTCTTAGGTTTAGACTTAAAGTCGATTTTCTTGTAAATTGTACGTTAATCACTTGAGCACTGCATCGCATAAGCCGAAAAACATCAATTTTACTGATTTGCGCGAAAGTAAAATTATATTGTTATTGCAGAATTGACATATTCATATAACCGAAAAAATTGTACTTTCTTAGCTTTAGACTTAAAGTCGGTTTTCTTGTAAATTGTATTTCAGTTACGTTAGCACTGTACCGCTTAAGCCGAAAAACATGAATTTTACTGACTTGAGCGAAAGTAAAATTATATTGTTATTGCAGAATTGACATATTCATATAACCGAAAAAATTGTACTTTCTTAGCTTTAGACTTAAAGTCGATTTTCTTGTAAATTGTATTTCAGTTACGTTAGCACTGTACCGCTTAAGCCGAAAAACATTAGTTTTACTGATTTGAGCGAAAGTCAAATTATAATGTTATTGCAGGATTAACAACTTAATATAACCGAAAAAGTTGCACTTTCTTAGGTTTAGACTTAAAGTCGATTTTCTTGTAAATTGTACGTTAATCACTTGAGCACTGTATCGCATAAGCCGAAAAACATCAATTTTACTGATTTGCGCGAAAGTAAAATTATATTGTTATTGCAGAATTGACATATTCATATAACCGAAAAAATTGTACTTTCTTAGCTTTAGATTTAAAGTCGATTTTCTTGTAAATTGTATTTCAGTTACGTTAGCACTGTACCGCTTAAGCCGAAAAACATTAGTTTTACTGATTTGAGCGAAAGTCAAATTATAATGTTATTGCAGGATTAACAACTTAATATAACCGAAAAAATTGCACTTTCTTAGTTTTAGACTTAAAGTCGGTTTTCTTGTAAATTGTATTTCAGTTACGTTAGCACTGTACTGCTTAAGCCGAAAAACATCAATTTTACTGATTTGCGCGAAAGTAAAATTATATTGTTATTGCAGAATTGACATATTCATATAACCGAAAAAATTGTACTTTCTTAGCTTTAGACTTAAAGTCGGTTTTCTTGTAAATTGTATTTCAGTTACGTTAGCACTGTACCGCTTAAGCCGAAAAACATGAATTTTACTGACTTGAGCGAAAGTAAAATTATATTGTTATTGCAGAATTGACATATTCATATAACCGAAAAAATTGTACTTTCTTAGCTTTAGACTTAAAGTCGGTTTTCTTGTAAATTGTATTTCAGTTACGTTAGCACTGTACCGCTTAAGCCGAAAAACATTAGTTTTACTGATTTGAGCGAAAGTCAAATTATAATGTTATTGCAGGATTAACAACTTAATATAACCGAAAAAGTTGCACTTTCTTAGGTTTAGACTTAAAGTCGATTTTCTTGTAAATTGTACGTTAATCACTTGAGCACTGTATCGCATAAGCCGAAAAACATCAATTTTACTGATTTGCGCGAAAGTAAAATTATATTGTTATTGCAGAATTGACATATTCATATAACCGAAAAAATTGTACTTTCTTAGCTTTAGATTTAAAGTCGATTTTCTTGTAAATTGTATTTCAGTTACGTTAGCACTGTACCGCTTAAGCCGAAAAACATTAGTTTTACTGATTTGAGCGAAAGTAAAATTATAATGTTATTGCAGGATTAACAACTTAATATAACCGAAAAAATTGCACTTTCTTAGTTTTAGACTTAAAGTCGGTTTTCTTGTAAATTGTATTTCAGTTACGTTAGCACTGTACTGCTTAAGCCGAAAAACATCAATTTTACTGATTTGCGCGAAAGTAAAATTATATTGTTATTGCAGAATTGACATATTCATATAACCGAAAAAATTGTACTTTCTTAGCTTTAGACTTAAAGTCGGTTTTCTTGTAAATTGTATTTCAGTTACGTTAGCACTGTACCGCTTAAGCCGAAAAACATGAATTTTACTGACTTGAGCGAAAGTAAAATTATATTGTTATTGCAGAATTGACATATTCATATAACCGAAAAAATTGTACTTTCTTAGCTTTAGACTTAAAGTCGGTTTTCTTGTAAATTGTATTTCAGTTACGTTAGCACTGTACTGCTTAAGCCGAAAAACATCAATTTTACTGATTTGCGCGAAAGTAAAATTATATTGTTATTGCAGAATTGACATATTCATATAACCGAAAAAATTGTACTTTCTTAGCTTTAGACTTAAAGTCGGTTTTCTTGTAAATTGTATTTCAGTTACGTTAGCACTGTACCGCTTAAGCCGAAAAACATGAATTTTACTGACTTGAGCGAAAGTAAAATTATATTGTTATTGCAGAATTGACATATTCATATAACCGAAAAAATTGTACTTTCTTAGCCTTAGACTTAAAGTCGATTTTCTTGTAAATTGTATTTCAGTTACATTAGCACTGTACCGCTTAAGCCGAAAAACATTAGTTTTACTGATTTGAGCGAAAGTCAAATTATAATGTTATTGCAGGATTAACAACTTAATATAACCGAAAAAGTTGCACTTTCTTAGGTTTAGACTTAAAGTCGATTTTCTTGTAAATTGTACGTTAATCACTTGAGCACTGTATCGCATAAGCCGAAAAACATCAATTTTACTGATTTGCGCGAAAGTAAAATTATATTGTTATTGCAGAATTGACATATTCATATAACCGAAAAAATTGTACTTTCTTAGCTTTAGATTTAAAGTCGATTTTCTTGTAAATTGTATTTCAGTTACGTTAGCACTGTACCGCTTAAGCCGAAAAACATTAGTTTTACTGATTTGAGCGAAAGTCAAATTATAATGTTATTGCAGGATTAACAACTTAATATAACCGAAAAAATTGCACTTTCTTAGTTTTAGACTCCAAGTCGATGTTCTCGTAAATTGTATGTCAATTGCGGTAGCACTGTACTGCTTAAGCCGAAAAACATGAATTTTATAGATTTGAGCGAAAGTCAAATTATATTGTTATTGCAGAATTGACATATTCATATAACCGAAAAATTGCACTTTCTCAGCTTCAGACTTAAAGTCGATTTTCTTGTAAATTGTATTTCAGTTACGTTAGCACTGTACCGCTTAAGCCGAAAAACGTGAGTTTTACTGATTTAAGCGAAAGTCAAATTATATTGTTACTGCAGGATTAACAAATTAATATTACCGAAAAAGTTGCACTTTCTTAGGTTTAGACTCAAAGTCGATTTTCTTGTAAATTGTATGTCAATTGCGGTAGCACTGTACTGCTTAAGCCGAAAAACATGAATTATACTGACTTGAGCGAAAGTCAAATTATATTGTTATTGCAGAATTGAGATATTCATATAACCGAAAAAATTGTACTTTCTTAGCTTTAGACTTAAAGTCGATTTTCTTGTAAATTGTATTTCAGTTACGTTAGCACTGTACCGCTTAAGCCGAAAAACATGAATTTTACTGATTTGAGCAAAAGTCAAATTATATTGTTATTGCAGAATTGACATATTCATTTAACCGAAAAAATTGCACTTTCTTAGTTTTAGACTTAAAATCGATTTTCTTGTAAATTGTATGTCAATTGCGTGAGCACTGTACTGCTTAAGCCGCAAAACATAAATTTTACTGATTTGAGCGAAGGTCAAATTATATTGTTATTGCTGAATTGACATATTCGTATAATCGAAAAAATTGCACTTTCTTAGTTTAAATTCAAAGTCGATTTTTATGTAAATTGTATGTCAATTGCGGTAGCACTGTACTGCTTAAGCCGAAAAACATGAATTTTTCTGATTTGAGCGAAGGTCAAATTATGATGTTATTGCAGGATTAACAAATTAATATTACCGAAAAAGTTGCACTTTCTTAGGTTTAGACTCAAAGTCGATTTTCTTGTAAATTGTATGTCAATTGCGGTAGCACTGTACTGCTTAAGCCGCAAAACATAAATTTTACTGATTTGAGCGAAAGTCAAATTATATTGTTATTGCAGGATTAACAAACAAATATTACCGAAAAAATTGCACTTTCTTAGTTTTAGACTTAAAGTCGATTTTCTTCCAAATTGTATGTCAATTGCGTGAGCACTGTACCCCGTAAGCCGAAAAACATGAATTTTACTGATTTGAGCGAAAGTCAAATTATATTGTTATTGCAGGATTAACAAATAAATATTACCGAAAAAGTTGCTTTTTCTTAGGTTTAGACTCAAAGTCGATTTTCTTGTAAATTGTTTGTCAATTGCGTGAGCACTGTACTGCTTAAGCCGAAAAACATGAATTTTACTGACTTGAGCGAAAGTCAAATTATATTGTTATTGCAGAATTGAGATATTCATATAACCGAAAAAATTGTACTTTCTTAGCTTTAGACTTAAAGTCGATTTTCTTGTAAATTGTATTTCAGTTACGTTAGCACTGTACCGCTTAAGCCGAAAAACATGAATTTTACTGATTTGAGCGAAAGTCAAATTATATTGTTATTGCAGGATTAACAAATAAATATTACCGAAAAAGTTGCACTTTCTTAGGTTTAGACTTAAAGTCGATTTTCTTGTAAATTGTACGTTAATCACTTGAGCACTGCATCGCATAAGCCGAAAAACATCAATTTTACTGATTTGCGCGAAAGTAAAATTATATTGTTATTGCAGAATTGACATATTCATATAACCGAAAAAATTGTACTTTCTTAGCTTTAGACTTAAAGTCGGTTTTCTTGTAAATTGTATTTCAGTTACGTTAGCACTGTACCGCTTAAGCCGAAAAACATGAATTTTACTGACTTGAGCGAAAGTAAAATTATATTGTTATTGCAGAATTGACATATTCATATAACCGAAAAAATTGTACTTTCTTAGCTTTAGACTTAAAGTCGATTTTCTTGTAAATTGTATTTCAGTTACGTTAGCACTGTACCGCTTAAGCCGAAAAACATTAGTTTTACTGATTTGAGCGAAAGTCAAATTATAATGTTATTGCAGGATTAACAACTTAATATAACCGAAAAAGTTGCACTTTCTTAGGTTTAGACTTAAAGTCGATTTTCTTGTAAATTGTACGTTAATCACTTGAGCACTGTATCGCATAAGCCGAAAAACATCAATTTTACTGATTTGCGCGAAAGTAAAATTATATTGTTATTGCAGAATTGACATATTCATATAACCGAAAAAATTGTACTTTCTTAGCTTTAGATTTAAAGTCGATTTTCTTGTAAATTGTATTTCAGTTACGTTAGCACTGTACCGCTTAAGCCGAAAAACATTAGTTTTACTGATTTGAGCGAAAGTCAAATTATAATGTTATTGCAGGATTAACAACTTAATATAACCGAAAAAATTGCACTTTCTTAGTTTTAGACTTAAAGTCGGTTTTCTTGTAAATTGTATTTCAGTTACGTTAGCACTGTACTGCTTAAGCCGAAAAACATCAATTTTACTGATTTGCGCGAAAGTAAAATTATATTGTTATTGCAGAATTGACATATTCATATAACCGAAAAAATTGTACTTTCTTAGCTTTAGACTTAAAGTCGGTTTTCTTGTAAATTGTATTTCAGTTACGTTAGCACTGTACCGCTTAAGCCGAAAAACATGAATTTTACTGACTTGAGCGAAAGTAAAATTATATTGTTATTGCAGAATTGACATATTCATATAACCGAAAAAATTGTACTTTCTTAGCTTTAGACTTAAAGTCGGTTTTCTTGTAAATTGTATTTCAGTTACGTTAGCACTGTACCGCTTAAGCCGAAAAACATGAATTTTACTGACTTGAGCGAAAGTAAAATTATATTGTTATTGCAGAATTGACATATTCATATAGCCGAAAAATTGCACTTTTTTAGCTTTAGACTTAAAGTCGATTTTCTTGTAAATTGTATTTCAGTTACGTTAGCACTGTACCGCTTAAGCCGAAAAACATGAGTTTTACTGATTTGAGCGAAAGTCAAATTATAATGTTATTGCAGGATTAACAACTTAATATAACCGAAAAAATTGTACTTTCTTAGCTTTAGACTTAAAGTCGGTTTTCTTGTAAATTGTATTTCAGTTACGTTAGCACTGTACTGCTTAAGCCGAAAAACATCAATTTTACTGATTTGCGCGAAAGTAAAATTATATTGTTATTGCAGAATTGACATATTCATATAACCGAAAAAAATGGTACTTTCTTAGCTTTAGACTTAAAGTCGGTTTTCTTGTAAATTGTATTTCAGTTACGTTAGCACTGTACCGCTTAAGCCGAAAAACATGAATTTTACTGACTTGAGCGAAAGTAAAATTATATTGTTATTGCAGAATTGACATATTCATATAACCGAAAAAATTGTACTTTCTTAGCTTTAGACTTAAAGTCGATTTTCTTGTAAATTGTATTTCAGTTACGTTAGCACTGTACCGCTTAAGCCGAAAAACATTAGTTTTACTGATTTGAGCGAAAGTCAAATTATAATGTTATTGCAGGATTAACAACTTAATATAACCGAAAAAGTTGCACTTTCTTAGTTTTAGACTCCAAGTCGATGTTCTCGTAAATTGTATGTCAATTGCGGTAGCACTGTACTGCTTAAGCCGAAAAACATGAATTTTATAGATTTGAGCGAAAGTCAAATTATATTGTTATTGCAGAATTGACATATTCATATAACCGAAAAATTGCACTTTCTCAGCTTCAGACTTAAAGTCGATTTTCTTGTAAATTGTATTTCAGTTACGTTAGCACTGTACCGCTTAAGCCGAAAAACGTGAGTTTCACTGATTTAAGCGAAAGTCAAATTATATTGTTACTGCAGGATTAACAAATTAATATTACCGAAAAAGTTGCACTTTCTTAGGTTTAGACTCAAAGTCGATTTTCTTGTAAATTGTATGTCAATTGCGGTAGCACTGTACTGCTTAAGCCGAAAAACATGAATTATACTGACTTGAGCGAAAGTCAAATTATATTGTTATTGCAGAATTGAGATATTCATATAACCGAAAAAATTGTACTCTCTTAGCTTTAGACTTAAAGTCGATTTTCTTGTAAATTGTATTTCAGTTACGTTAGCACTGTACCGCTTAAGCCGAAAAACATGAATTTTACTGATTTGAGCAAAAGTCAAATTATATTGTTATTGCAGAATTGACATATTCATTTAACCGAAAAAATTGCACTTTCTTAGTTTTAGACTTAAAATCGATTTTCTTGTAAATTGTATGTCAATTGCGTGAGCACTGTACTGCTTAAGCCGAAAAACATGAATTTTACTGATTTGAGCGAAAGTCAAATTATATTGGTATTGCAGAATTGACATATTCATTTAACCGAAAAAAATGCACTTTCTTAGATTTAGACTTAAAGTCGATTTTCTTGTAAATTGTATTTCAGTTGCATGAGCACTGTACCGCTTAAGCCGAAAAACATGAATTTTATAGATTTGAGCGAAAGTCAAATTATATTGTTATTGCAGAATTGACATATTGATATAACCGAAAAAATTGCACTTTCTTAGTTTTAGACTTAAAGTCGATTTTCTTGTAAATTGTATTTCAGTTGCATGAGCACTGTACCACATAAGCCGAAAAACAACAATTTTACTGATTTGCGCGAAAGTCAAATAATATTTTTATTGCAGGATTAACAACTTAATATTACCTAAAAAGTTGCACTTTCTTAGGTTTAGACTCAAAGTCGATTTTTTTGTAAATTGTATGTTAATCACTTGAGCACTGTATCGCATAAGCCGAAAAACATCAATTTTACTGATTTGCGCGAAAGTAAAATTAAAATGTTATTGCAGGATTAACAAATAAATATTACCGAAAAAGTTGCACTTTCTTAGGTTAGACTCAAAGTCGATTTTCTTGTAAATTGTATGTTAATTGCGTGAGCACTGTACTGCTTAAGCCGAAAAACATGAATTTTACTGATTTGAGCGAAAGTCAAATTATATTGTTATTTCAGAATTGACATTTTCATATAGCCGAAAAATTGCACTTTTTTAGCTTTAGACTTAAAGTCGATTTTCTTGTAAATTGTATTTCAGTTACGTTAGCACTGTACCGCTTAAGCCGAAAAACATGAGTTTTACTGATTTGAGCGAAAGTCAAATTATATTGTTACTGCAGGATTAACAAATTAATATTACCGAAAAAGTTGCACTTTCTTAGGTTTAGACTCAAAGTCGATTTTCTTGTAAATTGTATGTCAATTGCGGTAGCACTGTACTGCTTAAGCCGAAAAACATGAATTTTACTGACTTGAGCGAAAGTCAAATTATATTGTTATTGCAGAATTGACATATTCATATAACCGAAAAATTGCACTTTCTCAGCTTTAGACTTAAAGTCGATTTTCTTGTAAATTGTATTTCAGTTACGTTAGCACTGTACCGCTTAAGCCGAAAAACATTAATTTTACTGATTTGAGCGAAAGTCAAATTATATTGTTATTGCAGAATTGAGATATTCATATAACCGAAAAAATTGTACTTTCTTAGCTTTAGACTTAAAGTCGGTTTTCTTGTAAATTGTATTTCAGTTACGTTAGCACTGTACCGCTTAAGCCGAAAAACATGAATTTTACTGACTTGAGCGAAAGTAAAATTATATTGTTATTGCAGAATTGACATATTCATATAACCGAAAAAATTGTACTTTCTTAGCTTTAGACTTAAAGTCGATTTTCTTGTAAATTGTATTTCAGTTACGTTAGCACTGTACCGCTTAAGCCGAAAAACATTAGTTTTACTGATTTGAGCGAAAGTCAAATTATAATGTTATTGCAGGATTAACAACTTAATATAACCGAAAAAGTTGCACTTTCTTAGGTTTAGACTTAAAGTCGATTTTCTTGTAAATTGTACGTTAATCACTTGAGCACTGTATCGCATAAGCCGAAAAACATCAATTTTACTGATTTGCGCGAAAGTAAAATTATATTGTTATTGCAGAATTGACATATTCATATAACCGAAAAAATTGTACTTTCTTAGCTTTAGATTTAAAGTCGATTTTCTTGTAAATTGTATTTCAGTTACGTTAGCACTGTACCGCTTAAGCCGAAAAACATTAGTTTTACTGATTTGAGCGAAAGTCAAATTATAATGTTATTGCAGGATTAACAACTTAATATAACCGAAAAAATTGCACTTTCTTAGTTTTAGACTTAAAGTCGGTTTTCTTGTAAATTGTATTTCAGTTACGTTAGCACTGTACTGCTTAAGCCGAAAAACATCAATTTTACTGATTTGCGCGAAAGTAAAATTATATTGTTATTGCAGAATTGACATATTCATATAACCGAAAAAATTGTACTTTCTTAGCTTTAGACTTAAAGTCGGTTTTCTTGTAAATTGTATTTCAGTTACGTTAGCACTGTACCGCTTAAGCCGAAAAACATGAATTTTACTGACTTGAGCGAAAGTAAAATTATATTGTTATTGCAGAATTGACATATTCATATAACCGAAAAAATTGTACTTTCTTAGCTTTAGACTTAAAGTCGGTTTTCTTGTAAATTGTATTTCAGTTACGTTAGCACTGTACCGCTTAAGCCGAAAAACATGAATTTTACTGACTTGAGCGAAAGTAAAATTATATTGTTATTGCAGAATTGACATATTCATATAGCCGAAAAATTGCACTTTTTTAGCTTTAGACTTAAAGTCGATTTTCTTGTAAATTGTATTTCAGTTACGTTAGCACTGTACCGCTTAAGCCGAAAAACATGAGTTTTACTGATTTGAGCGAAAGTCAAATTATAATGTTATTGCAGGATTAACAACTTAATATAACCGAAAAAATTGTACTTTCTTAGCTTTAGACTTAAAGTCGGTTTTCTTGTAAATTGTATTTCAGTTACGTTAGCACTGTACTGCTTAAGCCGAAAAACATCAATTTTACTGATTTGCGCGAAAGTAAAATTATATTGTTATTGCAGAATTGACATATTCATATAACCGAAAAAAATGGTACTTTCTTAGCTTTAGACTTAAAGTCGGTTTTCTTGTAAATTGTATTTCAGTTACGTTAGCACTGTACCGCTTAAGCCGAAAAACATGAATTTTACTGACTTGAGCGAAAGTAAAATTATATTGTTATTGCAGAATTGACATATTCATATAACCGAAAAAATTGTACTTTCTTAGCTTTAGACTTAAAGTCGATTTTCTTGTAAATTGTATTTCAGTTACGTTAGCACTGTACCGCTTAAGCCGAAAAACATTAGTTTTACTGATTTGAGCGAAAGTCAAATTATAATGTTATTGCAGGATTAACAACTTAATATAACCGAAAAAGTTGCACTTTCTTAGTTTTAGACTCCAAGTCGATGTTCTCGTAAATTGTATGTCAATTGCGGTAGCACTGTACTGCTTAAGCCGAAAAACATGAATTTTATAGATTTGAGCGAAAGTCAAATTATATTGTTATTGCAGAATTGACATATTCATATAACCGAAAAATTGCACTTTCTCAGCTTCAGACTTAAAGTCGATTTTCTTGTAAATTGTATTTCAGTTACGTTAGCACTGTACCGCTTAAGCCGAAAAACGTGAGTTTCACTGATTTAAGCGAAAGTCAAATTATATTGTTACTGCAGGATTAACAAATTAATATTACCGAAAAAGTTGCACTTTCTTAGGTTTAGACTCAAAGTCGATTCGCTCAAATCAGTAAAACTAATGTTTTTCGGCTTAAGCGGTACAGTGCTAACGTAACTGAAATACAATTTACAAGAAAATCGACTTTAAGTCTAAAGCTAAGAAAGTACAATTTTTTCGGTTATATGAATATGTCAATTCTGCAATAACAATATAATTTTACTTTCGCTCAAGTCAGTAAAATTCATGTTTTTCGGCTTAAGCGGTACAGTGCTAACGTAACTGAAATACAATTTACAAGAAAACCGACTTTAAGTCTAAAGCTAAGAAAGTACAATTTTTTCGGTTATATGAATATCTCAATTCTGCAATAACAATATAATTTGACTTTCGCTCAAATCAGTAAAATTAATGTTTTTCGGCTTAAGCGGTACAGTGCTAACGTAACTGAAATACAATTTACAAGAAAATCGACTTTAAGTCTAAAGCTGAGAAAGTGCAATTTTTCGGTTATATGAATATGTCAATTCTGCAATAACAATATAATTTGACTTTCGCTCAAGTCAGTAAAATTCATGTTTTTCGGCTTAAGCAGTACAGTGCTACCGCAATTGACATACAATTTACAAGAAAATCGACTTTGAGTCTAAACCTAAGAAAGTGCAACTTTTTCGGTAATATTAATTTGTTAATCCTGCAGTAACAATATAATTTGACTTTCGCTCAAATCAGTAAAACTCATGTTTTTCGGCTTAAGCGGTACAGTGCTAACGTAACTGAAATACAATTTACAAGAAAATCGACTTTAAGTCTAAAGCTAAAAAAGTGCAATTTTTCGGCTATATGAAAATGTCAATTCTGAAATAACAATATAATTTGACTTTCGCTCAAATCAGTAAAATTCATGTTTTTCGGCTTAAGCAGTACAGTGCTCACGCAATTAACATACAATTTACAAGAAAATCGACTTTGAGTCTAACCTAAGAAAGTGCAACTTTTTCGGTAATATTTATTTGTTAATCCTGCAATAACATTTTAATTTTACTTTCGCGCAAATCAGTAAAATTGATGTTTTTCGGCTTATGCGATACAGTGCTCAAGTGATTAACATACAATTTACAAAAAAATCGACTTTGAGTCTAAACCTAAGAAAGTGCAACTTTTTAGGTAATATTAAGTTGTTAATCCTGCAATAAAAATATTATTTGACTTTCGCGCAAATCAGTAAAATTGTTGTTTTTCGGCTTATGTGGTACAGTGCTCATGCAACTGAAATACAATTTACAAGAAAATCGACTTTAAGTCTAAAACTAAGAAAGTGCAATTTTTTCGGTTATATCAATATGTCAATTCTGCAATAACAATATAATTTGACTTTCGCTCAAATCTATAAAATTCATGTTTTTCGGCTTAAGCGGTACAGTGCTCATGCAACTGAAATACAATTTACAAGAAAATCGACTTTAAGTCTAAATCTAAGAAAGTGCATTTTTTTCGGTTAAATGAATATGTCAATTCTGCAATACCAATATAATTTGACTTTCGCTCAAATCAGTAAAATTCATGTTTTTCGGCTTAAGCAGTACAGTGCTCACGCAATTGACATACAATTTACAAGAAAATCGATTTTAAGTCTAAAACTAAGAAAGTGCAATCGGTTTTCTTGTAAATTGTATTTCAGTTACGTTAGCACTGTACTGCTTAAGCCGAAAAACATCAATTTTACTGATTTGCGCGAAAGTAAAATTATATTGTTATTGCAGAATTGACATATTCATATAACCGAAAAAATTGTACTTTCTTAGCTTTAGACTTAAAGTCGATTTTCTTGTAAATTGTATTTCAGTTACGTTAGCACTGTACCGCTTAAGCCGAAAAACATTAGTTTTACTGATTTGAGCGAATCGACTTTGAGTCTAAACCTAAGAAAGTGCAACTTTTTCGGTAATATTAATTTGTTAATCCTGCAGTAACAATATAATTTGACTTTCGCTTAAATCAGTGAAACTCACGTTTTTCGGCTTAAGCGGTACAGTGCTAACGTAACTGAAATACAATTTACAAGAAAATCGACTTTAAGTCTGAAGCTGAGAAAGTGCAATTTTTCGGTTATATGAATATGTCAATTCTGCAATAACAATATAATTTGACTTTCGCGCAAATCAGTAAAATTGATGTTTTTCGGCTTAAGCAGTACAGTGCTAACGTAACTGAAATACAATTTACAAGAAAACCGATTGCACTTTCTTAGTTTTAGACTTAAAATCGATTTTCTTGTAAATTGTATGTCAATTGCGTGAGCACTGTACTGCTTAAGCCGAAAAACATGAATTTTACTGATTTGAGCGAAAGTCAAATTATATTGGTATTGCAGAATTGACATATTCATTTAACCGAAAAAAATGCACTTTCTTAGATTTAGACTTAAAGTCGATTTTCTTGTAAATTGTATTTCAGTTGCATGAGCACTGTACCGCTTAAGCCGAAAAACATGAATTTTATAGATTTGAGCGAAAGTCAAATTATATTGTTATTGCAGAATTGACATATTGATATAACCGAAAAAATTGCACTTTCTTAGTTTTAGACTTAAAGTCGATTTTCTTGTAAATTGTATTTCAGTTGCATGAGCACTGTACCACATAAGCCGAAAAACAACAATTTTACTGATTTGCGCGAAAGTCAAATAATATTTTTATTGCAGGATTAACAACTTAATATTACCTAAAAAGTTGCACTTTCTTAGGTTTAGACTCAAAGTCGATTTTTTTGTAAATTGTATGTTAATCACTTGAGCACTGTATCGCATAAGCCGAAAAACATCAATTTTACTGATTTGCGCGAAAGTAAAATTAAAATGTTATTGCAGGATTAACAAATAAATATTACCGAAAAAGTTGCACTTTCTTAGGTTAGACTCAAAGTCGATTTTCTTGTAAATTGTATGTTAATTGCGTGAGCACTGTACTGCTTAAGCCGAAAAACATGAATTTTACTGATTTGAGCGAAAGTCAAATTATATTGTTATTTCAGAATTGACATTTTCATATAGCCGAAAAATTGCACTTTTTTAGCTTTAGACTTAAAGTCGATTTTCTTGTAAATTGTATTTCAGTTACGTTAGCACTGTACCGCTTAAGCCGAAAAACATGAGTTTTACTGATTTGAGCGAAAGTCAAATTATATTGTTACTGCAGGATTAACAAATTAATATTACCGAAAAAGTTGCACTTTCTTAGGTTTAGACTCAAAGTCGATTTTCTTGTAAATTGTATGTCAATTGCGGTAGCACTGTACTGCTTAAGCCGAAAAACATGAATTTTACTGACTTGAGCGAAAGTAAAATTATATTGTTATTGCAGAATTGACATATTCATATAGCCGAAAAATTGCACTTTTTTAGCTTTAGACTTAAAGTCGATTTTCTTGTAAATTGTATTTCAGTTACGTTAGCACTGTACCGCTTAAGCCGAAAAACATGAGTTTTACTGATTTGAGCGAAAGTCAAATTATAATGTTATTGCAGGATTAACAACTTAATATAACCGAAAAAATTGTACTTTCTTAGCTTTAGACTTAAAGTCGGTTTTCTTGTAAATTGTATTTCAGTTACGTTAGCACTGTACTGCTTAAGCCGAAAAACATCAATTTTACTGATTTGCGCGAAAGTAAAATTATATTGTTATTGCAGAATTGACATATTCATATAACCGAAAAAATTGTACTTTCTTAGCTTTAGACTTAAAGTCGGTTTTCTTGTAAATTGTATTTCAGTTACGTTAGCACTGTACCGCTTAAGCCGAAAAACATGAATTTTACTGACTTGAGCGAAAGTAAAATTATATTGTTATTGCAGAATTGACATATTCATATAACCGAAAAACAACAACAATTTTACTGATTTGCGCGAAAGTCAAATAATATTTTTATTGCAGGATTAACAACTTAATATAACCGAAAAAGTTGCACTTTCTTAGGTTTAGACTTAAAGTCGATTTTCTTGTAAATTGTACGTTAATCACTTGAGCACTGTATCGCATAAGCCGAAAAACATCAATTTTACTGATTTGCGCGAAAGTAAAATTATATTGTTATTGCAGAATTGACATATTCATATAACCGAAAAAATTGTACTTTCTTAGCTTTAGATTTAAAGTCGATTTTCTTGTAAATTGTATTTCAGTTACGTTAGCACTGTACCGCTTAAGCCGAAAAACATTAGTTTTACTGATTTGAGCGAAAGTCAAATTATAATGTTATTGCAGGATTAACAACTTAATATAACCGAAAAAATTGCACTTTCTTAGTTTTAGACTTAAAGTCGGTTTTCTTGTAAATTGTATTTCAGTTACGTTAGCACTGTACTGCTTAAGCCGAAAAACATCAATTTTACTGATTTGCGCGAAAGTAAAATTATATTGTTATTGCAGAATTGACATATTCATATAACCGAAAAAATTGTACTTTCTTAGCTTTAGACTTAAAGTCGGTTTTCTTGTAAATTGTATTTCAGTTACGTTAGCACTGTACCGCTTAAGCCGAAAAACATGAATTTTACTGACTTGAGCGAAAGTAAAATTATATTGTTATTGCAGAATTGACATATTCATATAACCGAAAAAATTGTACTTTCTTAGCTTTAGACTTAAAGTCGGTTTTCTTGTAAATTGTATTTCAGTTACGTTAGCACTGTACCGCTTAAGCCGAAAAACATGAATTTTACTGACTTGAGCGAAAGTAAAATTATATTGTTATTGCAGAATTGACATATTCATATAGCCGAAAAATTGCACTTTTTTAGCTTTAGACTTAAAGTCGATTTTCTTGTAAATTGTATTTCAGTTACGTTAGCACTGTACCGCTTAAGCCGAAAAACATGAGTTTTACTGATTTGAGCGAAAGTCAAATTATAATGTTATTGCAGGATTAACAACTTAATATAACCGAAAAAATTGTACTTTCTTAGCTTTAGACTTAAAGTCGGTTTTCTTGTAAATTGTATTTCAGTTACGATAGCACTGTACTGCTTAAGCCGAAAAACATCAATTTTACTGATTTGCGCGAAAGTAAAATTATATTGTTATTGCAGAATTGACATATTCATATAACCGAAAAAATTGTACTTTCTTAGCTTTAGACTTAAAGTCGGTTTTCTTGTAAATTGTATTTCAGTTACGTTAGCACTGTACCGCTTAAGCCGAAAAACATGAATTTTACTGACTTGAGCGAAAGTAAAATTATATTGTTATTGCAGAATTGACATATTCATATAACCGAAAAAATTGTACTTTCTTAGCCTTAGACTTAAAGTCGATTTTCTTGTAAATTGTATTTCAGTTACATTAGCATAGTACCGCTTAAGCCGAAAAACATTAGTTTTACTGATTTGAGCGAAAGTCAAATTATAATGTTATTGCAGGATTAACAACTTAATATAACCGAAAAAGTTGCACTTTCTTAGGTTTAGACTTAAAGTCGATTTTCTTGTAAATTGTACGTTAATCACTTGAGCACTGTATCGCATAAGCCGAAAAACATCAATTTTACTGATTTGCGCGAAAGTAAAATTATATTGTTATTGCAGAATTGACATATTCATATAACCGAAAAAATTGTACTTTCTTAGCTTTAGATTTAAAGTCGATTTTCTTGTAAATTGTATTTCAGTTACGTTAGCACTGTACCGCTTAAGCCGAAAAACATTAGTTTTACTGATTTGAGCGAAAGTCAAATTATAATGTTATTGCAGGATTAACAACTTAATATAACCGAAAAAATTGCACTTTCTTAGTTTTAGACTCCAAGTCGATGTTCTCGTAAATTGTATGTCAATTGCGGTAGCACTGTACTGCTTAAGCCGAAAAACATGAATTTTATAGATTTGAGCGAAAGTCAAATTATATTGTTATTGCAGAATTGACATATTCATATAACCGAAAAATTGCACTTTCTCAGCTTCAGACTTAAAGTCGATTTTCTTGTAAATTGTATTTCAGTTACGTTAGCACTGTACCGCTTAAGCCGAAAAACGTGAGTTTTACTGATTTAAGCGAAAGTCAAATTATATTGTTACTGCAGGATTAACAACATAATATAACCGAAAAAATTGCACTTTCTTAGGTTTAGACTCAAAGTCGATTTTCTTGTAAATTGTATGTCAATTGCGGTAGCACTGTACTGCTTAAGCCGAAAAACATGAATTATACTGACTTGAGCGAAAGTCAAATTATATTGTTATTGCAGAATTGAGATATTCATATAACCGAAAAAATTGTACTTTCTTAGCTTTAGACTTAAAGTCGATTTTCTTGTAAATTGTATTTCAGTTACGTTAGCACTGTACCGCTTAAGCCGAAAAACATGAATTTTACTGATTTGAGCAAAAGTCAAATTATATTGTTATTGCAGAATTGACATATTCATTTAACCGAAAAAATTGCACTTTCTTAGTTTTAGACTTAAAATCGATTTTCTTGTAAATTGTATGTCAATTGCGTGAGCACTGTACTGCTTAAGCCGAAAAACATGAATTTTACTGATTTGAGCGAAAGTCAAATTATATTGGTATTGCAGAATTGACATATTCATTTAACCGAAAAAATTGCACTTTCTTAGTTTTAGACTTAAAGTCGATTTTCTTGTAAATTGTATTTCAGTTGCATGAGCACTGTACCGCTTAAGCCGAAAAACATGAATTTTATAGATTTGAGCGAAAGTCAAATTATATTGTTATTGCAGAATTGACATATTGATATAACCGAAAAAATTGCACTTTCTTAGTTTTAGACTTAAAGTCGATTTTCTTGTAAATTGTATTTCAGTTGCATGAGCACTGTACCACATAAGCCGAAAAACAACAATTTTACTGATTTGCGCGAAAGTCAAATAATATTTTTATTGCAGGATTAACAACTTAATATTACCTAAAAAGTTGCACTTTCTTAGGTTTAGACTCAAAGTCGATTTTCTTGTAAATTGTATGTTAATTGCGTGAGCACTGTACTGCTTAAGCCGAAAAACATGAATTTTACTGATTTGAGCGAAAGTCAAATTATATTGTTATTGCAGAATTGACATATTCATATAGCCGAAAAATTGCACTTTTTTAGCTTTAGACTTAAAGTCGATTTTCTTGTAAATTGTATTTCAGTTACGTTAGCACTGTACCGCTTAAGCCGAAAAACATGAGTTTTACTGATTTGAGCGAAAGTCAAATTATATTGTTACTGCAGGATTAACAAATTAATATTACCGAAAAAGTTGCACTTTCTTAGGTTTAGACTCAAAGTCGATTTTCTTGTAAATTGTATGTCAATTGCGGTAGCACTGTACTGCTTAAGCCGAAAAACATGAATTTTACTGATTTGAGCGAAAGTCAAATTATATTGTTATTGCAGAATTGACATATTCATATAGCCGAAAAATTGCACTTTTTTAGCTTTAGACTTAAAGTCGATTTTCTTGTAAATTGTATTTCAGTTACGTTAGCACTGTACCGCTTAAGCCGAAAAACATGAGTTTTACTGATTTGAGCGAAAGTCAAATTATATTGTTCCTGCAGGATTAACAAATTAATATTACCGAAAAAGTTGCACTTTCTTAGGTTAGACTCAAAGTCGATTTTCTTGTAAATTGTATGTTAATTGCGTGAGCACTGTACTGCTTAAGCCGAAAAACATGAATTTTACTGATTTGAGCGAAAGTCAAATTATATTGTTATTGCAGAATTGACATATTCATATAGCCGAAAAATTGCACTTTTTTAGCTTTAGACTTAAAGTCGATTTTCTTGTAAATTGTATTTCAGTTACGTTAGCACTGTACCGCTTAAGCCGAAAAACATGAGTTTTACTGATTTGAGCGAAAGTCAAATTATATTGTTACTGCAGGATTAACAAATTAATATTACCGAAAAAGTTGCACTTTCTTAGGTTTAGACTCAAAGTCGATTTTCTTGTAAATTGTATGTCAATTGCGGTAGCACTGTACTGCTTAAGCCGAAAAACATGAATTTTACTGACTTGAGCGAAAGTCAAATTATATTGTTATTGCAGAATTGACATATTCATATAACCGAAAAATTGCACTTTCTCAGCTTTAGACTTAAAGTCGATTTTCTTGTAAATTGTATTTCAGTTACGTTAGCACTGTACCGCTTAAGCCGAAAAACATTAATTTTACTGATTTGAGCGAAAGTCAAATTATATTGTTATTGCAGAATTGAGATATTCATATAACCGAAAAAATTGTACTTTCTTAGCTTTAGACTTAAAGTCGATTTTCTTGTAAATTGTATTTCAGTTGCATGAGCACTGTACCGCTTAAGCCGAAAAACATGAATTTTACTGATTTGAGCGAAAGTCAAATTATATTGTTATTGCAGAATTGACATATTCATATAACCGAAAAAATTGCACTTTCTTAGTTTTAGACTTAAAGGCGATTTTCTTGTAAATTGTATTTCAGTTGCATGAGCACTGTACCGCTTAAACCGAAAAACATGAATTTTATAGATTTGAGCAAAAGTCAAATTATATTGTTATTGCAGAATTGACATATTCATATAACCGAAAAAATTGCACTTTCTTAGTTTTAGTCTTAAAGTCGATTTTCTTGTAAATTGTATTTCAGTTGCATGAGCACTGTACCGCTTAAGCCGAAAAACATGTATTTTATAGATTTGAGCGAAAGTCAAGCAATAACAGGATTAACAAATTAATATTACCGAAAAAGTTGCACTGTTTTAGGTTTAGACTCAAAGTCGGTTTTCTTGTAAATTGTATTTCAGTAACGTTAGCACTGTACCGCTTAAGCCGAAAAACATTAGTTTTACTGATTTGAGCGAAAGTCAAATTATATTGTTATTGCAGGATTAACAAATAAATATTACCGAAAAAATTGCACTTTCTTAGTTTTAGACTTAAAGTCGATTTTCTTCCAAATTGTATGTCAATTGCGTGAGCACTGTACTGCTTAAGCCGAAAAACATGAATTTTACTGATTTGAGCGAAAGTCAAATTATATTGTTATTGCAGAATTGACATATTCATATAACCGAAAAATTGCACTTTCTCAGCTTCAGACTTAAAGTCGATTTTCTTGTAAATTGTATTTCAGTTACGTTAGCACTGTACCGCTTAAGCCGAAAAACATGAATTTTACTGATTTGAGCGAAAGTCAAATTATATTGTTATTGCAGGATTAACAAATAAATATTACCGAAAAGTTGCACTTTCTTAGGTTTAGACTCAAAGTCGATTTTCTTGTAAATTGTATGTCAATTGCGTGAGCACTGTACTGCTTAAGCCGAAAAACATGAATTTTACTGATTTGAGCGAAAGTCAAATTATATTGTTATTGCAGAATTGACATATTCATATAACCGAAAAATTGCACTTTCTCAGCTTCAGACTTAAAGTCGATTTTCTTGTAAATTGTATTTCAGTTACGTTAGCACTGTACCGCTTAAGCCGAAAAACATGAATTTTACTGATTTGAGCGAAAGTCTAATTATATTGTTATTGCAGGATTAACAAATTAATTTTACCGAAAAAGTTGCACTTTTTTAGGTTTAGACTCAAAGTCGATTTTCTTGTAAATTGTATGTCAGTTGCGTGAGCACTGTACTGCTTAAGCCGAAAAACATCAATTTAACTGATTTGAGCGAAAGTAAAATTATAATGTTATTGCAGGATTAACAACATAATATAACTGAAAAAATTGCACGTTCTTAGTTTTAGACTCCAAGTCGATTTTCTCGTAAATTGTATGTCAATCGCGGTAGCACTGTACTGCTTAAATCGAAAAACATGAATTTTATAGATTTGAGCGAAAGTCAAATTATATTGTTATTGCAGAATTGACATATTCATGTAACCGAAAAAATTGCACTTTCCTAGTTTTAGGCTTAAAGTCGATTTTCTTGTAAATTGTATGTCAATTGCGTGAGCACTGTACTGCTTAAGCCGAAAAACATGAATTTTACTGATTTGAGCGAAAGTCAAATTATATTGTTATTGCAGAATTGACATATTGATATAACCGAAAAAATTGCACTTTCTTAGTTTTAGACTTAAAGTCGATTTTCTTGTAAATTGTATTTCAGTTGCATGAGCACTGTACCACATAAGCCGAAAAACATCAATTTTACTGATTTGCGCGAAAGTCAAATAATATTTTTATTGCAGGATTAACAACTTTATATTACCTAAAAAGTTGCACTTTCTTAGGTTTAGACTTAAAGTCGATTTTTTTGTAAATTGTATGTTAATCACTTGAGCACTGTATCAAATAAGCCGAAAAACATCAATTTTACTGATTTGCGCGAAAGTAAAATGATAATGTTATTGCAGGATTAACAACTTAATATAACCAAAAAAATTGCACTTTCTTAGTTTTAGACTTAAAGTCGATTTTCTTGTAAATTGCGTGAGCACTGTACTGCTTAAGCCGAAAAACATGAATTTTACTGATTTGAGCGAAAGTCAAATTATATTATTATTGCAGGATTAACAAATTAATATTACCGAAAAAGTTGCACTTTTTTAGGTTTAGACTCAAAGTCGGTTTTCTTGTAAATTGTATTTCAGTAACGTTAGCACTGTACCGCTTAAGCCGAAAAACATTAGTTTTACTGATTTGAGCGAAAGTCAAATTATATTGTTATTGCAGGATTAACAAATTAATATTACCGAAAAAGTTGCACTTTTAGGTTTAGACTCAAAGTCGATTTTCTTGTAAATTGTATGTCAGTTGCGGTAGCACTGTACTGCTTAAGCCGAAAAACATGAATTTTACTGATTTGAGCGAAAGTCAAATAATATTGTTATTACAGAATTGACATATTCATATAACCGAAAAAATTGCACTTTCTTAGTTTTAGGCTTAAAGTCGATTTTCTTCTAAATTGTATGTCAATTGCGTGAGCACTGTACCGCTTATGCCGAAAAACATGAATTTTACTGATTTGAGCGAAAGTCAAATTATATTGTTATTGCAGAATTGAGATATTCATATAACCGAAAAAATTGTACTTTCTTAGCTTTAGACTTAAAGTCGATTTTCTTGTAAATTGTATTTCAGTTGCATGAGCACTGTACCGCTTAAGCCGAAAAACATGAATTTTACTGATTTGAGCGAAAGTCAAATTATATTGTTATTGCAGAATTGACATATTCATATAACCGAAAAAATTGCACTTTCTTAGTTTTAGACTTAAAGGCGATTTTCTTGTAAATTGTATTTCAGTTGCATGAGCACTGTACCGCTTAAACCGAAAAACATGAATTTTATAGATTTGAGCAAAAGTCAAATTATATTGTTATTGCAGAATTGACATATTCATATAACCGAAAAAATTGCACTTTCTTAGTTTTAGTCTTAAAGTCGATTTTCTTGTAAATTGTATTTCAGTTGCATGAGCACTGTACCGCTTAAGCCGAAAAACATGTATTTTATAGATTTGAGCGAAAGTCAAGCAATAACAGGATTAACAAATTAATATTACCGAAAAAGTTGCACTTTTTTAGGTTTAGACTCAAAGTCGGTTTTCTTGTAAATTGTATTTCAGTAACGTTAGCACTGTACCGCTTAAGCCGAAAAACATTAGTTTTACTGATTTGAGCGAAAGTCAAATTATATTGTTATTGCAGGATTAACAAATAAATATTACCGAAAAAATTGCACTTTCTTAGTTTTAGACTTAAAGTCGATTTTCTTCCAAATTGTATGTCAATTGCGTGAGCACTGTACCGCGTAAGCCGAAAAACATGAATTTTACTGATTTGAGCGAAAGTCAAATTATATTGTTATTGCAGGATTAACAAATAAATATTACCGAAAAGTTGCACTTTCTTAGGTTTAGACTCAAAGTCGATTTTCTTGTAAATTGTATGTCCATTGCGTGAGCACTGTACTGCTTAAGCCGAAAAACATGAATTTTACTGATTTGAGCGAAAGTCAAATTATATTGTTATTGCAGAATTGACATATTCATATAACCGAAAAATTGCACTTTCTCAGCTTCAGACTTAAAGTCGATTTTCTTGTAAATTGTATTTCAGTTACGTTAGCACTGTACCGCTTAAGCCGAAAAACATGAATTTTACTGATTTGAGCGAAAGTCTAATTATATTGTTATTGCAGGATTAACAAATTAATTTTACCGAAAAAGTTGCACTTTTTTAGGTTTAGACTCAAAGTCGATTTTCTTGTAAATTGTATGTCAGTTGCGTGAGCACTGTACTGCTTAAGCCGAAAAATATCAATTTAACTGATTTGAGCGAAAGTAAAATTATAATGTTATTGCAGGATTAACAACATAATATAACCGAAAAAATTGCACTTTCTTAGTTTTAGACTCCAAGTCGATTTTCTCGTAAATTGTATGTCAATTGCGGTAGCACTGTACTGCTTAAATCGAAAAACATGAATTTTATAGATTTGAGCGAAAGTCAAATTATATTGTTATTGCAGAATTGACATATTCATGTAACCGAAAAAATTGCACTTTCCTAGTTTTAGGCTTAAAGTCGATTTTCTTGTAAATTGTATGTCAATTGCGTGAGCACTGTACTGCTTAAGCCGAAAAACATGAATTTTACTGATTTGAGCGAAAGTCAAATTATATTGTTATTGCAGAATTGACATATTGATATAACCGAAAAAATTGCACTTTCTTAGTTTTAGACTTAAAGTCGATTTTCTTGTAAATTGTATTTCAGTTGCATGAGCACTGTACCACATAAGCCGAAAAACATCAATTTTACTGATTTGCGCGAAAGTCAAATAATATTTTTATTGCAGGATTAACAACTTTATATTACCTAAAGAGTTGCACTTTCTTAGGTTTAGACTTAAAGTCGCTTTTTTTGTAAATTGTATGTTAATCACTTGAGCACTGTATCAAATAAGCCGAAAAACATCAATTTTACTGATTTGCGCGAAAGTAAAATGATAATGTTATTGCAGGATTAACAACTTAATATAACCAAAAAAATTGCACTTTCTTAGTTTTAGACTTAAAGTCGATTTTCTTGTAAATTGTATGTAAATTGCGTGAGCACTGTACTGCTTAAGCCGAAAAACATGAATTTTACTGATTTGAGCGAAAGTCAAATTATATTATTATTGCAGGATTAACAAATTAATATTACCGAAAAAGTTGCACTTTTTTAGGTTTAGACTCAAAGTCGGTTTTCTTGTAAATTGTATTTCAGTAACGTTAGCACTGTACCGCTTAAGCCGAAAAACATTAGTTTTACTGATTTGAGCGAAAGTCAAATTATATTGTTATTGCAGGATTAACAAATTAATATTACCGAAAAAGTTGCACTTTTTAGGTTTAGACTCAAAGTCGATTTTCTTGTAAATTGTATGTCAGTTGCGGTAGCACTGTACTGCTTAAGCCGAAAAACATGAATTTTACTGATTTGAGCGAAAGTCAAATTATATTGTTATTACAGAATTGACATATTCATATAACCGAAAAAATTGCACTTTCTTAGTTTTAGGCTTAAAGTCGATTTTCTTCTAAATTGTATGTCAATTGCGTGAGCACTGTACCGCTTATGCCGAAAAACATGAATTTTACTGATTTGAGCGAAAGTCAAATTATATTGTTATTGCAGAATTGAGATATTCATATAACCGAAAAAATTGTACTTTCTTAGCTTTAGACTTAAAGTCGATTTTCTTGTAAATTGTATTTCAGTTGCATGAGCACTGTACCGCTTAAGCCGAAAAACATGAATTTTACTGATTTGAGCGAAAGTCAAATTATATTGTTATTGCAGAATTGACATATTCATATAACCGAAAAAATTGCCCTTTCTTAGTTTTAGACTTAAAGGCGATTTTCTTGTAAATTGTATTTCAGTTGCATGAGCACTGTACCGCTTAAACCGAAAAACATGAATTTTATAGATTTGAGCAAAAGTCAAATTATATTGTTATTGCAGAATTGACATATTCATATAACCGAAAAAATTGCACTTTCTTAGTTTTAGTCTTAAAGTCGATTTTCTTGTAAATTGTATTTCAGTTGCATGAGCACTGTACCGCTTAAGCCGAAAAACATGTATTTTATAGATTTGAGCGAAAGTCAAGCAATAACAGGATTAACAAATTAATATTACCGAAAAAGTTGCACTTTTTTAGGTTTAGACTCAAAGTCGGTTTTCTTGTAAATTGTATTTGAGTAACGTTAGCACTGTACCGCTTAAGCCGAAAAACATTAGTTTTACTGATTTGAGCGAAAGTCAAATTATATTGTTATTGCAGGATTAACAAATAAATATTACCGAAAAAATTGCACTTTCTTAGTTTTAGACTTAAAGTCGATTTTCTTCCAAATTGTATGTCAATTGCGTGAGCACTGTACCGCGTAAGCCGAAAAACATGAATTTTACTGATTTGAGCGAAAGTCAAATTATATTGTTATTGCAGGATTAACAAATAAATATTACCGAAAAGTTGCACTTTCTTAGGTTTAGACTCAAAGTCGATTTTCTTGTAAATTGTATGTCAATTGCGTGAGCACTGTACTGCTTAAGCCGAAAAACATGAATTTTACTGATTTGAGCGAAAGTCAAATTATATTGTTATTGCAGAATTGACATATTCATATAACCGAAAAATTGCACTTTCTCAGCTTCAGACTTAAAGTCGATTTTCTTGTAAATTGTATTTCAGTTACGTTAGCACTGTACCGCTTAAGCCGAAAAACATGAATTTTACTGATTTGAGCGAAAGTCTAATTATATTGTTATTGCAGGATTAACAAATTAATTTTACCGAAAAAGTTGCACTTTTTTAGGTTTAGACTCAAAGTCGATTTTCTTGTAAATTGTATGTCAGTTGCGTGAGCACTGTACTGCTTAAGCCGAAAAACATCAATTTAACTGATTTGAGCGAAAGTAAAATTATAATGTTATTGCAGGATTAACAACATAATATAACCGAAAAAATTGCACTTTCTTAGTTTTAGACTCCAAGTCGATTTTCTCGTAAATTGTATGTCAATTGCGGTAGCACTGTACTGCTTAAATCGAAAAACATGAATTTTATAGATTTGAGCGAAAGTCAAATTATATTGTTATTGCAGAATTGACATATTCATGTAACCGAAAAAATTGCACTTTCCTAGTTTTAGGCTTAAAGTCGATTTTCTTGTAAATTGTATGTCAATTGCGTGAGCACTTTACTGCTTAAGCCGAAAAACATGAATTTTACTGATTTGAGCGAAAGTCAAATTATATTGTTATTGCAGAATTGACATATTGATATAACCGAAAAAATTGCACTTTCTTAGTTTTAGACTTAAAGTCGATTTTCTTGTAAATTGTATTTCAGTTGCATGAGCACTGTACCACATAAGCCGAAAAACATCAATTTTACTGATTTGCGCGAAAGTCAAATAATATTTTTATTGCAGGATTAACAACTTTATATTACCTAAAAAGTTGCACTTTCTTAGGTTTAGACTTAAAGTCGCTTTTTTTGTAAATTGTATGTTAATCACTTGAGCACTGTATCAAATAAGCCGAAAAACATCAATTTTACTGATTTGCGCGAAAGTAAAATGATAATGTTATTGCAGGATTAACAACTTAATATAACCAAAAAAATTGCACTTTCTTAGTTTTAGACTTAAAGTCGATTTTCTTGTAAATTGTATGTAAATTGCGTGAGCACTGTACTGCTTAAGCCGAAAAACATGAATTTTACTGATTTGAGCGAAAGTCAAATTATATTATTATTGCAGGATTAACAAATTAATATTACCGAAAAAGTTGCACTTTTTTAGGTTTAGACTCAAAGTCGGTTTTCTTGTAAATTGTATTTCAGTAACGTTAGCACTGTACCGTTTAAGCCGAAAAACATTAGTTTTACTGATTTGAGCGAAAGTCAAATTATATTGTTATTGCAGGATTAACAAATTAATATTACCGAAAAAGTTACACTTTTTAGGTTTAGACTCAAAGTCGATTTTCTTGTAAATTGTATGTCAGTTGCGGTAGCACTGTACTGCTTAAGCCGAAAAACATGAATTTTACTGATTTGAGCGAAAGTCAAATTATATTGTTATTACAGAATTGACATATTCATATAACCGAAAAAATTGCACTTTCTTAGTTTTAGGCTTAAAGTCGATTTTCTTCTAAATTGTATGTCAATTGCGTGAGCACTGTACCGCTTATGCCGAAAAACATGAATTTTACTGATTTGAGCGAAAGTCAAATTATATTGTTATTGCAGAATTGAGATATTCATATAACCGAAAAAATTGTACTTTCTTAGCTTTAGACTTAAAGTCGATTTTCTTGTAAATTGTATTTCAGTTGCATGAGCACTGTACCGCTTAAGCCGAAAAACATGAATTTTACTGAATTGAGCGAAAGTCAAATTATATTGTTATTGCAGAATTGACATATTCATATAACCGAAAAAATTGCACTTTCTTAGTTTTAGACTTAAAGGCGATTTTCTTGTAAATTGTATTTCAGTTGCATGAGCACTGTACCGCTTAAACCGAAAAACATGAATTTTATAGATTTGAGCAAAAGTCAAATTATATTGTTATTGCAGAATTGACATATTCATATAACCGAAAAAATTGCACTTTCTTAGTTTTAGTCTTAAAGTCGATTTTCTTGTAAATTGTATTTCAGTTGCATGAGCACTGTACCGCTTAAGCCGAAAAACATGTATTTTATAGATTTGAGCGAAAGTCAAGCAATAACAGGATTAACAAATTAATATTACCGAAAAAGTTGCACTTTTTTAGGTTTAGACTCAAAGTCGGTTTTCTTGTAAATTGTATTTCAGTAACGTTAGCACTGTACCGCTTAAGCCGAAAAACATTAGTTTTACTGGTTTGAGCGAAAGTCAAATTATATTGTTATTGCAGGATTAACAAATAAATATTACCGAAAAAATTGCACTTTCTTAGTTTTAGACTTAAAGTCGATTTTCTTCCAAATTGTATGTCAATTGCGTGAGCACTGTACCGCGTAAGCCGAAAAACATGAATTTTACTGATTTGAGCGAAAGTCAAATTATATTGTTATTGCAGGATTAACAAATAAATATTACCGAAAAGTTGCACTTTCTTAGGTTTAGACTCAAAGTCGATTTTCTTGTAAATTGTATGTCAATTGCGTGAGCACTGTACTGCTTAAGCCGAAAAACATGAATTTTACTGATTTGAGCGAAAGTCAAATTATATTGTTATTGCAGAATTGACATATTCATATAACCGAAAAATTGCACTTTCTCAGCTTCAGACTTAAAGTCGATTTTCTTGTAAATTGTATTTCAGTTACGTTAGCACTGTACCGCTTAAGCCGAAAAACATGAATTTTACTGATTTGAGCGAAAGTCTAATTATATTGTTATTGCAGGATTAACAAATTAATTTTACCGAAAAAGTTGCACTTTTTTAGGTTTAGACTCAAAGTCGATTTTCTTGTAAATTGTATGTCAGTTGCGTGAGCACTGTACTGCTTAAGCCGAAAAACATCAATTTAACTGATTTGCGCGAAAGTAAAATGATAATGTTATTGCAGGATTAACAACTTAATATAACCAAAAAAATTGCACTTTCTTAGTTTTAGACTTAAAGTCGATTTTCTTGTAAATTGTATGTAAATTGCGTGAGCACTGTACTGCTTAAGCCGAAAAACATGAATTTTACTGATTTGAGCGAAAGTCAAATTATATTATTATTGCAGGATTAACAAATTAATATTACCGAAAAAGTTGCACTTTTTTAGGTTTAGACTCAAAGTCGGTTTTCTTGTAAATTGTATTTCAGTAACGTTAGCACTGTACCGTTTAAGCCGAAAAACATTAGTTTTACTGATTTGAGCGAAAGTCAAATTATATTGTTATTGCAGGATTAACAAATTAATATTACCGAAAAAGTTGCACTTTTTAGGTTTAGACTCAAAGTCGATTTTCTTGTAAATTGTATGTCAGTTGCGGTAGCACTGTACTGCTTAAGCCGAAAAACATGAATTTTACTGATTTGAGCGAAAGTCAAATTATATTGTTATTACAGAATTGACATATTCATATAACCGAAAAAATTGCACTTTCTTAGTTTTAGGCTTAAAGTCGATTTTCTTCTAAATTGTATGTCAATTGCGTGAGCACTGTACCGCTTATGCCGAAAAACATGAATTTTACTGATTTGAGCGAAAGTCAAATTATATTGTTATTGCAGAATTGAGATATTCATATAACCGAAAAAATTGTACTTTCTTAGCTTTAGACTTAAAGTCGATTTTCTTGTAAATTGTATTTCAGTTGCATGAGCACTGTACCGCTTAAGCCGAAAAACATGAATTTTACTGATTTGAGCGAAAGTCAAATTATATTGTTACTGCAGAATTGACATATTCATATAACCGAAAAAATTGCACTTTCTTAGTTTTAGACTTAAAGGCGTTTTTCTTGTAAATTGTATTTCAGTTGCATGAGCACTGTACCGCTTAAACCGAAAAACATGAATTTTATAGATTTGAGCAAAAGTCAAATTATACTGTTATTGCAGAATTGACATATTCATATAACCGAAAAAATTGCACTTTCTTAGTTTTAGTCTTAAAGTCGATTTTCTTGTAAATTGTATTTCAGTTGCATGAGCACTGTACCGCTTAAGCCGAAAAACATGTATTTTATAGATTTGAGCGAAAGTCAAGCAATAACAGGATTAACAAATTAATATGACCGAAAAAGTTGCACTTTTTTAGGTTTAGATTCAAAGTCGGTTTTCTTGTAAATTGTATTTCAGTAACGTTAGCACTGTACCGCTTAAGCCGAAAAACATTAGTTTTACTGATTTGAGCGAAAGTCAAATTATATTGTTATTGCAGGATTAACAAATAAATATTACCGAAAAAATTGCACTTTCTTAGTTTTAGACTTAAAGTCGATTTTCTTCCAAATTGTATGTCAATTGCGTGAGCACTGTACCGCGTAAGCCGAAAAACATGAATTTTACTGATTTAAGCGAAAGTCAAATTATATTGTTATTGCAGGATTAACAAATAAATATTACCGAAAAGTTGCACTTTCTTAGGTTTAGACTCAAAGTCGATTTTCTTGTAAATTGTATGTCAATTGCGTGAGCACTGTACTGCTTAAGCCGAAAAACATGAATTTTACTGATTTGAGCGAAAGTCAAATTATATTGTTATTGCAGAATTGACATATTCATATAACCGAAAAGTTGCACTTTCTCAGCTTCAGACTTAAAGTCGATTTTCTTGTAAATTGTATTTCAGTTACGTTAGCACTGTACCGCTTAAGCCGAAAAACATGAATTTTACTGATTTGAGCGAAAGTCTAATTATATTGTTATTGCAGGATTAACAAATTAATTTTACCGAAAAAGTTGCACTTTTTTAGGTTTAGACTCAAAGTCGATTTTCTTGTAAATTGTATGTCAGTTGCGTGAGCACTGTACTGCTTAAGCCGAAAAACATCAATTTAACTGATTTGAGCGAAAGTAAAATTATAATGTTATTGCAGGATTAACAACATAATATAACCGAAAAAATTGCACTTTCTTAGTTTTAGACTCCAAGTCGATTTTCTCGTAAATTGTATGTCAATTGCGGTAGCACTGTACTGCTTAAATCGAAAAACATGAATTTTATAGATTTGAGCGAAAGTCAAATTATATTGTTATTGCAGAATTGACATATTCATGTAACCGAAAAAATTGCACTTTCCTAGTTTTAGGCTTAAAGTCGATTTTCTTGTAAATTGTATGTCAATTGCGTGAGCACTGTACTGCTTAAGCCGAAAAACATGAATTTTACTGATTTGAGCGAAAGTCAAATTATATTGTTATTGCAGAATTGACATATTGATATAACCGAAAAAATTGCACTTTCTTAGTTTTAGACTTAAAGTCGATTTTCTTGTAAATTGTATTTCAGTTGCATGAGCACTGTACCACATAAGCCGAAAAACATCAATTCTACTGATTTGCGCGAAAGTCAAATAATATTTTTATTGCAGGATTAACAACTTTATATTACCTAAAAAGTTGCACTTTCTTAGGTTTAGACTTAAAGTCGCTTTTTTTGTAAATTGTATGTTAATCACTTGAGCACTGTATTAAATAAGCCGAAAAACAACAATTTTACTGATTTGCGCGAAAATAAAATGATAATGTTATTGCAGGATTAACAACTTAATATAACCAAAAAAATTGCACTTTCTTAGTTTTAGACTTAAAGTCGATTTTCTTGTAAATTGTATGTAAATTGCGTGAGCACTGTACTGCTTAAGCCGAAAAACATGAATTTTACTGATTTGAGCGAAAGTCAAATTATATTATTATTGCAGGATTAACAAATTAATATTACCGAAAAAGTTGCACTTTTTTAGGTTTAGACTCAAAGTCGGTTTTCTTGTAAATTGTATTTCAGTAACGTTAGCACTGTACCGCTTAAGCCGAAAAACATTAGTTTTACTGATTTGAGCGAAAGTCAAATTATATTGTTATTGCAGGATTAACAAATTAATATTACCGAAAAAGTTGCACTTTTTAGGTTTAGACTCAAAGTCGATTTTCTTGTAAATTGTATGTCAGTTGCGGTAGCACTGTACTGCTTAAGCCGAAAAACATGAATTTTACTGATTTGAGCGAAAGTCAAATTATATTGTTATTGCAGGATTAACAAATTAATATTACCGAAAAAGTTGCACTTTCTTAGGTTTAGTCTCAAAGTCGATTTTCTTTTAAATTGTATGTCAATTGCGTGAGCACTGTACTGCTTAAGCCGACAAACATGAATTTTACTGATTTGAGCGAAAGTCAAATTATATTGTTATTGCAGGATTAACAAATTAATATTACCGAAAAAGTTGCACTTTCTTAGGTTTAGACTCAAAGTCGATTTTCTTTTAAATTGTATGTCAATTGCGTGAGCACTGTACTGCTTAAGCCGACAAACATGAATTTTATACATTTGAGCGAAAGTCAAATTATATTGTTATTACAGGATTAACAAATTAATATTACCGAAAAAGTTGCACTTTTTTAGGTTTAGATTTAAAGTCGATTTTCTTGTAAATTGTATGTCAATTGCGGCAGCACTGTACTGCTTAAGCCGAAAAACATGAATTTTACTGATTTGAGCGAAAGTCAAATTATATTATTATTGCAGGATTAACAAATTAATATTACCGAAAAAGTTGCACTTTTTTAGGTTTAGACTCAAAGTCGGTTTTCTTGTAAATTGTATGTCAGTTGCGGTAGCACTGTACTGCTTAAGCCGAAAAACATGAATTTTACTGATTTGAGCGAAAGTCAAATTATATTGTTATTACAGAATTGACATATTCATATAACCGAAAAAATTGCACTTTCTTAGTTTTAGGCTTAAAGTCGATTTTCTTCTAAATTGTATGTCAATTGCGTGAGCACTGTACCGCTTATGCCGAAAAACATGAATTTTATACATTTGAGCGAAAGTCAAATTATATTGTTATTACAGGATTAACAAATTAATATTACCGAAAAAGTTGCACTTTTTTAGGTTTAGACTCAAAGTCGATTTTCTTCTAAATTGTATGTCAATTGCGTGAGCACTGTACCGCTTATGCCGAAAAACATGAATTTTATACATTTGAGCGAAAGTCAAATTATATTGTTATTACAGGATTAACAAATTAATATTACCGAAAAAGTTGCACTTTTTTAGGTTTAGACTCAAAGTCGATTTTCTTGTAAATTGTATGTCAATTGCGGCAGCACTGTACTGCTTAAGCCGAAAAACATGAATTTTACTGATTTGAGCGAAAGTCAAATTATATTATTATTGCAGGATTGACATATTCATATAACCGAAAAATTGCACTTTCTCAGCTTCAGACTTAAAGTCGATTTTCTTGTAAATTGTATTTCAGTTACGTTAGCACTGTACCGCTTAAGCCGAAAAACATGAATTTTACTGATTTGAGCGAAAGTCTAATTATATTGTTATTGCAGGATTAACAAATTAATTTTACCGAAAAAGTTGCACTTTTTTAGGTTTAGACTCAAAGTCGATTTTCTTGTAAATTGTATGTCAGTTGCGTGAGCACTGTACTGCTTAAGCCGAAAAACATCAATTTAACTGATTTGAGCGAAAGTAAAATTATAATGTTATTGCAGGATTAACAACATAATATAACCGAAAAAATTGCACTTTCTTAGTTTTAGACTCCAAGTCGATTTTCTCGTAAATTGTATGTCAATTGCGGTAGCACTGTACTGCTTAAATCGAAAAACATGAATTTTATAGATTTGAGCGAAAGTCAAATTATATTGTTATTGCAGAATTGACATATTCATGTAACCGAAAAAATTGCACTTTCCTAGTTTTAGGCTTAAAGTCGATTTTCTTGTAAATTGTATGTCAATTGCGTGAGCACTGTACTGCTTAAGCCGAAAAACATGAATTTTACTGATTTGAGCGAAAGTCAAATTATATTGTTATTGCAGAATTGACATATTGATATAACCGAAAAAATTGCACTTTCTTAGTTTTAGACTTAAAGTCGATTTTCTTGTAAATTGTATTTCAGTTGCATGAGCACTGTACCACATAAGCCGAAAAACATCAATTTTACTGATTTGCGCGAAAGTCAAATAATATTTTTATTGCAGGATTAACAACTTTATATTACCTAAAAAGTTGCACTTTCTTAGGTTTAGACTTAAAGTCGCTTTTTTTGTAAATTGTATGTTAATCACTTGAGCACTGTATTAAATAAGCCGAAAAACAACAATTTTACTGATTTGCGCGAAAGTAAAATGATAATGTTATTGCAGGATTAACAACTTAATATAACCAAAAAAATTGCACTTTCTTAGTTTTAGACTTAAAGTCGATTTTCTTGTAAATTGTATGTAAATTGCGTGAGCACTGTACTGCTTAAGCCGAAAAACATGAATTTTACTGATTTGAGCGAAAGTCAAATTATATTATTATTGCAGGATTAACAAATTAATATTACCGAAAAAGTTGCACTTTTTTAGGTTTAGACTCAAAGTCGGTTTTCTTGTAAATTGTATTTCAGTAACGTTAGCACTGTACCGCTTAAGCCGAAAAACATTAGTTTTACTGATTTGAGCGAAAGTCAAATTATATTGTTATTGCAGGATTAACAAATTAATATTACCGAAAAAGTTGCACTTTTTAGGTTTAGACTCAAAGTCGATTTTCTTTTAAATTGTATGTCAATTGCGTGAGCACTGTACTGCTTAAGCCGACAAACATGAATTTTACTGATTTGAGCGAAAGTCAAATTATATTGTTATTGCAGGATTAACAAATTAATATTACCGAAAAAGTTGCACTTTCTTAGGTTTAGACTCAAAGTCGATTTTCTTTTAAATTGTATGTCAATTGCGTGAGCACTGTACTGCTTAAGCCGACAAACATGAATTTTATACATTTGAGCGAAAGTCAAATTATATTGTTATTACAGGATTAACAAATTAATATTACCGAAAAAGTTGCACTTTTTTAGGTTTAGATTTAAAGTCGATTTTCTTGTAAATTGTATGTCAATTGCGGCAGCACTGTACTGCTTAAGCCGAAAAACATGAATTTTACTGATTTGAGCGAAAGTCAAATTATATTATTATTGCAGGATTAACAAATTAATATTACCGAAAAAGTTGCACTTTTTTAGGTTTAGACTCAAAGTCGGTTTTCTTGTAAATTGTATGTCAGTTGCGGTAGCACTGTACTGCTTAAGCCGAAAAACATGAATTTTACTGATTTGAGCGAAAGTCAAATTATATTGTTATTACAGAATTGACATATTCATATAACCGAAAAAATTGCACTTTCTTAGTTTTAGGCTTAAAGTCGATTTTCTTTTAAATTGTATGTCAATTGCGTGAGCACTGTACTGCTTAAGCCGACAAACATGAATTTTATACATTTGAGCGAAAGTCAAATTATATTGTTATTACAGGATTAACAAATTAATATTACCGAAAAAGTTGCACTTTTTTAGGTTTAGATTTAAAGTCGATTTTCTTGTAAATTGTATGTCAATTGCGGCAGCACTGTACTGCTTAAGCCGAAAAACATGAATTTTACTGATTTGACCGAAAGTCAAATTATATTATTATTGCAGGATTAACAAATTAATATTACCGAAAAAGTTGCACTTTTTTAGGTTTAGACTCAAAGTCGGTTTTCTTGTAAATTGTATGTCAGTTGCGGTAGCACTGTACTGCTTAAGCCGAAAAACATGAATTTTACTGATTTGAGCGAAAGTCAAATTATATTGTTATTGCAGAATTGTCATATTCATATAACCGAAAAATTGCACTTTCTCAGCTTCAGACTTAAAGTCGATTTTCTTGTAAATTGTATTTCAGTTACGTTAGCACTGTACCGCTTAAGCCGAAAAACATGAATTTTACTGATTTGAGCGAAAGTCTAATTATATTGTTATTGCAGGATTAACAAATTAATTTTACCGAAAAAGTTGCACTTTTTTAGGTTTAGACTCAAAGTCGATTTTCTTGTAAATTGTATGTCAGTTGCGTGAGCACTGTACTGCTTAAGCCGAAAAACATCAATTTAACTGATTTGAGCGAAAGTAAAATTATAATGTTATTGCAGGATTAACAACATAATATAACCGAAAAAATTGCACTTTCTTAGTTTTAGACTCCAAGTCGATTTTCTCGTAAATTGTATGTCAATTGCGGTAGCACTGTACTGCTTAAATCGAAAAACATGAATTTTATAGATTTGAGCGAAAGTCAAATTATATTGTTATTGCAGAATTGACATATTCATGTAACCGAAAAAATTGCACTTTCCTAGTTTTAGGCTTAAAGTCGATTTTCTTGTAAATTGTATGTCAATTGCGTGAGCACTGTACTGCTTAAGCCGAAAAACATGAATTTTACTGATTTGAGCGAAAGTCAAATTATATTGTTATTGCAGAATTGACATATTGATATAACCGAAAAAATTGCACTTTCTTAGTTTTAGACTTAAAGTCGATTTTCTTGTAAATTGTATTTCAGTTGCATGAGCACTGTACCACATAAGCCGAAAAACATCAATTTTACTGATTTGCGCGAAAGTCAAATAATATTTTTATTGCAGGATTAACAACTTTATATTACCTAAAAAGTTGCACTTTCTTAGGTTTAGACTTAAAGTCGCTTTTTTTGTAAATTGTATGTTAATCACTTGAGCACTGTATTAAATAAGCCGAAAAACAACAATTTTACTGATTTGCGCGAAAGTAAAATGATAATGTTATTGCAGGATTAACAACTTAATATAACCAAAAAAATTGCACTTTCTTAGTTTTAGACTTAAAGTCGATTTTCTTGTAAATTGTATGTAAATTGCGTGAGCACTGTACTGCTTAAGCCGAAAAACATGAATTTTACTGATTTGAGCGAAAGTCAAATTATATTATTATTGCAGGATTAACAAATTAATATTACCGAAAAAGTTGCACTTTTTTAGGTTTAGACTCAAAGTCGGTTTTCTTGTAAATTGTATTTCAGTAACGTTAGCACTGTACCGCTTAAGCCGAAAAACATTAGTTTTACTGATTTGAGCGAAAGTCAAATTATATTGTTATTGCAGGATTAACAAATTAATATTACCGAAAAAGTTGCACTTTTTAGGTTTAGACTCAAAGTCGATTTTCTTTTAAATTGTATGTCAATTGCGTGAGCACTGTACTGCTTAAGCCGACAAACATGAATTTTACTGATTTGAGCGAAAGTCAAATTATATTGTTATTGCAGGATTAACAAATTAATATTACCGAAAAAGTTGCACTTTCTTAGGTTTAGACTCAAAGTCGATTTTCTTTTAAATTGTATGTCAATTGCGTGAGCACTGTACTGCTTAAGCCGACAAACATGAATTTTATACATTTGAGCGAAAGTCAAATTATATTGTTATTACAGGATTAACAAATTAATATTACCGAAAAAGTTGCACTTTTTTAGGTTTAGATTTAAAGTCGATTTTCTTGTAAATTGTATGTCAATTGCGGCAGCACTGTACTGCTTAAGCCGAAAAACATGAATTTTACTGATTTGAGCGAAAGTCAAATTATATTATTATTGCAGGATTAACAAATTAATATTACCGAAAAAGTTGCACTTTTTTAGGTTTAGACTCAAAGTCGGTTTTCTTGTAAATTGTATGTCAGTTGCGGTAGCACTGTACTGCTTAAGCCGAAAAACATGAATTTTACTGATTTGAGCGAAAGTCAAATTATATTGTTATTACAGAATTGACATATTCATATAACCGAAAAAATTGCACTTTCTTAGTTTTAGGCTTAAAGTCGATTTTCTTTTAAATTGTATGTCAATTGCGTGAGCACTGTACTGCTTAAGCCGACAAACATGAATTTTATACATTTGAGCGAAAGTCAAATTATATTGTTATTACAGGATTAACAAATTAATATTACCGAAAAAGTTGCACTTTTTTAGGTTTAGATTTAAAGTCGATTTTCTTGTAAATTGTATGTCAATTGCGGCAGCACTGTACTGCTTAAGCCGAAAAACATGAATTTTACTGATTTGACCGAAAGTCAAATTATATTATTATTGCAGGATTAACAAATTAATATTACCGAAAAAGTTGCACTTTTTTAGGTTTAGACTCAAAGTCGGTTTTCTTGTAAATTGTATGTCAGTTGCGGTAGCACTGTACTGCTTAAGCCGAAAAACATGAATTTTACTGATTTGAGCGAAAGTCAAATTATATTGTTATTGCAGAATTGTCATATTCATATAACCGAAAAATTGCACTTTCTCAGCTTCAGACTTAAAGTCGATTTTCTTGTAAATTGTATTTCAGTTACGTTAGCACTGTACCGCTTAAGCCGAAAAACATGAATTTTACTGATTTGAGCGAAAGTCTAATTATATTGTTATTGCAGGATTAACAAATTAATTTTACCGAAAAAGTTGCACTTTTTTAGGTTTAGACTCAAAGTCGATTTTCTTGTAAATTGTATGTCAGTTGCGTGAGCACTGTACTGCTTAAGCCGAAAAACATCAATTTAACTGATTTGAGCGAAAGTAAAATTATAATGTTATTGCAGGATTAACAACATAATATAACCGAAAAAATTGCACTTTCTTAGTTTTAGACTCCAAGTCGATTTTCTCGTAAATTGTATGTCAATTGCGGTAGCACTGTACTGCTTAAATCGAAAAACATGAATTTTATAGATTTGAGCGAAAGTCAAATTATATTGTTATTGCAGAATTGACATATTCATGTAACCGAAAAAATTGCACTTTCCTAGTTTTAGGCTTAAAGTCGATTTTCTTGTAAATTGTATGTCAATTGCGTGAGCACTGTACTGCTTAAGCCGAAAAACATGAATTTTACTGATTTGAGCGAAAGTCAAATTATATTGTTATTGCAGAATTGACATATTGATATAACCGAAAAAATTGCACTTTCTTAGTTTTAGACTTAAAGTCGATTTTCTTGTAAATTGTATTTCAGTTGCATGAGCACTGTACCACATAAGCCGAAAAACATCAATTTTACTGATTTGCGCGAAAGTCAAATAATATTTTTATTGCAGGATTAACAACTTTATATTACCTAAAAAGTTGCACTTTCTTAGGTTTAGACTTAAAGTCGCTTTTTTTGTAAATTGTATGTTAATCACTTGAGCACTGTATTAAATAAGCCGAAAAACAACAATTTTACTGATTTGCGCGAAAGTAAAATGATAATGTTATTGCAGGATTAACAACTTAATATAACCAAAAAAATTGCACTTTCTTAGTTTTAGACTTAAAGTCGATTTTCTTGTAAATTGTATGTAAATTGCGTGAGCACTGTACTGCTTAAGCCGAAAAACATGAATTTTACTGATTTGAGCGAAAGTCAAATTATATTATTATTGCAGGATTAACAAATTAATATTACCGAAAAAGTTGCACTTTTTTAGGTTTAGACTCAAAGTCGGTTTTCTTGTAAATTGTATTTCAGTAACGTTAGCACTGTACCGCTTAAGCCGAAAAACATTAGTTTTACTGATTTGAGCGAAAGTCAAATTATATTGTTATTGCAGGATTAACAAATTAATATTACCGAAAAAGTTGCACTTTTTAGGTTTAGACTCAAAGTCGATTTTCTTGTAAATTGTATGTCAGTTGCGGTAGCACTGTACTGCTTAAGCCGAAAAACATGAATTTTACTGATTTGAGCGAAAGTCAAATTATATTGTTATTGCAGGATTAACAAATTAATATTACCGAAAAAGTTGCACTTTCTTAGGTTTAGACTCAAAGTCGATTTTCTTTTAAATTGTATGTCAATTGCGTGAGCACTGTACTGCTTAAGCCGACAAACATGAATTTTACTGATTTGAGCGAAAGTCAAATTATATTGTTATTGCAGGATTAACAAATTAATATTACCGAAAAAGTTGCACTTTCTTAGGTTTAGACTCAAAGTCGATTTTCTTTTAAATTGTATGTCAATTGCGTGAGCACTGTACTGCTTAAGCCGACAAACATGAATTTTATACATTTGAGCGAAAGTCAAATTATATTGTTATTACAGGATTAACAAATTAATATTACCGAAAAAGTTGCACTTTTTTAGGTTTAGATTTAAAGTCGATTTTCTTGTAAATTGTATGTCAATTGCGGCAGCACTGTACTGCTTAAGCCGAAAAACATGAATTTTACTGATTTGAGCGAAAGTCAAATTATATTATTATTGCAGGATTAACAAATTAATATTACCGAAAAAGTTGCACTTTTTTAGGTTTAGACTCAAAGTCGGTTTTCTTGTAAATTGTATGTCAGTTGCGGTAGCACTGTACTGCTTAAGCCGAAAAACATGAATTTTACTGATTTGAGCGAAAGTCAAATTATATTGTTATTACAGAATTGACATATTCATATAACCGAAAAAATTGCACTTTCTTAGTTTTAGGCTTAAAGTCGATTTTCTTCTAAATTGTATGTCAATTGCGTGAGCACTGTACCGCTTATGCCGAAAAACATGAATTTTATACATTTGAGCGAAAGTCAAATTATATTGTTATTACAGGATTAACAAATTAATATTACCGAAAAAGTTGCACTTTTTTAGGTTTAGACTCAAAGTCGATTTTCTTCTAAATTGTATGTCAATTGCGTGAGCACTGTACCGCTTATGCCGAAAAACATGAATTTTATACATTTGAGCGAAAGTCAAATTATATTGTTATTACAGGATTAACAAATTAATATTACCGAAAAAGTTGCACTTTTTTAGGTTTAGACTCAAAGTCGATTTTCTTGTAAATTGTATGTCAATTGCGGCAGCACTGTACTGCTTAAGCCGAAAAACATGAATTTTACTGATTTGAGCGAAAGTCAAATTATATTATTATTGCAGGATTAACAAATTAATATTACCGAAAAAGTTGCACTTTTTTAGGTTTAGACTCAAAGTCGATTTTCTTGTAAATTGTATATCAGTTGCGGTAGCACTGTACTGCTTAAGCCGAAAAACATGAATTTTACTGATTTGAGCGAAAGTCAAATTATATTGTTATTACAGAATTGACATATTCATATAACCGAAAAAATTGCACTTTCTTAGTTTTAGGCTTAAAGTCGATTTTCTTCTAAATTGTATGTCAATTGCGTGAGCACTGTACCGCTTATGCCGAAAAACATGAATTTTACTGATTTGAGCGAAAGTCAAATTATATTGTTATTGCAGAATTGACATATTCATGTAACCGAAAAAATTGCACTTTCCTAGTTTTAGACTTAAAGTCGATTTTCTTGTAAATTGTATGTCAATTGCGGCAGCACTGTACTGCTTAAGCCGAAAAACATGAATTTTACTGATTTGAGCGAAAGTCAAATTATATTATTATTGCAGGATTAACAAATTAATATTACCGAAAAAGTTGCACTTTTTTAGGTTTAGACTCAAAGTCGGTTTTCTTGTAAATTGTATTTCAGTAACGTTAGCACTGTACCGCTTAAGCCGAAAAACATTAGTTTTACTGATTTGAGCGAAAGTCAAATTATATTGTTATTGCAGGATTAACAAATAAATATTACCGAAAAAATTGCACTTTCTTAGTTTTAGACTTAAAGTCGATTTTCTTCCAAATTGTATGTCAATTGCGTGAGCACTGTACCGCGTAAGCCGAAAAACATGAATTTTACTGATTTGAGCGAAAGTCAAATTATATTGTTATTGCAGGGTTTACAAATTAATATTACCGAAAAAGTTGCACTTTCTTAGGTTTAGCCTCAAAGTCGATTTTCTCGTAAATTGTATGTCAATTGCGGTAGCACTGTACTGCTTAAGCCGAAAAACATGAATTTTATAGATTTGAGCGAAAGTCAAATTATATTGTTATTGCAGAATTGACATATTCATATAACCGAAAAAATTGCACTTTCTTAGTTTTAGACTTAAAGTCGATTTTCTTGTAAATTGTATTTCAGTTGCACTGTACCGCTTAAGCCGAAAAACATGAATTTTATACATTTGAGCGAAAGTCAAATTATATTGTTATTACAGGATTAACAAATTAATATTACCGAAAAAGTTGCACTTTTTTAGGTTTAGACTCAAAGTCGATTTTCTTGTAAATTGTATGTCAGTTGCGTGAGCACTGTACTGCTTAAGCCGCAAAACATAAATTTTACTGATTTGAGCGAAGGTCAAATTATATTGTTATTGCAGAGTTGACATATTCGTATAACCGAAAAAATTGCACTTTCTTAGTTTAAACTCAAAGTCGATTTTTATGTAACTTGTATGTCAATTGCGGTAGCACTGTACTGCTTAAGCCGAAAAACATGAATTTTACTGATTTGAGCGAAGGTTAAATTATGATGTTATTGCAGGTTTAACAAATTAATATTACCGAAAAGTTGCACTTTCTTAGGTTTAGACTCAAAGTCGATTTTCTTGTAAATTGTATGTCAATTGCGGTAGCACTGTACTGCTTAAGCCGCAAAACATAAATTTTACTGATTTGAGCGAAAGTCAAATTATATTGTTATTGCAGAATTGACATATTCATATAACCGAAAAAATTGTACTTTCTTAGCTTTAGATTTAAAGTCGATTTTCTTGTAAATTGTATTTCAGTTACGTTAGCACTGTACCGCTTAAGCCGAAAAACATTAGTTTTACTGATTTGAGCGAAAGTCAAATTATAATGTTATTGCAGGATTAACAACTTAATATAACCGAAAAAATTGCACTTTCTTAGTTTTAGACTCCAAGTCGATGTTCTCGTAAATTGTATGTCAATTGCGGTAGCACTGTACTGCTTAAGCCGAAAAACATGAATTTTATAGATTTGAGCGAAAGTCAAATTATATTGTTATTGCAGAATTGACATATTCATATAACCGAAAAATTGCACTTTCTCAGCTTCAGACTTAAAGTCGATTTTCTTGTAAATTGTATTTCAGTTACGTTAGCACTGTACCGCTTAAGCCGAAAAACGTGAGTTTTACTGATTTAAGCGAAAGTCAAATTATATTGTTACTGCAGGATTAACAAATTAATATTACCGAAAAAGTTGCACTTTCTTAGGTTTAGACTCAAAGTCGATTTTCTTGTAAATTGTATGTCAATTGCGGTAGCACTGTACTGCTTAAGCCGAAAAACATGAATTATACTGACTTGAGCGAAAGTCAAATTATATTGTTATTGCAGAATTGAGATATTCATATAACCGAAAAAATTGTACTTTCTTAGCTTTAGACTTAAAGTCGATTTTCTTGTAAATTGTATTTCAGTTACGTTAGCACTGTACCGCTTAAGCCGAAAAACATGAATTTTACTGATTTGAGCAAAAGTCAAATTATATTGTTATTGCAGAATTGACATATTCATTTAACCGAAAAAATTGCACTTTCTTAGTTTTAGACTTAAAATCGATTTTCTTGTAAATTGTATGTCAATTGCGTGAGCACTGTACTGCTTAAGCCGCAAAACATAAATTTTACTGATTTGAGCGAAGGTCAAATTATGATGTTATTGCAGGATTAACAAATTAATATTACCGAAAAAGTTGCACTTTCTTAGGTTTAGACTCAAAGTCGATTTTCTTGTAAATTGTATGTCAATTGCGGTAGCACTGTACTGCTTAAGCCGCAAAACATAAATTTTACTGATTTGAGCGAAAGTCAAATTATATTGTTATTGCAGGATTAACAAACAAATATTATATTGAGCGAAAGTCAAATTATATTGTTATTGCAGAATTGAGATATTCATATAACCGAAAAAATTGTACTTTCTTAGCTTTAGACTTAAAGTCGATTTTCTTGTAAATTGTATTTCAGTTACGTTGGCACTGTACCGCTTAAGCCGAAAAACATGAATTTTACTGATTTGAGCGAAAGTCAAATTATATTGTTATTGCAGGATTAACAAATAAATATTACCGAAAAAGTTGCACTTTCTTAGGTTTAGACTTAAAGTCGATTTTCTTGTAAATTGTACGTTAATCACTTGAGCACTGTATCGCATAAGCCGAAAAACATCAATTTTACTGATTTGCGCGAAAGTAAAATTATATTGTTATTGCAGAATTGACATATTCATATAACCGAAAAAATTGTACTTTCTTAGCTTTAGACTTAAAGTCGATTTTCTTGTAAATTGTATTTCAGTTACGTTAGCACTGTACCGCTTAAGCCGAAAAACATGAATTTTACTGACTTGAGCGAAAGTAAAATTATATTGTTATTGCAGAATTGACATATTCATATAACCGAAAAAATTGTACTTTCTTAGCTTTAGACTTAAATTCGATTTTCTTGTAAATTGTATTTCAGTTACGTTAGCACTGTACCGCTTAAGCCGAAAAACATTAGTTTTACTGATTTGAGCGAAAGTCAAATTATAATGTTATTGCAGGATTAACAACTTAATATAACCGAAAAAGTTGCACTTTCTTAGGTTTAGACTTAAAGTCGATTTTCTTGTAAATTGTATTTCAGTTACGTTAGCACTGTACCGCTTAAGCCGAAAAACATTAGTTTTACTGATTTGAGCGAAAGTCAAATTATAATGTTATTGCAAGATTAACAACTTAATATAACCGAAAAAATTGCACTTTCTTAGTTTTAGACTCCAAGTCGATGTTCTCGTAAATTGTATGTCAATTGCGGTAGCACTGTACTGCTTAAGCCGAAAAACATGAATTTTATAGATTTGAGCGAAAGTCAAATTATATTGTTATTGCAGAATTGACATATTCATATAACCGAAAAATTGCACTTTCTTAGCTTCAGACTTAAAGTCGATTTTCTTGTAAATTGTATTTCAGTTACGTTAGCACTGTACCGCTTAAGCCGAAAAACGTGAGTTTTACTGATTTAAGCGAAAGTCAAATTATATTGTTACTGCAGGATTAACAAATTAATATTACCGAAAAAGTTGCACTTTCTTAGGTTTAGACTCAAAGTCGATTTTCTTGTAAATTGTATGTCAATTGCGGTAGCACTGTACTGCTTAAGCCGAAAAACATGAATTATACTGACTTGAGCAAAAGTCAAATTATATTGTTATTGCAGAATTGAGATATTCATATAACCGAAAAAATTGTACTTTCTTAGCTTTAGACTTAAAGTCGATTTTCTTGTAAATTGTATTTCAGTTACGTTAGCACTGTACCGCTTAAGCCGAAAAACATGAATTTTACTGATTTGAGCAAAAGTCAAATTATATTGTTATTGCCGAATTGACATATTCATTTAACCGGAAAAATTGCACTTTCTTAGTTTTAGACTTAAAATCGATTTTCTTGTAAATTGTATGTCAATTGCGTGAGCACTGTACTGCTTAAGCCGAAAAACATGAATTTTTTTGATTTGAGCGAAAGTCAAATTATATTGGTATTGCAGAATTGACATATTCATTTAACCGAAAAAATTGCACTTTCTTAGTTTTAGACTTAAAGTCGATTTTCTTGTAAATTGTATTTCAGTTGCATGAGCACTGTACCGCTTAAGCCGAAAAACATGAATTTTATAGATTTGAGCGAAAGTCAAATTATATTGTTATTGCAGAATTGACATATTGACATAACCGAAAAAATTGCACTTTCTTAGTTTTAGACTTAAAGTCGATTTTCTTGTAAATTGTATTTCAGTTGCATGAGCACTGTACCACATAAGCCGAAAAACAACAATTTTACTGATTTGCGCGAAAGTCAAATAATATTTTTATTGCAGGATTAACAACTTAATATTACCTAAAAAGTTGCACTTTCTTAGGTTTAGACTCAAAGTCGATTTTTTTGTAAATTGTATGTTAATCACTTGAGCACTGTATCGCATAAGCCGAAAAACATCAATTTTACTGATTTGCGCGAAAGTAAAATTAAAATGTTATTGCAGGATTAACAAATAAATATTACCGAAAAAGTTGCACTTTCTTAGGTTAGACTCAAAGTCGATTTTCTTGTAAATTGTATGTTAATTGCGTGAGCACTGTACTGCTTAAGCCGAAAAACATGAATTTTACTGATTTGAGCGAAAGTCAAATTATATTGTTATTGCAGAATTGACATATTCATATAGCCGAAAAATTGCACTTTTTTAGCTTTAGACTTAAAGTCGATTTTCTTGTAAATTGTATTTCAGTTACGTTAGCACTGTACTGCTTAAGCCGAAAAACATGAATTTTACTGATTTGAGCGAAGGTTAAATTATGATGTTATTGCAGGTTTAACAAATTAATATTACCGAAAAGTTGCACTTTCTTAGGTTTAGACTCAAAGTCGATTTTCTTGTAAATTGTATGTCAATTGCGGTAGCACTGTACTGCTTAAGCCGCAAAACATAAATTTTACTGATTTGAGCGAAAGTCAAATTATATTGTTATTGCAGAATTGACATATTCATATAACCGAAAAAATTGTACTTTCTTAGCTTTAGATTTAAAGTCGATTTTCTTGTAAATTGTATTTCAGTTACGTTAGCACTGTACCGCTTAAGCCGAAAAACATTAGTTTTACTGATTTGAGCGAAAGTCAAATTATAATGTTATTGCAGGATTAACAACTTAATATAACCGAAAAAATTGCACTTTTTAGTTTTAGACTCCAAGTCGATGTTCTCGTAAATTGTATGTCAATTGCGGTAGCACTGTACTGCTTAAGCCGAAAAACATGAATTTTATAGATTTGAGCGAAAGTCAAATTATATTGTTATTGCAGAATTGACATATTCATATAACCGAAAAATTGCACTTTCTCAGCTTCAGACTTAAAGTCGATTTTCTTGTAAATTGTATTTCAGTTACGTTAGCACTGTACCGCTTAAGCCGAAAAACGTGAGTTTTACTGATTTAAGCGAAAGTCAAATTATATTGTTACTGCAGGATTAACAAATTAATATTACCGAAAAAGTTGCACTTTCTTAGGTTTAGACTCAAAGTCGATTTTCTTGTAAATTGTATGTCAATTGCGGTAGCACTGTACTGCTTAAGCCGAAAAACATGAATTATACTGACTTGAGCGAAAGTCAAATTATATTGTTATTGCAGAATTGAGATATTCATATAACCGAAAAAATTGTACTTTCTTAGCTTTAGACTTAAAGTCGATTTTCTTGTAAATTGTATTTCAGTTACGTTAGCACTGTACCGCTTAAGCCGAAAAACATGAATTTTACTGACTTGAGCGAAAGTAAAATTATATTGTTATTGCAGAATTGACATATTCATATAACCGAAAAAATTGTACTTTCTTAGCTTTAGACTTAAATTCGATTTTCTTGTAAATTGTATTTCAGTTACGTTAGCACTGTACCGCTTAAGCCGAAAAACATTAGTTTTACTGATTTGAGCGAAAGTCAAATTATAATGTTATTGCAGGATTAACAACTTAATATAACCGAAAAAGTTGCACTTTCTTAGGTTTAGACTTAAAGTCGATTTTCTTGTAAATTGTATTTCAGTTACGTTAGCACTGTACCGCTTAAGCCGAAAAACATTAGTTTTACTGATTTGAGCGAAAGTCAAATTATAATGTTATTGCAAGATTAACAACTTAATATAACCGAAAAAATTGCACTTTCTTAGTTTTAGACTCCAAGTCGATGTTCTCGTAAATTGTATGTCAATTGCGGTAGCACTGTACTGCTTAAGCCGAAAAACATGAATTTTATAGATTTGAGCGAAAGTCAAATTATATTGTTATTGCAGAATTGACATATTCATATAACCGAAAAATTGCACTTTCTTAGCTTCAGACTTAAAGTCGATTTTCTTGTAAATTGTATTTCAGTTACGTTAGCACTGTACCGCTTAAGCCGAAAAACGTGAGTTTTACTGATTTAAGCGAAAGTCAAATTATATTGTTACTGCAGGATTAACAAATTAATATTACCGAAAAAGTTGCACTTTCTTAGGTTTAGACTCAAAGTCGATTTTCTTGTAAATTGTATGTCAATTGCGGTAGCACTGTACTGCTTAAGCCGAAAAACATGAATTATACTGACTTGAGCGAAAGTCAAATTATATTGTTATTGCAGAATTGAGATATTCATATAACCGAAAAAATTGTACTTTCTTAGCTTTAGACTTAAAGTCGATTTTCTTGTAAATTGTATTTCAGTTACGTTAGCACTGTACCGCTTAAGCCGAAAAACATGAATTTTACTGATTTGAGCAAAAGTCAAATTATATTGTTATTGCCGAATTGACATATTCATTTAACCGGAAAAATTGCACTTTCTTAGTTTTAGACTTAAAATCGATTTTCTTGTAAATTGTATGTCAATTGCGTGAGCACTGTACTGCTTAAGCCGAAAAACATGAATTTTTTTGATTTGAGCGAAAGTCAAATTATATTGGTATTGCAGAATTGACATATTCATTTAACCGAAAAAATTGCACTTTCTTAGTTTTAGACTTAAAGTCGATTTTCTTGTAAATTGTATTTCAGTTGCATGAGCACTGTACCGCTTAAGCCGAAAAACATGAATTTTATAGATTTGAGCGAAAGTCAAATTATATTGTTATTGCAGAATTGACATATTGACATAACCGAAAAAATTGCACTTTCTTAGTTTTAGACTTAAAGTCGATTTTCTTGTAAATTGTATTTCAGTTGCATGAGCACTGTACCACATAAGCCGAAAAACAACAATTTTACTGATTTGCGCGAAAGTCAAATAATATTTTTATTGCAGGATTAACAACTTAATATTACCTAAAAAGTTGCACTTTCTTAGGTTTAGACTCAAAGTCGATTTTTTTGTAAATTGTATGTTAATCACTTGAGCACTGTATCGCATAAGCCGAAAAACATCAATTTTACTGATTTGCGCGAAAGTAAAATTAAAATGTTATTGCAGGATTAACAAATAAATATTACCGAAAAAGTTGCACTTTCTTAGGTTAGACTCAAAGTCGATTTTCTTGTAAATTGTATGTTAATTGCGTGAGCACTGTACTGCTTAAGCCGAAAAACATGAATTTTACTGATTTGAGCGAAAGTCAAATTATATTGTTATTGCAGAATTGACATATTCATATAGCCGAAAAATTGCACTTTTTTAGCTTTAGACTTAAAGTCGATTTTCTTGTAAATTGTATTTCAGTTACGTTAGCACTGTACTGCTTAAGCCGAAAAACATGAATTTTACTGATTTGAGCGAAGGTTAAATTATGATGTTATTGCAGGTTTAACAAATTAATATTACCGAAAAGTTGCACTTTCTTAGGTTTAGACTCAAAGTCGATTTTCTTGTAAATTGTATGTCAATTGCGGTAGCACTGTACTGCTTAAGCCGCAAAACATAAATTTTACTGATTTGAGCGAAAGTCAAATTATATTGTTATTGCAGAATTGACATATTCATATAACCGAAAAAATTGTACTTTCTTAGCTTTAGATTTAAAGTCGATTTTCTTGTAAATTGTATTTCAGTTACGTTAGCACTGTACCGCTTAAGCCGAAAAACATTAGTTTTACTGATTTGAGCGAAAGTCAAATTATAATGTTATTGCAGGATTAACAACTTAATATAACCGAAAAAATTGCACTTTCTTAGTTTTAGACTCCAAGTCGATGTTCTCGTAAATTGTATGTCAATTGCGGTAGCACTGTACTGCTTAAGCCGAAAAACATGAATTTTATAGATTTGAGCGAAAGTCAAATTATATTGTTATTGCAGAATTGACATATTCATATAACCGAAAAATTGCACTTTCTCAGCTTCAGACTTAAAGTCGATTTTCTTGTAAATTGTATTTCAGTTACGTTAGCACTGTACCGCTTAAGCCGAAAAACGTGAGTTTTACTGATTTAAGCGAAAGTCAAATTATATTGTTACTGCAGGATTAACAAATTAATATTACCGAAAAAGTTGCACTTTCTTAGGTTTAGACTCAAAGTCGATTTTCTTGTAAATTGTATGTCAATTGCGGTAGCACTGTACTGCTTAAGCCGAAAAACATGAATTATACTGACTTGAGCGAAAGTCAAATTATATTGTTATTGCAGAATTGAGATATTCATATAACCGAAAAAATTGTACTTTCTTAGCTTTAGACTTAAAGTCGATTTTCTTGTAAATTGTATTTCAGTTACGTTAGCACTGTACCGCTTAAGCCGAAAAACATGAATTTTACTGATTTGAGCAAAAGTCAAATTATATTGTTATTGCAGAATTGACATATTCATTTAACCGAAAAAATTGCACTTTCTTAGTTTTAGACTTAAAATCGATTTTCTTGTAAATTGTATGTCAATTGCGTGAGCACTGTACTGCTTAAGCCGCAAAACATAAATTTTACTGATTTGAGCGAAGGTCAAATTATGATGTTATTGCAGGATTAACAAATTAATATTACCGAAAAAGTTGCACTTTCTTAGGTTTAGACTCAAAGTCGATTTTCTTGTAAATTGTATGTCAATTGCGGTAGCACTGTACTGCTTAAGCCGCAAAACATAAATTTTACTGATTTGAGCGAAAGTCAAATTATATTGTTATTGCAGGATTAACAAACAAATATTATATTGAGCGAAAGTCAAATTATATTGTTATTGCAGAATTGAGATATTCATATAACCGAAAAAATTGTACTTTCTTAGCTTTAGACTTAAAGTCGATTTTCTTGTAAATTGTATTTCAGTTACGTTAGCACTGTACCGCTTAAGCCGAAAAACATGAATTTTACTGATTTGAGCGAAAGTCAAATTATATTGTTATTGCAGGATTAACAAATAAATATTACCGAAAAAGTTGCACTTTCTTAGGTTTAGACTTAAAGTCGATTTTCTTGTAAATTGTACGTTAATCACTTGAGCACTGTATCGCATAAGCCGAAAAACATCAATTTTACTGATTTGCGCGAAAGTAAAATTATATTGTTATTGCAGAATTGACATATTCATATAACCGAAAAAATTGTACTTTCTTAGCTTTAGACTTAAAGTCGATTTTCTTGTAAATTGTATTTCAGTTACGTTAGCACTGTACCGCTTAAGCCGAAAAACATGAATTTTACTGACTTGAGCGAAAGTAAAATTATATTGTTATTGCAGAATTGACATATTCATATAACCGAAAAAATTGTACTTTCTTAGCTTTAGACTTAAATTCGATTTTCTTGTAAATTGTATTTCAGTTACGTTAGCACTGTACCGCTTAAGCCGAAAAACATTAGTTTTACTGATTTGAGCGAAAGTCAAATTATAATGTTATTGCAGGATTAACAACTTAATATAACCGAAAAAGTTGCACTTTCTTAGGTTTAGACTTGAAGTCGATTTTCTTGTAAATTGTATTTCAGTTACGTTAGCACTGTACCGCTTAAGCCGAAAAACATTAGTTTTACTGATTTGAGCGAAAGTCAAATTATAATGTTATTGCAAGATTAACAACTTAATATAACCGAAAAAATTGCACTTTCTTAGTTTTAGACTCCAAGTCGATGTTCTCGTAAATTGTATGTCAATTGCGGTAGCACTGTACTGCTTAAGCCGAAAAACATGAATTTTATAGATTTGAGCGAAAGTCAAATTATATTGTTATTGCAGAATTGACATATTCATATAACCGAAAAATTGCACTTTCTTAGCTTCAGACTTAAAGTCGATTTTCTTGTAAATTGTATTTCAGTTACGTTAGCACTGTACCGCTTAAGCCGAAAAACGTGAGTTTTACTGATTTAAGCGAAAGTCAAATTATATTGTTACTGCAGGATTAACAAATTAATATTACCGAAAAAGTTGCACTTTCTTAGGTTTAGACTCAAAGTCGATTTTCTTGTAAATTGTATGTCAATTGCGGTAGCACTGTACTGCTTAAGCCGAAAAACATGAATTATACTGACTTGAGCGAAAGTCAAATTATATTGTTATTGCAGAATTGAGATATTCATATAACCGAAAAAATTGTACTTTCTTAGCTTTAGACTTAAAGTCGATTTTCTTGTAAATTGTATTTCAGTTACGTTAGCACTGTACCGCTTAAGCCGAAAAACATGAATTTTACTGATTTGAGCAAAAGTCAAATTATATTGTTATTGCCGAATTGACATATTCATTTAACCGGAAAAATTGCACTTTCTTAGTTTTAGACTTAAAATCGATTTTCTTGTAAATTGTATGTCAATTGCGTGAGCACTGTACTGCTTAAGCCGAAAAACATGAATTTTTTTGATTTGAGCGAAAGTCAAATTATATTGGTATTGCAGAATTGACATATTCATTTAACCGAAAAAATTGCACTTTCTTAGTTTTAGACTTAAAGTCGATTTTCTTGTAAATTGTATTTCAGTTGCATAAGCACTGTACCGCTTAAGCCGAAAAACATGAATTTTATAGATTTGAGCGAAAGTCAAATTATATTGTTATTGCAGAATTGACATATTGACATAACCGAAAAAATTGCACTTTCTTAGTTTTAGACTTAAAGTCGATTTTCTTGTAAATTGTATTTCAGTTGCATGAGCACTGTACCACATAAGCCGAAAAACAACAATTTTACTGATTTGCGCGAAAGTCAAATAATATTTTTATTGCAGGATTAACAACTTAATATTACCTAAAAAGTTGCACTTTCTTAGGTTTAGACTCAAAGTCGATTTTTTTGTAAATTGTATGTTAATCACTTGAGCACTGTATCGCATAAGCCGAAAAACATCAATTTTACTGATTTGCGCGAAAGTAAAATTAAAATGTTATTGCAGGATTAACAAATAAATATTACCGAAAAAGTTGCACTTTCTTAGGTTAGACTCAAAGTCGATTTTCTTGTAAATTGTATGTTAATTGCGTGAGCACTGTACTGCTTAAGCCGAAAAACATGAATTTTACTGATTTGAGCGAAAGTCAAATTATATTGTTATTGCAGAATTGACATATTCATATAGCCGAAAAATTGCACTTTTTTAGCTTTAGACTTAAAGTCGATTTTCTTGTAAATTGTATTTCAGTTACGTTAGCACTGTACCGCTTAAGCCGAAAAACATGAATTTTACTGATTTGAGCGAAAGTCAAATTATATTGTTACTGCAGGATTAACAAATTAATATTACCGAAAAAGTTGCACTTTCTTAGGTTTAGACTCAAAGTCGATTATTTTGTAAATTGTATGTCAATTGCGGTAGCACTGTACTGCTTAAGCCGAAAAACATGAATTTTACTGACTTGAGCGAAAGTCAAATTATATTGTTATTGCAGAATTGACATATTCATATAACCGAAAAATTGCACTTTCTCAGCTTTAGACTTAAAGTCGATTTTCTTGTAAATTGTATTTCAGTTACGTTAGCACTGTACCGCTTAAGCCGAAAAACATTAATTTTACTGATTTGAGCGAAAGTCAAATTATATTATTATTGCAGAATTGACATATTCATGTAACCGAAAAAATTGCACTTTCCTAGTTTTAGCCTTAAAGTCGATTTTCTTGTAAATTGTATGTCAATTGCGGCAGCACTGTACTGCTTAAGCCGAAAAACATGAATTTTACTGATTTGAGCGAAAGTCAAATTATATTATTATTGCAGGATTAACAAATTAATATTACCGAAAAAGTTGCACTTTTTTAGGTTTAGGCTCAAAGTCGATTTTCTTGTAAATTGTATGTCAGTTGCGTGAGCACTGTACTGCTTAAGCCGAAAAACATCAATTTTACTGATTTGAGCGAAAGTCAAATTATATTGGTATTGCAGGATTAACAAATAAATATTACCGAAAAAATTGCACTTTCTTAGTTTTAGACTTAAAGTCGATTTTCTTACAAATTGTATGTCAATTGCACGAGCACTGTACCGCTTAAGCCGAAAAACATGAATTTTACTGGTTTTAGCGAAAGTCAAATTATATTGTTATTGCAGAATTGACATATTCATATAACCGAAAAAATTGCACTTTCTTAGTTTTAGACTTAAAGGCGATTTTCTTGTAAATTGTATTTCAGTTGCATGAGCACTGTACCGCTTAAACCGAAAAACATGAATTTTATAGATTTGAGCAAAAGTCAAATTATATTGTTATTGCAGAATTGACATATTCATATAACCGAAAAAATTGCACTTTCTTAGTTTTAGTCTTAAAGTCGATTTTCTTGTAAATTGTATTTCAGTTGCATGAGCACTGTACCGCTTAAGCCGAAAAACATGTATTTTATAGATTTGAGCGAAAGTCAAGCAATAACAGGATTAACAAATTAATATTACCGAAAAAGTTGCACTTTTTTAGGTTTAGACTCAAAGTCGGTTTTCTTGTAAATTGTATTTCAGTAACGTTAGCACTGTAACGCTTAAGCCGAAAAACATTAGTTTTACTGATTTGAGCGAAAGTCAAATTATATTGTTATTGCAGGATTAACAAATAAATATTACCGAAAAAATTGCACTTTCTTAGTTTTAGACTTAAAGTCGATTTTCTTCCAAATTGTATGTCAATTGCGTGAGCACTGTACCGCGTAAGCCGAAAAACATGAATTTTACTGATTTGAGCGAAAGTCAAATTATATTGTTATTGCAGGATTAACAAATAAATATTACCGAAAAGTTGCACTTTCTTAGGTTTAGACTCAAAGTCGATTTTCTTGTAAATTGTATGTCAATTGCGTGAGCACTGTACTGCTTAAGCCGAAAAACATGAATTTTACTGATTTGAGCGAAAGTCAAATTATATTGTTATTGCAGAATTGACATATTCATATAACCGAAAAATTGCACTTTCTCAGCTTCAGACTTAAAGTCGATTTTCTTGTAAATTGTATTTCAGTTACGTTAGCACTGTACCGCTTAAGCCGAAAAACATGAATTTTACTGATTTGAGCGAAAGTCTAATTATATTGTTATTGCAGGATTTACAAATTAATTTTACCGAAAAAGTTGCACTTTTTTAGGATTAGACTCAAAGTCGATTTTCTTGTAAATTGTATGTCAGTTGCGTGAGCACTGTACTGCTTAAGCCGAAAAACATCAATTTAACTGATTTGAGCGAAAGTAAAATTATAATGTTATTGCAGGATTAACAACATAATATAACCGAAAAAATTGCACTTTCTTAGTTTTAGACTCCAAGTCGATTTTCTCGTAAATTGTATGTCAATTGCGGTAGCACTGTACTGCTTAAATCGAAAAACATGAATTTTATAGATTTGAGCGAAATTCAAATTATATTGTTATTGCAGAATTGACATATTCATGTAACCGAAAAAATTGCACTTTCCTAGTTTTAGGCTTAAAGTCGATTTTCTTGTAAATTGTATGTCAATTGCGTGAGCACTGTACTGCTTAAGCCGAAAAACATGAATTTTACTGATTTGAGCGAAAGTCAAATTATATTGTTATTGCAGAATTGACATATTGATATAACCGAAAAAATTGCACTTTCTTAGTTTTAGACTTAAAGTCGATTTTCTTGTAAATTGTATTTCAGTTGCATGAGCACTGTACCACATAAGCCGAAAAACATCAATTATACTGATTTGCGCGAAAGTCAAATAATATTTTTATTGCAGGATTAACAACTTTATATTACCTAAAAAGTTGCACTTTCTTAGGTTTAGACTTAAAGTCGATTTTTTTGTAAATTGTATGTTAATCACTTGAGCACTGTATCAAATAAGCCGAAAAACATCAATTTTACTGATTTGCGCGAAAGTAAAATGATAATGTTATTGCAGGATTAACAACTTAATATAACCAAAAAAATTGCACTTTCTTAGTTTTAGACGTAAAGTCGATTTTCTTGTAAATTGTATGTAAATTGCGTGAGCACTGTACTGCTTAAGCCGAAAAACATGAATTTTACTGATTTGAGCGAAAGTCAAATTATATTGTTATTGCAGAATTGACATATTCATATAACCGAAAAATTGCACTTTCTTAGCTTTAGACTTAAAGTCGATTTTCTTGTAAATTGTATTTCAGTTACGTTAGCACTGTACCGCTTAAGCCGAAAAACATGAGTTTTACTGATTTGAGCGAAAGTCAAATTATATTGTTACTGCAGGATTAACAAATTAATATTACCGAAAAAGTTGCAATTTCTTAGGTTTAGGCTCAAAGTCGATTTTCTTGTAAATTGTATGTCAATTGCGGTAGCACTGTACTGCTTAAGCCGAAAAACATGAATTTTACTGACTTGAGCGAAAGTCAAATTATATTGTTATTGCAGAATTGAGATATTCATATAACCGAAAAAATTGTACTTTCTTAGCTTTAGACTTAAAGTCGATTTTCTTTATTTTAAATTGTATGTTAATCACTTGAGCACTGTATCGCATAAGCCGAAAAACATCAATTTTACTGATTTGCGCGAAAGTAAAATTATATTGTTATTGCAGAATTGACATATTCATTTAACCGAAAAAATTGCACTTTCTTAGTTTTAGACTTAAAGTCGATTTTCTTGTAAATTGTATGTAAATTGCGTGAGCACTGTACTGCTTAAGCCGAAAAACATCAATTTTACTGATTTCCGCTAAAGGCAAACTGTCAATTTATTTCAGGATTAACAAATTAATATTACCGAAAAAGTTGCACTTTCTTAGATTTACTCAAAGTCGATTTTCTTGTAAATTGTATGTCAATTGCGGTAGCACTGTACTGCTTAAGCCGAAAAACATGAATTTTACTGACTTGAGCGAAAGTCAAATTATATTGTTATTGCAGAATTGAGATATTCATATAACCGAAAAAATTGTACTTTCTTAGCTTTAGACTTAAAGTCGATTTTCTTTATTTTAAATTGTATGTTAATCACTTGAGCACTGTATCGCATAAGCCGAAAAACATCAATTTTACTGATTTGCGCGAAAGTAAAATGATAATGTTATTGCAGGATTAACAACTTAATATAACCAAAAAAATTGCACTTTCTTAGTTTTAGACGTAAAGTCGATTTTCTTGTAAATTGTATGTAAATTGCGTGAGCACTGTACTGCTTAAGCCGAAAAACATGAATTTTACTGATTTGAGCGAAGGTCAAATTATATTGTTATTGCAGAATTGACATATTCGTATAACCGAAAAAATTGCACTTTCTTAGTTTTAGACTTAAAGGCGATTTTCTTGTAAATTGTATTTCAGTTGCATGAGCACTGTACCGCTTAAACCGAAAAACATGAATTTTATAGATTTGAGCAAAAGTCAAATTATATTGTTATTGCAGAATTGACATATTCATATAACCGAAAAAATTGCACTTTCTTAGTTTTAGTCTTAAAGTCGATTTTCTTGTAAATTGTATTTCAGTTGCATGAGCACTGTACCGCTTAAGCCGAAAAACATGTATTTTATAGATTTGAGCGAAAGTCAAGCAATAACAGGATTAACAAATTAATATTACCGAAAAAGTTGCACTTTTTTAGGTTTAGACTCAAAGTCGGTTTTCTTGTAAATTGTATTTCAGTAACGTTAGCACTGTAACGCTTAAGCCGAAAAACATTAGTTTTACTGATTTGAGCGAAAGTCAAATTATATTGTTATTGCAGGATTAACAAATAAATATTACCGAAAAAATTGCACTTTCTTAGTTTTAGACTTAAAGTCGATTTTCTTCCAAATTGTATGTCAATTGCACGAGCACTGTACCGCTTAAGCCGAAAAACATGAATTTTACTGGTTTTAGCGAAAGTCAAATTATATTGTTATTGCAGAATTGACATATTCATATAACCGAAAAAATTGCACTTTCTTAGTTTTAGACTTAAAGGCGATTTTCTTGTAAATTGTATTTCAGTTGCATGAGCACTGTACCGCTTAAACCGAAAAACATGAATTTTATAGATTTGAGCAAAAGTCAAATTATATTGTTATTGCAGAATTGACATATTCATATAACCGAAAAAATTGCACTTTCTTAGTTTTAGTCTTAAAGTCGATTTTCTTGTAAATTGTATTTCAGTTGCATGAGCACTGTACCGCTTAAGCCGAAAAACATGTATTTTATAGATTTGAGCGAAAGTCAAGCAATAACAGGATTAACAAATTAATATTACCGAAAAAGTTGCACTTTTTTAGGTTTAGACTCAAAGTCGGTTTTCTTGTAAATTGTATTTCAGTAACGTTAGCACTGTAACGCTTAAGCCGAAAAACATTAGTTTTACTGATTTGAGCGAAAGTCAAATTATATTGTTATTGCAGGATTAACAAATAAATATTACCGAAAAAATTGCACTTTCCTAGTTTTAGCCTTAAAGTCGATTTTCTTGTAAATTGTATGTCAATTGCGGCAGCACTGTACTGCTTAAGCCGAAAAACATGAATTTTACTGATTTGAGCGAAAGTCAAATTATATTATTATTGCAGGATTAACAAATTAATATTACCGAAAAAGTTGCACTTTTTTAGGTTTAGGCTCAAAGTCGATTTTCTTGTAAATTGTATGTCAGTTGCGTGAGCACTGTACTGCTTAAGCCGAAAAACATCAATTTTACTGATTTGAGCGAAAGTCAAATTATATTGGTATTGCAGGATTAACAAATAAATATTACCGAAAAAATTGCACTTTCTTAGTTTTAGACTTAAAGTCGATTTTCTTCCAAATTGTATGTCAATTGCACGAGCACTGTACCGCTTAAGCCGAAAAACATGAATTTTACTGGTTTTAGCGAAAGTCAAATTATATTGTTATTGCAGAATTGACATATTCATATAACCGAAAAAATTGCACTTTCTTAGTTTTAGACTTAAAGGCGATTTTCTTGTAAATTGTATTTCAGTTGCATGAGCACTGTACCGCTTAAACCGAAAAACATGAATTTTATAGATTTGAGCAAAAGTCAAATTATATTGTTATTGCAGAATTGACATATTCATATAACCGAAAAAATTGCACTTTCTTAGTTTTAGTCTTAAAGTCGATTTTCTTGTAAATTGTATTTCAGTTGCATGAGCACTGTACCGCTTAAGCCGAAAAACATGTATTTTATAGATTTGAGCGAAAGTCAAGCAATAACAGGATTAACAAATTAATATTACCGAAAAAGTTGCACTTTTTTAGGTTTAGACTCAAAGTCGGTTTTCTTGTAAATTGTATTTCAGTAACGTTAGCACTGTAACGCTTAAGCCGAAAAACATTAGTTTTACTGATTTGAGCGAAAGTCAAATTATATTGTTATTGCAGGATTAACAAATAAATATTACCGAAAAAATTGCACTTTCTTAGTTTTAGACTTAAAGTCGATTTTCTTCCAAATTGTATGTCAATTGCGTGAGCACTGTACCGCGTAAGCCGAAAAACATGAATTTTACTGATTTGAGCGAAAGTCAAATTATATTGTTATTGCAGGATTAACAAATAAATATTACCGAAAAGTTGCACTTTCTTAGGTTTAGACTCAAAGTCGATTTTATTGTAAATTGTATGTCAATTGCGTGAGCACTGTACTGCTTAAGCCGAAAAACATGAATTTTACTGATTTGAGCGAAAGTCAAATTATATTGTTATTGCAGAATTGACATATTCATATAACCGAAAAATTGCACTTTCTCAGCTTCAGACTTAAAGTCGATTTTCTTGTAAATTGTATTTCAGTTACGTTAGCACTGTACCGCTTAAGCCGAAAAACATGAATTTTACTGATTTGAGCGAAAGTCTAATTATATTGTTATTGCAGGATTTACAAATTAATTTTACCGAAAAAGTTGCACTTTTTTAGGATTAGACTCAAAGTCGATTTTCTTGTAAATTGTATGTCAGTTGCGTGAGCACTGTACTGCTTAAGCCGAAAAACATCAATTTAACTGATTTGAGCGAAAGTAAAATTATAATGTTATTGCAGGATTAACAACATAATATAACCGAAAAAATTGCACTTTCTTAGTTTTAGACTCCAAGTCGATTTTCTCGTAAATTGTATGTCAATTGCGGTAGCACTGTACTGCTTAAATCGAAAAACATGAATTTTATAGATTTGAGCGAAATTCAAATTATATTGTTATTGCAGAATTGACATATTCATGTAACCGAAAAAATTGCACTTTCCTAGTTTTAGGCTTAAAGTCGATTTTCTTGTAAATTGTATGTCAATTGCGTGAGCACTGTACTGCTTAAGCCGAAAAACATGAATTTTACTGATTTGAGCGAAAGTCAAATTATATTGTTATTGCAGAATTGACATATTGATATAACCGAAAAAATTGCACTTTCTTAGTTTTAGACTTAAAGTCGATTTTCTTGTAAATTGTATTTCAGTTGCATGAGCACTGTACCACATAAGCCGAAAAACATCAATTATACTGATTTGCGCGAAAGTCAAATAATATTTTTATTGCAGGATTAACAACTTTATATTACCTAAAAAGTTGCACTTTCTTAGGTTTAGACTTAAAGTCGATTTTTTTGTAAATTGTATGTTAATCACTTGAGCACTGTATCAAATAAGCCGAAAAACATCAATTTTACTGATTTGCGCGAAAGTAAAATGATAATGTTATTGCAGGATTAACAACTTAATATAACCAAAAAAATTGCACTTTCTTAGTTTTAGACGTAAAGTCGATTTTCTTGTAAATTGTATGTAAATTGCGTGAGCACTGTACTGCTTAAGCCGAAAAACATGAATTTTACTGATTTGAGCGAAAGTCAAATTATATTGTTATTGCAGAATTGACATATTCATATAACCGAAAAATTGCACTTTCTTAGCTTTAGACTTAAAGTCGATTTTCTTGTAAATTGTATTTCAGTTACGTTAGCACTGTACCGCTTAAGCCGAAAAACATGAGTTTTACTGATTTGAGCGAAAGTCAAATTATATTGTTACTGCAGGATTAACAAATTAATATTACCGAAAAAGTTGCAATTTCTTAGGTTTAGGCTCAAAGTCGATTTTCTTGTAAATTGTATGTCAATTGCGGTAGCACTGTACTGCTTAAGCCGAAAAACATGAATTATACTGACTTGAGCGAAAGTCAAATTATATTGTTATTGCAGAATTGAGATATTCATATAACCGAAAAAATTGTACTTTCTTAGCTTTAGACTTAAAGTCGATTTTCTTTATTTTAAATTGTATGTTAATCACTTGAGCACTGTATCGCATAAGCCGAAAAACATCAATTTTACTGATTTGCGCGAAAGTAAAATTATATTGTTATTGCAGAATTGACATATTCATTTAACCGAAAAAATTGCACTTTCTTAGTTTTAGACTTAAAGTCGATTTTCTTGTAAATTGTATGTAAATTGCGTGAGCACTGTACTGCTTAAGCCGAAAAACATCAATTTTACTGATTTCCGCTAAAGGCAAACTGTCAATTTATTTCAGGATTAACAAATTAATATTACCGAAAAAGTTGCACTTTCTTAGATTTACTCAAAGTCGATTTTCTTGTAAATTGTATGTCAATTGCGGTAGCACTGTACTGCTTAAGCCGAAAAACATGAATTTTACTGATTTGAGCGAAGGTCAAATTATATTGTTATTGCAGAATTGACATATTCGTATAACCGAAAAAATTGCACTTTCTTAGTTTAAACTCAAAGTCGATTTTCATGTAAACTGTATGTCAATTGCGGTAGCACTGTACTGCTTAAGCCGAAAAACATGAATTTTACTGATTTGAGTGAAAGTCAAATTATATTGTTATTGCAGAATTGACATATTGATATAACCAAAAAAATTGCACTTTCTTAGTTTTAGACTTAAAGTCGATTTTCTTGTAAATTGTATGTAAATTGCGTGAGCACTGTACTGCTTAAGCCGAAAAACATCAATTTTACTGATTTCCGCTAAAGGCAAACTGTCAATTTATTTCAGGATTAACAAATTAATATAACCGAAAAAATTGCACTTTCTTAGATTTAGACTTAAAGTCGATTTTCTTTAAATTGTATGTCAGTTGCGTGAGCACTGTGCTGATTAAGCCGAAAAACAATAATTTTACTGATTTGCGCGAAAGTAAAATTATAATGTTATTGCAGGATTAACAAATTAATATTACCGAAAAAGTTGCACTTTCTTAGATTTACTCAAAGTCGATTTTCTTGTAAATTGTATGTCAATTGCGGTAGCACTGTACTGCTTAAGCCGAAAAACATGAATTTTACTGATTTGAGCGAAAGTGAAATTATATTGTTATTGCAGAATTGACATATTCATATAACCGAAAAATTGCACTTTCTTAGCTTTAGGCTCAAAGTCGATTTTCTTCTAAATTGTATTTCAGTTGCATGAGCACTGTACCGCTTAGGCCGAAAAACATGAATTTTATAGATTTGAGTGAAAGTCAAATTATATTGTTATTGCAGAATTGACATATTGATATAACCAAAAAAATTGCACTTTCTTAGTTTTAGACTTAAAGTCGATTTTCTTGTAAATTGTATGTAAATTGCGTGAGCACTGTACTGCTTAAGCCGAAAAACATCAATTTTACTGATTTCCGCTAAAGGCAAACTGTCAATTTATTTCAGGATTAACAAATTAATATAACCGAAAAAATTGCACTTTCTTAGATTTAGACTTAAAGTCGATTTTCTTTAAATTGTATGTCAGTTGCGTGAGCACTGTGCTGATTAAGCCGAAAAACAATAATTTTACTGATTTGCGCGAAAGTAAAATTATAATGTTATTGCAGGATTAACAAATTAATATTACCGAAAAAGTTGCACTTTCTTAGATTTACTCAAAGTCGATTTTCTTGTAAATTGTATGTCAATTGCGGTAGCACTGTACTGCTTAAGCCGAAAAACATGAATTTTACTGATTTGAGCGAAGGTCAAATTATATTGTTATTGCAGAATTGACATATTCGTATAACCGAAAAAATTGCACTTTCTTAGTTTAAACTCAAAGTCGATTTTCATGTAAATTGTATGTCAATTGCGGTAGCACTGTACTGCTTAAGCCGAAAAACATGAATTTTACTGATTTGAGCGAAGGTCAAATTATGATGTTATTGCAGGATTAACAAATTAATATTACCGAAAAAGTTGCACTTTCTTAGGTTTAGACTCAAAGTCGATTTTCTTGTAAATTGTATGTCAATTGCGGTAGCACTGTACTGCTTAAGCCGAAAAACATGAATTTTACTGATTTGAGCGAAGGTCAAATTATATTGTTATTGCAGAATTGACATATTCGTATAACCGAAAAAATTGCACTTTCTTAGTTTAAACTCAAAGTCGATTTTTATGTAAATTGTATGTCAATTGCGGTAGCACTGTACTGCTTAAGCCGAAAAACATGAATTTTACTGATTTGAGCGAAGGTCAAATTATGATGTTATTGCAGGATTAACAAATTAATATTACCGAAAAAGTTGCACTTTCTTAGGTTTAGACTCAAAGTCGATTTTCTTGTAAATTGTATGTCAATTGCGGTAGCACTATACTGCTTAAGCCGAAAAACATGAATTTTACTGATTTGAGCGAAGGTCAAATTATATTGTTATTGCAGAATTGACATATTCATATAACCGAAAAAATTGCACTTTCTTAGTTTTTGGCTTAAAGTCGATTTTCTTGTAAATTGTATATAAATTGCGTGAGCACTGTACTGCTTAAGCCGAAAAACATCAATTTTACTGTTTTGAGCGAAAGTAAAATTATAATGTTATTGCAGGATTAACAAATTAATATTACCGAAAAAGTTGCACTTTGTTAGGTTTAGACTCAACGTCGATTTTCTTGTAAATTGTATGTCAATTGCGGTGGCACTATACTGCTTAAGCCGAAAACATGAATTTTACTGATTTGAGCGAAGGTCAAATTATATTGTTATTGCAGGATTAACAAATTAATATAACCGAAAAATTGCACTTTCTTAAGTTTAGACTTGAAGCCCATTTTCTTGTAAATTGTATGTTAATTACTTGATCGCTGTACCGCTTAAGCCGAAAAACATAAATTTTACTGATTTCCGCTAAAGGCAAACTGTCAATTTATTTCAGGATTAACAAATTAATATAACCGAAAAAATTGCACTTTCTTAGATTTAGACTTAAAGTCGATTTTCTTTAAATTGTATGTCAGTTGCGTGAGCACTGTGCTGATTAAGCCGAAAAACAATAATTTTACTGATTTGCGCGAAAGTAAAATTATAATGTTATTGCAGGATTAACAAATTAATATAACCGAAAAAATTGCACTTTCTTCGGTTTAGACTTAAAGCCCATTTTCTTGTAAATTGTATGCTAATTACTTGATCGCTGTCGATTTTCTTGTAAATTGTATGTCAGTTGCGTGAGCACTGTACTGCTTAAGCCGAAAAACATCAATTTTACTGATTTGAGCGAAAGTAAAATTATAATGTTATTGCAGGATTAACAAATTAATATTACCGAAAAAGTTGCACTTTCTTAGGTTTAGACTCAAAGTTGATGTTCTGTAAATTGTATGTCATTTGCGGTAGCACTGTACTGCTTAAGCCGAAAAACATGAATTTTAATGATTTGAGCGAAGGTCAGATTATGTTGTTATTGCAGAATTGACATATTCATATAACCGAAAAAATTGCACTTTCTTAGTTTTAGACTTAAAGTCGATTTGTAAATTGTATATAAATTGCGTGAGCACTGTACTGCTTAAGCCGAAAAACATCAATTTTACTGATTTGAGCGAAAGTAAACTTATAATGTTATTGCAGGACTAACAAATTAATATTACCGAAAAAGTTGCACCTTCTTAGGTTTAGACTCAAAGTCGATTTTCTTGTAAATTGTATGTCAGTTGCGTGAGCACTGTACTGCTTAAGCCGAAAAACATCAATTTTACTGATTTGCGCGAAAGTAAAATTATAATGTTATTGCAGGATTAACAAATTAATATTACCGAAAAAGTTGCACTTTGTTAGGTTTAGACTTAAAGCCCATTTTCTTGTAAATTGTATGTTAATTACTTGATCGCTGTACCGCTTAAGCCGAAAAACATCAATTTTACTGATTTCCGCTAAAGCCAAACTGTCATTTTATTTCAGGATTAACAAATTAATATAACCGAAAAAATTGCACTTTCTTAGATTTAGACTTAAAGTCGATTTTCTTGTATATTGTTGACCTGAAGTGATGCTGTGACCGCGCGCTCTAAGGCCTCTAACTCGAAAACGGTTCACCGTATGAAAAAAATTTTTAAACAAAATTTGTACAGAATTTTGTATTCTATAATGTTGATAATAAATAACAATAGCAAAAAACCAATATAATGAATTTTACTGATTTGAGCGAAAGTCAAATTATATTGTTATTGCAGAATTGACATATTCATATAACCGAAAAAATTGCACTTTCTTAGATTTAGACTTAAAGTCGATTTTCTTTAAATTGTATGTCAGTTGCGTGAGCACTGTGCTGATTAAGCCGAAAAACAATAATTTTACTGATTTGCGCGAAAGTAAAATTATAATGTTATTGCAGGATTAACAAATTAATATAACCGAAAAAATTGCACTTTCTTCGGTTTAGACTTAAAGCCCATTTTCTTGTAAATTGTATGCTAATTACTTGATCGCTGTCGATTTTCTTGTAAATTGTATGTCAGTTGCGTGAGCACTGTACTGCTTAAGCCGAAAAACATCAATTTTACTGATTTGAGCGAAAGTAAAATTATAATGTTATTGCAGGATTAACAAATTAATATTACCGAAAAAGTTGCACTTTCTTAGGTTTAGACTCAAAGTTGATGTTCTGTAAATTGTATGTCATTTGCGGTAGCACTGTACTGCTTAAGCCGAAAAACATGAATTTTAATGATTTGAGCGAAGGTAAGATTATGTTGTTATTGCAGAATTGACATATTCATATAACCGAAAAAATTGCACTTTCTTAGTTTTAGACTTAAAGTCGATTTGTAAATTGTATGTAAATTGCGTGAGCACTGTACTGCTTAAGCCGAAAAACATCAATTTTACTGATTTGAGCGAAAGTAAACTTATAATGTTATTGCAGGACTAACAAATTAATATTACCGAAAAAGTTGCACCTTCTTAGGTTTAGACTCAAAGTCGATTTTCTTGTAAATTGTATGTCAGTTGCGTGAGCACTGTACTGCTTAAGCCGAAAAACATCAATTTTACTGATTTGCGCGAAAGTAAAATTATAATGTTATTGCAGGATTAACAAATTAATATTACCGAAAAAGTTGCACTTTGTTAGGTTTAGACTTAAAGCCCATTTTCTTGTAAATTGTATGTTAATTACTTGATCGCTGTACCGCTTAAGCCGAAAAACATCAATTTTACTGATTTCCGCTAAAGCCAAACTGTCATTTTATTTCAGGATTAACAAATTAATATATCCGAAAAAATTGCACTTTCTTAGATTTAGACTTAAAGTCGATTTTCTTGTATATTGTTGACCTGAAGTGATGCTGTGACCGCGCGCTCTAAGGCCTCTAACTCGAAAACGGTTCACCGTATGAAAAAAATTTTTAAACAAAATTTGTACAGAATTTTGTATTCTATAATGTTGATAATAAATAACAATAGCAAAAAACCAATATAATATTACCGATAAAGTTGCACTTTCTTAGGTTTAGACTCAAAGTCGATTTTCTTGTAAATTGTATGTCAGTTGCGTGAGCACTGTACTGCTTAAGCCGAAAAACATGAATTTTACTGATTTGAGCGAAAGTCAAATTATATTGTTATTGCAGAATTGACATATTCATATAACCGAAAAATTGCACTTTCTTAGCTTTAGACTTAAAGTCGATTTTCTTGTAAATTGTATTTCAGTTACGTTAGCACTGTACCGCTTAAGCCGAAAAACATGAGTTTTACTGATTTGAGCGAAAGTCAAATTATATTGTTACTGCAGGATTAACAAATTAATATTACCGAAAAAGTTGCAATTTCTTAGGTTTAGGCTCAAAGTCGATTTTCTTGTAAATTGTATGTCAATTGCGGTAGCACTGTACTGCTTAAGCCGAAAAACATGAATTTTACTGACTTGAGCGAAAGTCAAATTATATTGTTATTGCAGAATTGAGATATTCATATAACCTAAAAAATTGCACTTTCTTAGTTTTAGGCTTAAAGTCGATTTTCTTGTAAATTGTATATAAATTGCGTGAGCACTGTACTGCTTAAGCCGAAAAACATCAATTTTACTGTTTTGAGCGAAAGTAAAATTATAATGTTATTGCAGGATTAACAAATTAATATTACCGAAAAAGTTGCACTTTGTTAGGTTTAGACTCAACGTCGATTTTCTTGTAAATTGTATGTCAATTGCGGTGGCACTGTACTGCTTAAGCCGAAAACATGAATTTTACTGATTTGAGCGAAGGTCAAATTATATTGTTATTGCAGGATTAACAAATTAATATAACCGAAAAATTGCACTTTCTTAAGTTTAGACTTGAAGCCCATTTTCTTGTAAATTGTATGTTAATTACTTGATCGCTGTACCGCTTAAGCCGAAAAACATAAATTTTACTGATTTCCGCTAAAGGCAAACTGTCAATTTATTTCAGGATTAACAAATTAATATAACCGAAAAAATTGCACTTTCTTAGATTTAGACTTAAAGTCGATTTTCTTTAAATTGTATGTCAGTTGCGTGAGCACTGTGCTGATTAAGCCGAAAAACAATAATTTTACTGATTTGCGCGAAAGTAAAATTATAATGTTATTGCAGGATTAACAAATTAATATAACCGAAAAAATTGCACTTTCTTCGGTTTAGACTTAAAGCCCATTTTCTTGTAAATTGTATGCTAATTACTTGATCGCTGTCGATTTTCTTGTAAATTGTATGTCAGTTGCGTGAGCACTGTGCTGCTTAAGCCGAAAAACATCAATTTTACTGATTTGAGCGAAAGTAAAATTATAATGTTATTGCAGGATTAACAAATTAATATTACCGAAAAAGTTGCACTTTCTTAGGTTTAGACTCAAAGTTGATGTTCTGTTAATTGTATGTCATTTGCGGTAGCACTGTACTGCTTAAGCCGAAAAACATGAATTTTAATGATTTGAGCGAAGGTCAGATTATGTTGTTATTGCAGAATTGACATATTCATATAACCGAAAAAATTGCACTTTCTTAGTTTTAGACTTAAAGTCGATTTGTAAATTGTATGTAAATTGCGTGAGCACTGTACTGCTTAAGCCGAAAAACATCAATTTTACTGATTTGAGCGAAAGTAAACTTATAATGTTATTGCAGGACTAACAAATTAATATTACCGAAAAAGTTGCACCTTCTTAGGTTTAGACTCAAAGTCGATTTTCTTGTAAATTGTATGTCAGTTGCGTGAGCACTGTACTGCTTAAGCCGAAAAACATCAATTTTACTGATTTGCGCGAAAGTAAAATTATAATGTTATTGCAGGATTAACAAATTAATATTACCGAAAAAGTTGCACTTTGTTAGGTTTAGACTTAAAGCCCATTTTCTTGTAAATTGTATGTTAATTACTTGATCGCTGTACCGCTTAAGCCGAAAAACATCAATTTTACTGATTTCCGCTAAAGCCAAACTGTCATTTTATTTCAGGATTAACAAATTAATATAACCGAAAAAATTGCACTTTCTTAGATTTAGACTTAAAGTCGATTTTCTTGTATATTGTTGACCTGAAGTGATGCTGTGACCGCGCGCTCTAAGGCCTCTAACTCGAAAACGGTTCACCGTATGAAAAAAATTTTTAAACAAAATTTGTAGAGAATTTTGTGTTCTATAATATTGATAATAAATAACAATAGCAAAAAACCAAATTAATATTACCGAAAAAGTTGCACTTTCTTAGGTTTAGACTCAAAGTCGATTTTCTTGTAAATTGTATGTCAGTTGCGTGAGCACTGTACTGCTTAAGCCGAAAAACATGAATTTTACTGATTTGAGCGAAGGTCAAATGATAATGTTATTGCAGGATTAACAACTTAATATAACCAAAAAAATTGCACTTTCTTAGTTTTAGACTTAAAGTCAATTTTCTTGTAAATTGTATGTAAATTGCGTGAGCACTGTACTGCTTAAGCCGAAAAACATGAATTTTACTGATTTGAGCGAAAGTCAAATTATATTGTTATTGCAGAATTGACATATTCATATAACCGAAAAACTGCACTTTCTTAGCTTTAGACTTAAAGTCGATTTTCTTGTAAATTGTATTTCAGTTACGTTAGCACTGTACCGCTTTAGCCGAAAAACATGAGTTTTACTGATTTGAGCGAAAGTCAAATTATATTGTTACTGCAGGATTAACAAATTAATATTACCGAAAAAGTTGCAATTTCTTAGGTTTAGGCTCAAAGTCGATTTTCTTGTAAATTGTATGTCAATTGCAGTAGCACTGTACTGCTTAAGCCGAAAAACATGAATTTTACTGACTTGAGCGAAAGTCAAATTATATTGTTATTGCAGAATTGAGATATTCATATAACCGAAAAAATTGTACTTTCTTACCTTAGACTTAAAGTCGATTTTCTTTATTTTAAATTGTATGTTAATGACTTGAGCACTGTATCGCATAAGCCGAAAAACATCAATTTTACTGATTTGCGCGAAAGTAAAATTATATTGTTATTGCAGAATTGACATATTCATTTAACCGAAAAAATTGCACTTTCTTAGTTTTAGACTTAAAGTCGATTTTCTTGTAAATTGTATTTCAGTTGCATGAGCACTGTACCGCTTAGGCCGAAAAACATGAATTTTATAGATTTGAGTGAAAGTAAAATTATAATGTTATTGCAGGATTAACAAATTAATATAACCAAAAAAATTGCACTTTCTTAGTTTTAGACTTAAAGTCGATTTTCTTGTAAATTGTATGTAAATTGTGTGAGCACTGTACTGCTTAAGCCGAAAAATATCAATTTTACTGATTTGAGCGAAAGTAAAATTATAATGTTATTGCAGGATTAACAAATTAATATTACCGAAAAAGTTGCACTGTCTTAGGTTTAGACTCAAAGTCGATTTTCTTGTAAATTGTATGTCAGTTGCGTGAGCACTGTACTGCTTAAGCCGAAAAACATCAATTTTACTGATTAGCGCGAAAGTAAAATTATAATGTTATTGCAGGATTAACAAATTAATATTACCGAAAAAATTGCACTTTTTTAGGTTTAGACTTAAAGCCCATTTTCTTGTAAATTGTATGTTAATTACTTGATCGCTGTACCGCTTAAGCCGAAAAACATCAATTTTACTGATTTCCGCTAAAGGCAAACTGTCAATTTATTTCAGGATTAACAAATTAATATAACCGAAAAAATTGCACTTTCTTAGATTTAGACTTTAAGTCGATTTTCTTTAAATTGTATGTCAGTTGCGTGAGCACTGTGCTGATTAAGCCGAAAAACAATAATTTTACTGATTTGCGCGAAAGTAAAATTATAATGTTATTGCAGGATTAACAAATTAATATTACCGAAAAAGTTGCACTTTCTTAGATTTACTCAAAGTCGATTTTCTTGTAAATTGTATGTCAATTGCGGTAGCACTGTACTGCTTAAGCCGAAAAACATGAATTTTACTGATTTGAGCGAAGGTCAAATTATATTGTTATTGCAGAATTGACATATTCGTATAACCGAAAAAATTGCACTTTCTTAGTTTAAACTCAAAGTCGATTTTCATGTAAATTGTATGTCAATTGCGGTAGCACTGTACTGCTTAAGCCGAAAAACATGAATTTTACTGATTTGAGCGAAGGTCAAATTATGATGTTATTGCAGGATTAACAAATTAATATTACCGAAAAAGTTGCACTTTCTTAGGTTTAGACTTGAAGCCCATTTTCTTGTAAATTGTATGTTAATTACTTGATCGCTGTACCGCTTAAGCCGAAAAACATAAATTTTACTGATTTCCGCTAAAGGCAAACTGTCAATTTATTTCAGGATTAACAAATTAATATAACCGAAAAAATTGCACTTTCTTAGATTTAGACTTAAAATCGATTTTCTTTAAATTGTATGTCAGTTGCGTGAGCACTGTGCTGAGTAAGCCGAAAAACAATAATTTTACTGATTTGCGCGAAAGTAAAATTATAATGTTATTGCAGGATTAACAAATTAATATAACCGAAAAAATTGCACTTTCTTCGGTTTAGACTTAAAGCCCATTTTCTTGTAAATTGTATGCTAATTACTTGATCGCTGTCGATTTTCTTGTAAATTGTATGTCAGTTGCGTGAGCACTGTACTGCTTAAGCCGAAAAACATCAATTTTACTGATTTGAGCGAAAGTAAAATTATAATGTTATTGCAGGATTAACAAATTAATATTACCGAAAAAGTTGCACTTTCTTAGGTTTAGACTCAAAGTTGATGTTCTGTAAATTGTATGTCATTTGCGGTAGCACTGTACTGCTTAAGCCGAAAAACATGAATTTTAATGATTTGAGCGAAGGTCAGATTATGTTGTTATTGCAGAATTGACATATTCATATAACCGAAAAATTGCACTTTCTTAGCTTTAGACTTAAAGTCGATTTTCTTGTAAATTGTATTTCAGTTACGTTAGCACTGTACCGCTTAAGCCGAAAAACATGAGTTTTACTGATTTGAGCGAAAGTCAAATTATATTGTTACTGCAGGATTAACAAATTAATATTACCGAAAAAGTTGCAATTTCTTAGGTTTAGGCTCAAAGTCGATTTTCTTGTAAATTGTATGTCAATTGCGGTAGCACTGTACTGCTTAAGCCGAAAAACATGAATTTTACTGACTTGAGCGAAAGTCAAATTATATTGTTATTGCAGAATTGAGATATTCATATAACCGAAAAAATTGCACTTTCTTAGTTTTAGGCTTAAAGTCGATTTTCTTGTAAATTGTATATAAATTGCGTGAGCACTGTACTGCTTAAGCCGAAAAACATCAATTTTACTGTTTTGAGCGAAAGTAAAATTATAATGTTATTGCAGGATTAACAAATTAATATTACCGAAAAATTGCACTTTCTTAGCTTTAGACTTAAAGTCGATTTTCTTGTAAATTGTATTTCAGTTACGTTAGCACTGTACCGCTTAAGCCGAAAAACATGAGTTTTACTGATTTGAGCGAAAGTCAAATTATATTGTTACTGCAGGATTAACAAATTAATATTACCGAAAAAGTTGCAATTTCTTAGGTTTAGGCTCAAAGTCGATTTTCTTGTAAATTGTATGTCAATTGCGGTAGCACTGTACTGCTTAAGCCGAAAAACATGAATTTTACTGATTTGAGCGAAAGTCAAATTATATTGTTATTGCAGAATTGACATATTCATATAACCGAAAAATTGCACTTTCTTAGCTTTAGACTTAAAGTCGATTTTCTTGTAAATTGTATTTCAGTTACGTTAGCACTGTACCGCTTAAGCCGAAAAACATGAGTTTTACTGATTTGAGCGAAAGTCAAATTATATTGTTACTGCAGGATTAACAAATTAATATTACCGAAAAAGTTGCAATTTCTTAGGTTTAGGCTCAAAGTCGATTTTCTTGTAAATTGTATGTCAATTGCGGTAGCACTGTACTGCTTAAGCCGAAAAACATGAATTTTACTGACTTGAGCGAAAGTCAAATTATATTGTTATTGCAGAATTGAGATATTCATATAACCGAAAAAATTGCACTTTCTTAGTTTTAGGCTTAAAGTCGATTTTCTTGTAAATTGTATATAAATTGCGTGAGCACTGTACTGCTTAAGCCGAAAAACATCAATTTTACTGTTTTGAGCGAAAGTAAAATTATAATGTTATTGCAGGATTAACAAATTAATATTACCGAAAAAGTTGCACTTTGTTAGGTTTAGACTCAACGTCGATTTTCTTGTAAATTGTATGTCAATTGCGGTGGCACTGTACTGCTTAAGCCGAAAACATGAATTTTACTGATTTGAGCGAAGGTCAAATTATATTGTTATTGCAGGATTAACAAATTAATATAACCGAAAAATTGCACTTTCTTAAGTTTAGACTTGAAGCCCATTTTCTTGTAAATTGTATGTTAATTACTTGATCGCTGTACCGCTTAAGCCGAAAAACATCAATTTTACTGATTTCCGCTAAAGGCAAACTGTCAATTTATTTCAGGATTAACAAATTAATATAACCGAAAAAATTGCACTTTCTTAGATTTAGACTTAAAGTCGATTTTCTTTAAATTGTATGTCAGTTGCGTGAGCACTGTGCTGATTAAGCCGAAAAACAATAATTTTACTGATTTGCGCGAAAGTAAAATTATAATGTTATTGCAGGATTAACAAATTAATATAACCGAAAAAATTGCTCTTTCTTCGGTTTAGACTTAAAGCCCATTTTCTTGTAAATTGTATGCTAATTACTTGATCGCTGTCGATTTTCTTGTAAATTGTATGTCAGTTGCGTGAGCACTGTACTGCTTAAGCCGAAAAACATCAATTTTACTGATTTGAGCGAAAGTAAAATTATAATGTTATTGCAGGATTAACAAATTAATATTACCGAAAAAGTTGCACTTTCTTAGGTTTAGACTCAAAGTTGATGTTCTGTAAATTGTATGTCATTTGCGGTAGCACTGTACTGCTTAAGCCGAAAAACATGAATTTTAATGATTTGAGCGAAGGTCAGATTATGTTGTTATTGCAGAATTGACATATTCATATAACCGAAAAAATTGCACTTTCTTAGTTTTAGACTTAAAGTCGATTTGTAAATTGTATGTAAATTGCGTGAGCACTGTACTGCTTAAGCCGAAAAACATCAATTTTACTGATTTGAGCGAAAGTAAACTTATAATGTTATTGCAGGACTAACAAATTAATATTACCGAAAAAGTTGCACCTTCTTAGGTTTAGACTCAAAGTCGATTTTCTTGTAAATTGTATGTCAGTTGCGTGAGCACTGTACGGCTTAAGCCGAAAAACATCAATTTTACTGATTTGCGCGAAAGTAAAATTATAATGTTATTGCAGGATTAACAAATTAATATTACCGAAAAAGTTGCACTTTGTTAGGTTTAGACTTAAAGCCCATTTTCTTGTAAATTGTATGTTAATTACTTGATCGCTGTACCGCTTAAGCCGAAAAACATCAATTTTACTGATTTCCGCTAAAGCCAAACTGTCATTTTATTTCAGGATTAACAAATTAATACAACCGAAAAAATTGCACTTTCTTAGATTTAGACTTAAAGTCGATTTTCTTGTATATTGTTGACCTGAAGTGATGCTGTGACCGCGCGCTCTAAGGCCTCTAACTCGAAAACGGTTCACCGTATGAAAAAAATTTTTAAACAAAATTTGTAGAGAATTTTGTATTCTATAATATTGATAATAAATAACAATAGCAAAAAACCAAATTAATATTACCGAAAAAGTTGCACTTTCTTAGGTTTAGACTCAAAGTCGATTTTCTTGTAAATTGTATGTCAGTTGCGTGAGCACTGTACTGCTTAAGCCGAAAAACATGAATTTTACTGATTTGAGCGAAGGTCAAATGATAATGTTATTGCAGGATTAACAACTTAATATAACCAAAAAAATTGCACTTTCTTAGTTTTAGACTTAAAGTCAATTTTCTTGTAAATTGTATGTAAATTGCGTGAGCACTGTACTGCTTAAGCCGAAAAACATGAATTTTACTGATTTGAGCGAAAGTCAAATTATATTGTTATTGCAGAATTGACATATTCATATAACCGAAAAATTGCACTTTCTTAGCTTTAGACTTAAGGTCGATTTTCTTGTAAATTGTATTTCAGTTACGTTAGCACTGTACCGCTTAAGCCGAAAAACATGAGTTTTACTGATTTGAGCGAAAGTCAAATTATATTGTTACTGCAGGATTAACAAATTAATATTACCGAAAAAGTTGCAATTTCTTAGGTTTAGGCTCAAAGTCGATTTTCTTGTAAATTGTATGTCAATTGCGGTAGCACTGTACTGCTTAAGCCGAAAAACATGAATTTTACTGACTTGAGCGAAAGTCAAATTATAATGTTATTGCAGGATTAACAAATTAATATTACCGAAAAAGTTGCACCTTCTTAGGTTTAGACTCAAAGTCGATTTTCTTGTAAATTGTATGTCAGTTGCGTGAGCACTGTACTGCTTAAGCCGAAAAACATCAATTTTACTGATTTGCGCGAAAGTAAAATTATATTGTTATTGCAGGATTAACAAATTAATATTACCGAAAAAGTTGCACTTTGTTAGGTTTAGACTTAAAGCCCATTTTCTTGTAAATTGTATGTTAATTACTTGATCGCTGTACCGCTTAAGCCGAGAAACATCAATTTTACTGATTTCCGCTAAAGCCAAACTGTCATTTTATTTCAGGATTAACAAATTAATATAACCGAAAAAATTGCACTTTCTTAGATTTAGACTTAAAGTCGATTTTCTTGTATATTGTTGACCTGAAGTGATGCTGTGACCGCGCGCTCTAAGGCCTCTAACTCGAAAACGGTTCACCGTATGAAAAAAATTTTTAAACAAAATTTGTAGAGAATTTTGTATTCTATAATATTGATAATAAATAACAATAGCAAAAAACCAAATTAATATTACCGAAAAAGTTGCACTTTCTTAGGTTTAGACTCAAAGTCGATTTTCTTGTAAATTGTATGTCAGTTGCGTGAGCACTGTACTGCTTAAGCCGAAAAACATGAATTTTACTGATTTGAGCGAAGGTCAAATGATAATGTTATTGCAGGATTAACAACTTAATATAACCAAAAAAATTGCACTTTCTTAGTTTTAGACTTAAAGTCAATTTTCTTGTAAATTGTATGTAAATTGCGTGAGCACTGTACTGCTTAAGCCGAAAAACATGAATTTTACTGATTTGAGCGAAAGTCAAATTATATTGTTATTGCAGAATTGACATATTCATATAACCGAAAAATTGCACTTTCTTAGCTTTAGACTTAAAGTCGATTTTCTTGTAAATTGTATTTCAGTTACGTTAGCACTGTACCGCTTAAGCCGAAAAACATGAGTTTTACTGATTTGAGCGAAAGTCAAATTATATTGTTACTGCAGGATTAACAAATTAATATTACCGATAAAGTTGCAATTTCTTAGGTTTAGGCTCAAAGTCGATTTTCTTGTAAATTGTATGTCAATTGCGGTAGCACTGTACTGCTTAAGCCGAAAAACATGAATTTTACTGACTTGAGCGAAAGTCAAATTATATTGTTATTGCAGAATTGAGATATTCATATAACCGAAAAAATTGTACTTTCTTAGCTTTAGACTTAAAGTCGATTTTCTTTATTTTAAATTGTATGTTAATCACTTGAGCACTGTATCGCATAAGCCGAAAAACATCAATTTTACTGATTTGCGCGAAAGTAAAATTATATTGTTATTGCAGAATTGACATATTCATTTAACCGAAAAAATTGCACTTTCTTAGTTTTAGACTTAAAGTCGATTTTCTTGTAAATTGTATTTCAGTTGCATGAGCACTGTACCGCTTAGGCCGAAAAACATGAATTTTATAGATTTGAGTGAAAGTAAAATTATAATGTTATTGCAGGATTAACAAATTAATATAACCAAAAAAATTGCACTTTCTTAGTTTTAGACTTAAAGTCGATTTTCTTGTAAATTGTATGTAAATTGTGTGAGCACTGTACTGCTTAAGCCGAAAAACATCAATTTTACTGATTTGAGCGAAAGTAAAATTATAATGTTATTGCAGGATTAACAAATTAATATTACCGAAAAAGTTGCACTGTCTTAGGTTTAGACTCAAAGTCGATTTTCTTGTAAATTGTATGTCAGTTGCGTGAGCACTGTACTGCTTAAGCCGAAAAACATCAATTTTACTGATTAGCGCGAAAGTAAAATTATAATGTTATTGCAGGATTAACAAATTAATATAACCGAAAAAATTGCACTTTTTTAGGTTTAGACTTAAAGCCCATTTTCTTGTAAATTGTATGTTAATTACTTGATCGCTGTACCGCTTAAGCCGAAAAACATCAATTTTACTGATTTCCGCTAAAGGCAAACTGTCAATTTATTTCAGGATTAACAAATTAATATAACCGAAAAAATTGCACTTTCTTAGATTTAGACTTAAAGTCGATTTTCTTTAAATTGTATGTCAGTTGCGTGAGCACTGTGCTGATTAAGCCGAAAACAATAATTTTACTGATTTGCGCGAAAGTAAAATTATAATGTTATTGCAGGATTAACAAATTAATATTACCGAAAAAGTTGCACTTTCTTAGATTTACTCAAAGTCGATTTTCTTGTAAATTGTATGTCAATTGCGGTAGCACTGTACTGCTTAAGCCGAAAAACATGAATTTTACTGATTTGAGCGAAGGTCAAATTATATTGTTATTGCAGAATTGACATATTCGTATAACCGAAAAAATTGCACTTTCTTAGTTTAAACTCAAAGTCGATTTTCATGTAAATTGTATGTCAATTGCGGTAGCACTGTACTGCTTAAGCCGAAAAACATGAATTTTACTGATTTGAGCGAAGGTCAAATTATGATGTTATTGCAGGATTAACAAATTAATATTACCGAAAAAGTTGCACTTTCTTAGGTTTAGACTTGAAGCCCATTTTCTTGTAAATTGTATGTTAATTACTTGATCGCTGTACCGCTTAAGCCGAAAAACATAAATTTTACTGATTTCCGCTAAAGGCAAACTGTCAATTTATTTCAGGATTAACAAATTAATATAACCGAAAAAATTGCACTTTCTTAGATTTAGACTTAAAGTCGATTTTCTTTAAATTGTATGTCAGTTGCGTGAGCACTGTGCTGATTAAGCCGAAAAACAATAATTTTACTGATTTGCGCGAAAGTAAAATTATAATGTTATTGCAGGATTAACAAATTAATATTACCGAAAAAGTTGCACTTTCTTAGGTTTAGACTCAAAGTTGATGTTCTGTAAATTGTATGTCATTTGCGGTAGCACTGTACTGCTTAAGCCGAAAAACATGAATTTTAATGATTTGAGCGAAGGTCAGATTATGTTGTTATTGCAGAATTGACATATTCATATAACCGAAAAAATTGCACTTTCTTAGTTTTAGACTTAAAGTCGATTTGTAAATTGTATGTAAATTGCGTGAGCACTGTACTGCTTAAGCCGAAAAACATCAATTTTACTGATTTGAGCGAAAGTAAACTTATAATGTTATTGCAGGACTAACAAATTAATATTACCGAAAAAGTTGCACCTTCTTAGGTTTAGACTCAAAGTCGATTTTCTTGTAAATTGTATGTCAGTTGCGTGAGCACTGTACTGCTTAAGCCGAAAAACATGAATTTTACTGACTTGAGCGAAAGTCAAATTATATTGTTATTGCAGAATTGAGATATTCATATAACCGAAAAAATTGTACTTTCTTAGTTTTAGACTTAAAGTCGATTTTCTTGTAAATTGTATTTCAGTTGCATGAGCACTGTACCGCTTAGGCCGAAAAACATCAATTTTACTGATTTGAGCGAAAGTAAAATTATAATGTTATTGCAGGACTAACAAATTAATATTACCGAAAAAGTTGCACTTTGTTAGGTTTAGACTCAACGTCGATTTTCTTGTAAATTGTATGTCAATTGCGGTAGCACTGTACTGCTTAAGCCGAAAACATGAATTTTACTGATTTGAGCGAAGGTCAAATTATATTGTTATTGCAGGATTAACAAATTAATATAACCGAAAAATTGCACTTTCTTAAGTTTAGACTTGAAGCCCATTTTCTTGTAAATTGTATGTTAATTACTTGATCGCTGTACTGCTTAAGCCGAAAAACATCAATTTTACTGATTTCCGCTAAAGGCAAACTGTCAATTTATTTCAGGATTAACAAATTAATATAACCGAAAAAATTGCACTTTCTTAGATTTAGACTTAAAGTCGATTTTCTTTAAATTGTATGTCAGTTGCGTGAGCACTGTGCTGATTAAGCCGAAAAACAATAATTTTACTGATTTGCGCGAAAGTAAAATTATAATGTTATTGCAGGATTAACAAATTAATATAACCGAAAAAATTGCACTTTCTTCGGTTTAGACTTAAAGCCCATTTTCTTGTAAATTGTATGCTAATTACTTGAGCGCTGTCGATTTTCTTGCAAATTGTATGTCAGTTGCGTGAGCACTGTACTGCTTAAGCCGAAAAACATCAATTTTACTGATTTGAGCGAAAGTAAAATTATAATGTTATTGCAGGATTAACAAATTAATATTACCGAAAAAGTTGCACTTTCTTAGGTTTAGACTCAAAGTTGATGTTCTGTAAATTGTATGTCATTTGCGGTAGCACTGTACTGCTTAAGCCGAAAAACATGAATTTTAATGATTTGAGCGAAGGTCAGATTATGTTGTTATTGCAGAATTGACATATTCATATAACCGAAAAAATTGCACTTTCTTAGTTTTAGACTTAAAGTCGATTTGTAAATTGTATGTAAATTGCGTGAGCACTGTACTGCTTAAGCCGAAAAACATCAATTTTACTGATTTGAGCGAAAGTAAACTTATAATGTTATTGCAGGACTAACAAATTAATATTACCGAAAAAGTTGCACCTTCTTAGGTTTAGCTCAAAGTCGATTTTCTTGTAAATTGTATGTCAGTTGCGTGAGCACTGTACTGCTTAAGCCGAAAAACATGAATTTTACTGACTTGAGCGAAAGTCAAATTATATTGTTATTGCAGAATTGAGATATTCATATAACCGAAAAAATTGTACTTTCTTAGTTTTAGACTTAAAGTCGATTTTCTTGTAAATTGTATTTCAGTTGCATGAGCACTGTACCGCTTAGGCCGAAAAACATCAATTTTACTGATTTGAGCGAAAGTAAAATTATAATGTTATTGCAGGATTAACAAATTAATATTACCGAAAAAGTTGCACTGTCTTAGGTTTAGACTCAAAGTCGATTTTCTTGTAAATTGTATTTCAGTTGCATGAGCACTGTACCGCTTAGGCCGAAAAACATCAATTTTACTGATTTGAGCGAAAGTAAAATTATAATGTTATTGCAGGACTAACAAATTAATATTACCGAAAAAGTTGCACTTTGTTAGGTTTAGACTCAACGTCGATTTTCTTGTAAATTGTATGTCAATTGCGGTAGCACTGTACTGCTTAAGCCGAAAACAATAATTTTACTGATTTGCGCGAAAGTAAAATTATAATGTTATTGCAGGATTAACAAATTAATATAACCGAAAAAATTGCACTTTCTTCGGTTTAGACTTAAAGCCCATTTTCTTGTAAATTGTATGCTAATTACTTGAGCGCTGTCGATTTTCTTGCAAATTGTATGTCAGTTGCGTGAGCACTGTACTGCTTAAGCCGAAAAACATCAATTTTACTGATTTGAGCGAAAGTAAAATTATAATGTTATTGCAGGATTAACAAATTAATATTACCGAAAAAGTTGCACTTTCTTAGGTTTAGACTCAAAGTTGATGTTCTGTAAATTGTATGTCATTTGCGGTAGCACTGTACTGCTTAAGCCGAAAAACATGAATTTTAATGATTTGAGCGAAGGTCAGATTATGTTGTTATTGCAGAATTGACATATTCATATAACCGAAAAAATTGCACTTTCTTAGTTTTAGACTTAAAGTCGATTTGTAAATTGTATGTAAATTGCGTGAGCACTGTACTGCTTAAGCCGAAAAACATCAATTTTACTGATTTGAGCGAAAGTAAACTTATAATGTTATTGCAGGACTAACAAATTAATATTACCGAAAAAGTTGCACCTTCTTAGGTTTAGACTCAAAGTCGATTTTCTTGTAAATTGTATGTCAGTTGCGTGAGCACTGTACTGCTTAAGCCGAAAAACATGAATTTTACTGACTTGAGCGAAAGTCAAATTATATTGTTATTGCAGAATTGAGATATTCATATAACCGAAAAAATTGTACTTTCTTAGTTTTAGACTTAAAGTCGATTTTCTTGTAAATTGTATTTCAGTTGCATGAGCACTGTACCGCTTAGGCCGAAAAACATCAATTTTACTGATTTGAGCGAAAGTAAAATTATAATGTTATTGCAGGACTAACAAATTAATATTACCGAAAAAGTTGCACTTTGTTAGGTTTAGACTCAACGTCGATTTTCTTGTAAATTGTATGTCAATTGCGGTAGCACTGTACTGCTTAAGCCGAAAACATGAATTTTACTGATTTGAGCGAAGGTCAAATTATATTGTTATTGCAGGATTAACAAATTAATATAACCGAAAAATTGCACTTTCTTAAGTTTAGACTTGAAGCCCATTTTCTTGTAAATTGTATGTTAATTACTTGATCGCTGTACTGCTTAAGCCGAAAAACATCAATTTTACTGATTTCCGCTAAAGGCAAACTGTCAATTTATTTCAGGATTAACAAATTAATATAACCGAAAAAATTGCACTTTCTTAGATTTAGACTTAAAGTCGATTTTCTTTAAATTGTATGTCAGTTGCGTGAGCACTGTGCTGATTAAGCCGAAAAACAATAATTTTACTGATTTGCGCGAAAGTAAAATTATAATGTTATTGCAGGATTAACAAATTAATATAACCGAAAAAATTGCACTTTCTTCGGTTTAGACTTAAAGCCCATTTTCTTGTAAATTGTATGCTAATTACTTGAGCGCTGTCGATTTTCTTGCAAATTGTATGTCAGTTGCGTGAGCACTGTACTGCTTAAGCCGAAAAACATCAATTTTACTGATTTGAGCGAAAGTAAAATTATAATGTTATTGCAGGATTAACAAATTAATATTACCGAAAAAGTTGCACTTTCTTAGGTTTAGACTCAAAGTTGATGTTCTGTAAATTGTATGTCATTTGCGGTAGCACTGTACTGCTTAAGCCGAAAAACATGAATTTTAATGATTTGAGCGAAGGTCAGATTATGTTGTTATTGCAGAATTGACATATTCATATAACCGAAAAAATTGCACTTTCTTAGTTTTAGACTTAAAGTCGATTTGTAAATTGTATGTAAATTGCGTGAGCACTGTACTGCTTAAGCCGAAAAACATCAATTTTACTGATTTGAGCGAAAGTAAACTTATAATGTTATTGCAGGACTAACAAATTAATATTACCGAAAAAGTTGCACCTTCTTAGGTTTAGCTCAAAGTCGATTTTCTTGTAAATTGTATGTCAGTTGCGTGAGCACTGTACTGCTTAAGCCGAAAAACATGAATTTTACTGACTTGAGCGAAAGTCAAATTATATTGTTATTGCAGAATTGAGATATTCATATAACCGAAAAAATTGTACTTTCTTAGTTTTAGACTTAAAGTCGATTTTCTTGTAAATTGTATTTCAGTTGCATGAGCACTGTACCGCTTAGGCCGAAAAACATCAATTTTACTGATTTGAGCGAAAGTAAAATTATAATGTTATTGCAGGATTAACAAATTAATATTACCGAAAAAGTTGCACTGTCTTAGGTTTAGACTCAAAGTCGATTTTCTTGTAAATTGTATTTCAGTTGCATGAGCACTGTACCGCTTAGGCCGAAAAACATCAATTTTACTGATTTGAGCGAAAGTAAAATTATAATGTTATTGCAGGATTAACAAATTAATATTACCGAAAAAGTTGCACTGTCTTAGGTTTAGACTCAAAGTCGATTTTCTTGTAAATTGTATGTCAGTTGCGTGAGCACTGTACTGCTTAAGCCGAAAAACATGAATTTTACTGACTTGAGCGAAAGTCAAATTATATTGTTATTGCAGAATTGAGATATTCATATAACCGAAAAAATTGTACTTTCTTAGCTTTAGACTTAAAGTCGATTTTCTTTATTTTAAATTGTATGTTAATCACTTGAGCACTGTATCGCATAAGCCGAAAAACATCAATTTTACTGATTTGCGCGAAAGTAAAATTATATTGTTATTGCAGAATTGACATATTCATTTAACCGAAAAAATTGCACTTTCTTAGTTTTAGACTTAAAGTCGATTTTCTTGTAAATTGTATTTCAGTTGCATGAGCACTGTACCGTTTAGGCCGAAAAACATCAATTTTACTGATTTAAGCGAAAGTAAAATTATAATGTTATTGCAGGATTAACAAATTAATATTACCGAAAAAGTTGCACTGTCTTAGGTTTATACTCAAAGTCGATTTTCTTGTAAATTGTATGTCAGTTGCGTGAGCACTGTACTGCTTAAGCCGAAAAACATGAATTTTACTGACTTGAGCGAAAGTCAAATTATATTGTTATTGCAGAATTGAGATATTCATATAACCGAAAAAATTGTACTTTCTTAGCTTTAGACTTAAAGTCGATTTTCTTTATTTTAAATTGTATGTTAATCACTTGAGCACTGTATCGCATAAGCCGAAAAACATCAATTTTACTGATTTGCGCGAAAGTAAAATTATATTGTTATTGCAGAATTGACATATTGATATAACCAAAAAAATTGCACTTTCTTAGTTTTAGACTTAAAGTCGATTTTCTTGTAAATTGTATGTAAATTGTGTGAGCACTGTACTGCTTAAGCCGAAAAACATCAATTTTACTGATTTGAGCGAAAGTAAAATTATAATGTTATTGCAGGATTAACAAATTAATATTACCGAAAAAGTTGCACTGTCTTAGGTTTAGACTCAAAGTCGATTTTCTTGTAAATTGTATGTCAGTTGCGTGAGCACTGTACTGCTTAAGCCGAAAAACATCAATTTTACTGATTAGCGCGAAAGTAAAATTATAATGTTATTGCAGGATTAACAAATTAATATAACCGAAAAAATTGCACTTTTTTAGGTTTAGACTTAAAGCCCATTTTCTTGAAAATTGTATGTTAATTACTTGATCGCTGTACCGCTTAAGCCGAAAAACATCAATTTTACTGATTTCCGCTAAAGGCAAACTGTCAATTTATTTCAGGATTAACAAATTAATATAACCGAAAAAATTGCACTTTCTTAGATTTAGACTTAAAGTCGATTTTCTTTAAATTGTATGTCAGTTGCGTGAGCACTGTGCTGATTAAGCCGAAAAACAATAATTTTACTGACTTGAGCGAAAGTCAAATTATATTGTTATTGCAGAATTGAGATATTCATATAACCGAAAAAATTGTACTTTCTTAGTTTTAGACTTAAAGTCGATTTTCTTGTAAATTGTATTTCAGTTGCATGAGCACTGTGCTGATTAAGCCGAAAAACAATAATTTTACTGATTTGCGCGAAAGTAAAATTATAATGTTATTGCAGGATTAACAAATTAATATAACCGAAAAAATTGCACTTTCTTCGGTTTAGACTTAAAGCCCATTTTCTTGTAAATTGTATGCTAATTACTTGAGCGCTGTCGATTTTCTTGCAAATTGTATGTCAGTTGCGTGAGCACTGTACTGCTTAAGCCGAAAAACATCAATTTTACTGATTTGAGCGAAAGTAAAATTATAATGTTATTGCAGGATTAACAAATTAATATTACCGAAAAAGTTGCACTTTCTTAGGTTTAGACTCAAAGTTGATGTTCTGTAAATTGTATGTTATTGCAGAATTGACATATTCGTATAACCGAAAAAATTGCACTTTCTTAGTTTAAACTCAAAGTCGATTTTCATGTAAATTGTATGTCAATTGCGGTAGCACTGTACTGCTTAAGCCGAAAAACATGAATTTTACTGATTTGAGCGAAGGTCAAATTATGATGTTATTGCAGGATTAACAAATTAATATTACCGAAAAAGTTGCACTTTCTTAGGTTTAGACTTGAAGCCCATTTTCTTGTAAATTGTATGTTAATTACTTGATCGCTGTACCGCTTAAGCCGAAAAACATAAATTTTACTGATTTCCGCTAAAGGCAAACTGTCAATTTATTTCAGGATTAACAAATTAATATAACCGAAAAAATTGCACTTTCTTAGATTTAGACTTAAAGTCGATTTTCTTTAAATTGTATGTCAGTTGCGTGAGCACTGTGCTGATTAAGCCGAAAAACAATAATTTTACTGATTTGCGCGAAAGTAAAATTATAATGTTATTGCAGGATTAACAAATTAATATAACCGAAAAAATTGCACTTTCTTCGGTTTAGACTTAAAGCCCATTTTCTTGTAAATTGTATGCTAATTACTTGAGCGCTGTCGATTTTCTTGTAAATTGTATGTCAGTTGCGTGAGCACTGTACTGCTTAAGCCGAAAAACATCAATTTTACTGATTTGAGCGAAAGTAAAATTATAATGTTATTGCAGGATTAACAAATTAATATTACCGAAAAAGTTGCACTTTCTTAGGTTTAGACTCAAAGTTGATGTTCTGTAAATTGTATGTCATTTGCGGTAGCACTGTACTGCTTAAGCCGAAAAACATGAATTTTAATGATTTGAGCGAAGGTCAGATTATGTTGTTATTGCAGAATTGACATATTCATATAACCGAAAAAATTGCACTTTCTTAGTTTTAGACTTAAAGTCGATTTGTAAATTGTATGTAAATTGCGTGAGCACTGTACTGCTTAAGCCGAAAAACATCAATTTTACTGATTTGAGCGAAAGTAAACTTATAATGTTATTGCAGGACTAACAAATTAATATTACCGAAAAAGTTGCACCTTCTTAGGTTTAGACTCAAAGTCGATTTTCTTGTAAATTGTATGTCAGTTGCGTGAGCACTGTACTGCTTAAGCCGAAAAACATGAATTTTACTGACTTGAGCGAAAGTCAAATTATATTGTTATTGCAGAATTGAGATATTCATATAACCGAAAAAATTGTACTTTCTTAGTTTTAGACTTAAAGTCGATTTTCTTGTAAATTGTATTTCAGTTGCATGAGCACTGTACCGCTTAGGCCGAAAAACATCAATTTTACTGATTTGAGCGAAAGTAAAATTATAATGTTATTGCAGGACTAACAAATTAATATTACCGAAAAAGTTGCACTTTGTTAGGTTTAGACTCAACGTCGATTTTCTTGTAAATTGTATGTCAATTGCGGTAGCACTGTACTGCTTAAGCCGAAAACATGAATTTTACTGATTTGAGCGAAGGTCAAATTATATTGTTATTGCAGGATTAACAAATTAATATAACCGAAAAATTGCACTTTCTTAAGTTTAGACTTGAAGCCCATTTTCTTGTAAATTGTATGTTAATTACTTGATCGCTGTACTGCTTAAGCCGAAAAACATAAATTTTACTGATTTCCGCTAAAGGCAAACTGTCAATTTATTTCAGGATTAACAAATTAATATAACCGAAAAAATTGCACTTTCTTAGATTTAGACTTAAAGTCGATTTTCTTTAAATTGTATGTCAGTTGCGTGAGCACTGTGCTGATTAAGCCGAAAAACAATAATTTTACTGATTTGCGCGAAAGTAAAATTATAATGTTATTGCAGGATTAACAAATTAATATAACCGAAAAAATTGCACTTTCTTCGGTTTAGACTTAAAGCCCATTTTCTTGTAAATTGTATGCTAATTACTTGAGCGCTGTCGATTTTCTTGCAAATTGTATGTCAGTTGCGTGAGCACTGTACTGCTTAAGCCGAAAAACATCAATTTTACTGATTTGAGCGAAAGTAAAATTATAATGTTATTGCAGGATTAACAAATTAATATTACCGAAAAAGTTGCACTTTCTTAGGTTTAGACTCAAAGTTGATGTTCTGTAAATTGTATGTCATTTGCGGTAGCACTGTACTGCTTAAGCCGAAAAACATGAATTTTAATGATTTGAGCGAAGGTCAGATTATGTTGTTATTGCAGAATTGACATATTCATATAACCGAAAAAATTGCACTTTCTTAGTTTTAGACTTAAAGTCGATTTGTAAATTGTATGTAAATTGCGTGAGCACTGTACTGCTTAAGCCGAAAAACATCAATTTTACTGATTTGAGCGAAAGTAAACTTATAATGTTATTGCAGGACTAACAAATTAATATTACCGAAAAAGTTGCACCTTCTTAGGTTTAGCTCAAAGTCGATTTTCTTGTAAATTGTATGTCAGTTGCGTGAGCACTGTACTGCTTAAGCCGAAAAACATGAATTTTACTGACTTGAGCGAAAGTCAAATTATAATGTTATTGCAGAATTGAGATATTCATATAACCGAAAAAATTGTACTTTCTTAGTTTTAGACTTAAAGTCGATTTTCTTGTAAATTGTATTTCAGTTGCATGAGCACTGTACCGCTTAGGCCGAAAAACATCAATTTTACTGATTTGAGCGAAAGTAAAATTATAATGTTATTGCAGGATTAACAAATTAATATTACCGAAAAAGTTGCACTGTCTTAGGTTTAGACTCAAAGTCGATTTTCTTGTAAATTGTATTTCAGTTGCATGAGCACTGTACCGCTTAGGCCGAAAAACATCAATTTTACTGATTTGAGCGAAAGTAAAATTATAATGTTATTGCAGGATTAACAAATTAATATTACCGAAAAAGTTGCACTGTCTTAGGTTTAGACTCAAAGTCGATTTTCTTGTAAATTGTATGTCAGTTGCGTGAGCACTGTACTGCTTAAGCCGAAAAACATGAATTTTACTGACTTGAGCGAAAGTCAAATTATATTGTTATTGCAGAATTGAGATATTCATATAACCGAAAAAATTGTACTTTCTTAGCTTTAGACTTAAAGTCGATTTTCTTTATTTTAAATTGTATGTTAATCACTTGAGCACTGTATCGCATAAGCCGAAAAACATCAATTTTACTGATTTGCGCGAAAGTCAAATTATATTGTTATTGCAGAATTGACATATTCATTTAACCGAAAAAATTGCACTTTCTTAGTTTTAGACTTAAAGTCGATTTTCTTGTAAATTGTATTTCAGTTGCATGAGCACTGTACCGTTTAGGCCGAAAAACATCAATTTTACTGATTTAAGCGAAAGTAAAATTATAATGTTATTGCAGGATTAACAAATTAATATTACCGAAAAAGTTGCACTGTCTTAGGTTTAGACTCAAAGTCGATTTTCTTGTAAATTGTATGTCAGTTGCGTGAGCACTGTACTGCTTAAGCCGAAAAACATGAATTTTACTGACTTGAGCGAAAGTCAAATTATATTGTTATTGCAGAATTGAGATATTCATATAACCGAAAAAATTGTACTTTCTTAGCTTTAGACTTAAAGTCGATTTTCTTTATTTTAAATTGTATGTTAATCACTTGAGCACTGTATCGCATAAGCCGAAAAACATCAATTTTACTGATTTGCGCGAAAGTAAAATTATATTGTTATTGCAGAATTGACATATTGATATAACCAAAAAAATTGCACTTTCTTAGTTTTAGACTTAAAGTCGATTTTCTTGTAAATTGTATGTAAATTGTGTGAGCACTGTACTGCTTAAGCCGAAAAACATCAATTTTACTGATTTGAGCGAAAGTAAAATTATAATGTTATTGCAGGATTAACAAATTAATATTACCGACAAAGTTGCACTGTCTTAGGTTTAGACTCAAAGTCGATTTTCTTGTAAATTGTATGTCAGTTGCGTGAGCACTGTACTGCTTAAGCCGAAAAACATCAATTTTACTGATTAGCGCGAAAGTAAAATTATAATGTTATTGCAGGATTAACAAATTAATATAACCGAAAAAATTGCACTTTTTTAGGTTTAGACTTAAAGCCCATTTTCTTGAAAATTGTATGTTAATTACTTGATCGCTGTACCGCTTAAGCCGAAAAACATCAATTTTACTGATTTCCGCTAAAGGCAAACTGTCAATTTATTTCAGGATTAACAAATTAATATAACCGAAAAAATTGCACTTTCTTAGATTTAGACTTAAAGTCGATTTTCTTTAAATTGTATGTCAGTTGCGTGAGCACTGTGCTGATTAAGCCGAAAAACAATAATTTTACTGATTTGCGCGAAAGTAAAATTATAATGTTATTGCAGGATTAACAAATTAATATTACCGAAAAAGTTGCACTTTCTTAGATTTACTCAAAGTCGATTTTCTTGTAAATTGTATGTCAATTGCGGTAGCACTGTACTGCTTAAGCCGAAAAACATGAATTTTACTGATTTGAGCGAAGGTCAAATTATATTGTTATTGCAGAATTGACATATTCGTATAACCGAAAAAATTGCACTTTCTTAGTTTAAACTCAAAGTCGATTTTCATGTAAATTGTATGTCAATTGCGGTAGCACTGTACTGCTTAAGCCGAAAAACATGAATTTTACTGATTTGAGCGAAGGTCAAATTATGATGTTATTGCAGGATTAACAAATTAATATTACCGAAAAAGTTGCACTTTCTTAGGTTTAGACTCAAAGTCGATTTTCTTGTAAATTGTATGTCAATTGCGGTAGCACTGTACTGCTTAAGCCGAAAAACATGAATTTTACTGATTTGAGCGAAGGTCAAATTATATTGTTATTGCAGAATTGACATATTCGTATAACCGAAAAAATTGCACTTTCTTAGTTTAAACTCAAAGTCGATTTTCATGTAAATTGTATGTCAATTGCGGTAGCACTGTACTGCTTAAGCCGAAAAACATGAATTTTACTGATTTGAGCGAAGGTCAAATTATGATGTTATTGCAGGATTAACAAATTAATATTACCGAAAAAGTTGCACTTTCTTAGGTTTAGACTCAAAGTCGATTTTCTTGTAAATTGTATGTCAATTGCGGTAGCACTGTACTGCTTAAGCCGAAAAACATGAATTTTACTGATTTGAGCGAAGGTCAAATTATATTGTTATTGCAGAATTGACATATTCGTATAACCGAAAAAATTGCACTTTCTTAGTTTAAACTCAAAGTCGATTTTTATGTAAATTGTATGTCAATTGCGGTAGCACTGTACTGCTTAAGCCGAAAAACATGAATTTTACTGATTTGAGCGAAGGTCAAATTATAATGTTATTGCAGGATTAACAAATTAATATTACCGAAAAAGTTGCACTGTCTTAGGTTTAGACTCAAAGTCGATTTTCTTGTAAATTGTATGTCAGTTGCGTGAGCACTGTACTGCTTAAGCCGAAAAACATGAATTTTACTGATTTGAGCGAAGGTCAAATTATATTGTTATTGCAGAATTGACATATTCATATAACCGAAAAAATTGCACTTTCTTAGTTTTAGGCTTAAAGTCGATTTTCTTGTAAATTGTATATAAATTGCGTGAGCACTGTACTGCTTAAGCCGAAAAACATCAATTTTACTGTTTTGAGCGAAAGTAAAATTATAATGTTATTGCAGGACTAACAAATTAATATTACCGAAAAAGTTGCACTTTGTTAGGTTTAGACTCAACGTCGATTTTCTTGTAAATTGTATGTCAATTGCGGTAGCACTGTACTGCTTAAGCCGAAAACATGAATTTTACTGATTTGAGCGAAGGTCAAATTATATTGTTATTGCAGGATTAACAAATTAATATAACCGAAAAATTGCACTTTCTTAAGTTTAGACTTGAAGCCCATTTTCTTGTAAATTGTATGTTAATTACTTGATCGCTGTACTGCTTAAGCCGAAAAACATAAATTTTACTGATTTCCGCTAAAGGCAAACTGTCAATTTATTTCAGGATTAACAAATTAATATAACCGAAAAAATTGCACTTTCTTAGATTTAGACTTAAAGTCGATTTTCTTTAAATTGTATGTCAGTTGCGTGAGCACTGTGCTGATTAAGCCGAAAAACAATAATTTTACTGATTTGCGCGAAAGTAAAATTATAATGTTATTGCAGGATTAACAAATTAATATAACCGAAAAAATTGCACTTTCTTCGGTTTAGACTTAAAGCCCATTTTCTTGTAAATTGTATGCTAATTACTTGAGCGCTGTCGATTTTCTTGTAAATTGTATGTCAGTTGCGTGAGCACTGTACTGCTTAAGCCGAAAAACATCAATTTTACTGATTTGAGCGAAAGTAAAATTATAATGTTATTGCAGGATTAACAAATTAATATTACCGAAAAAGTTGCACTTTCTTAGGTTTAGACTCAAAGTTGATGTTCTGTAAATTGTATGTCATTTGCGGTAGCACTGTACTGCTTAAGCCGAAAAACATGAATTTTAATGATTTGAGCGAAGGTCAGATTATGTTGTTATTGCAGAATTGACATATTCATATAACCGAAAAAATTGCACTTTCTTAGTTTTAGACTTAAAGTCGATTTGTAAATTGTATGTAAATTGCGTGAGCACTGTACTGCTTAAGCCGAAAAACATCAATTTTACTGATTTGAGCGAAAGTAAACTTATAATGTTATTGCAGGACTAACAAATTAATATTACCGAAAAAGTTGCACCTTCTTAGGTTTAGCTCAAAGTCGATTTTCTTGTAAATTGTATGTCAGTTGCGTGAGCACTGTACTGCTTAAGCCGAAAAACATGAATTTTACTGACTTGAGCGAAAGTCAAATTATATTGTTATTGCAGAATTGAGATATTCATATAACCGAAAAAATTGTACTTTCTTAGTTTTAGACTTAAAGTCGATTTTCTTGTAAATTGTATTTCAGTTGCATGAGCACTGTACCGCTTAGGCCGAAAAACATCAATTTTACTGATTTGAGCGAAAGTAAAATTATAATGTTATTGCAGGATTAACAAATTAATATTACCGAAAAAGTTGCACTGTCTTAGGTTTAGACTCAAAGTCGATTTTCTTGTAAATTGTATTTCAGTTGCATGAGCACTGTACCGCTTAGGCCGAAAAACATCAATTTTACTGATTTGAGCGAAAGTAAAATTATAATGTTATTGCAGGATTAACAAATTAATATTACCGAAAAAGTTGCACTGTCTTAGGTTTAGACTCAAAGTCGATTTTCTTGTAAATTGTATGTCAGTTGCGTGAGCACTGTACTGCTTAAGCCGAAAAACATGAATTTTACTGACTTGAGCGAAAGTCAAATTATATTGTTATTGCAGAATTGAGATATTCATATAACCGAAAAAATTGTACTTTCTTAGCTTTAGACTTAAAGTCGATTTTCTTTATTTTAAATTGTATGTTAATCACTTGAGCACTGTATCGCATAAGCCGAAAAACATCAATTTTACTGATTTGCGCGAAAGTAAAATTATATTGTTATTGCAGAATTGACATATTCATTTAACCGAAAAAATTGCACTTTCTTAGTTTTAGACTTAAAGTCGATTTTCTTGTAAATTGTATTTCAGTTGCATGAGCACTGTACCGTTTAGGCCGAAAAACATCAATTTTACTGATTTAAGCGAAAGTAAAATTATAATGTTATTGCAGGATTAACAAATTAATATTACCGAAAAAGTTGCACTGTCTTAGGTTTAGACTCAAAGTCGATTTTCTTGTAAATTGTATGTCAGTTGCGTGAGCACTGTACTGCTTAAGCCGAAAAACATGAATTTTACTGACTTGAGCGAAAGTCAAATTATATTGTTATTGCAGAATTGAGATATTCATATAACCGAAAAAATTGTACTTTCTTAGCTTTAGACTTAAAGTCGATTTTCTTTATTTTAAATTGTATGTTAATCACTTGAGCACTGTATCGCATAAGCCGAAAAACATCAATTTTACTGATTTGCGCGAAAGTAAAATTATATTGTTATTGCAGAATTGACATATTGATATAACCAAAAAAATTGCACTTTCTTAGTTTTAGACTTAAAGTCGATTTTCTTGTAAATTGTATGTAAATTGTGTGAGCACTGTACTGCTTAAGCCGAAAAACATCAATTTTACTGATTTGAGCGAAAGTAAAATTATAATGTTATTGCAGGATTAACAAATTAATATTACCGAAAAAGTTGCACTGTCTTAGGTTTAGACTCAAAGTCGATTTTCTTGTAAATTGTATGTCAGTTGCGTGAGCACTGTACTGCTTAAGCCGAAAAACATCAATTTTACTGATTAGCGCGAAAGTAAAATTATAATGTTATTGCAGGATTAACAAATTAATATAACCGAAAAAATTGCACTTTTTTAGGTTTAGACTTAAAGCCCATTTTCTTGAAAATTGTATGTTAATTACTTGATCGCTGTACCGCTTAAGCCGAAAAACATCAATTTTACTGATTTCCGCTAAAGGCAAACTGTCAATTTATTTCAGGATTAACAAATTAATATAACCGAAAAAATTGCACTTTCTTAGATTTAGACTTAAAGTCGATTTTCTTTAAATTGTATGTCAGTTGCGTGAGCACTGTGCTGATCAAGCCGAAAAACAATAATTTTACTGATTTGCGCGAAAGTAAAATTATAATGTTATTGCAGGATTAACAAATTAATATTACCGAAAAAGTTGCACTTTCTTAGATTTACTCAAAGTCGATTTTCTTGTAAATTGTATGTCAATTGCGGTAGCACTGTACTGCTTAAGCCGAAAAACATGAATTTTACTGATTTGAGCGAAGGTCAAATTATATTGTTATTGCAGAATTGACATATTCGTATAACCGAAAAAATTGCACTTTCTTAGTTTAAACTCAAAGTCGATTTTCATGTAAATTGTATGTCAATTGCGGTAGCACTGTACTGCTTAAGCCGAAAAACATGAATTTTACTGATTTGAGCGAAGGTCAAATTATGATGTTATTGCAGGATTAACAAATTAATATTACCGAAAAAGTTGCACTTTCTTAGGTTTAGACTCAAAGTCGATTTTCTTGTAAATTGTATGTCAATTGCGGTAGCACTGTACTGCTTAAGCCGAAAAACATGAATTTTACTGATTTGAGCGAAGGTCAAATTATATTGTTATTGCAGAATTGACATATTCGTATAACCGAAAAAATTGCACTTTCTTAGTTTAAACTCAAAGTCGATTTTTATGTAAATTGTATGTCAATTGCGGTAGCACTGTACTGCTTAAGCCGAAAAACATGAATTTTACTGATTTGAGCGAAGGTCAAATTATAATGTTATTGCAGGATTTACAAATTAATATTACCGAAAAAGTTGCACTTTCTTAGGTTTAGACTCAAAGTCGATTTTCTTGTAAATTGTATGTCAATTGCGGTAGCACTATACTGCTTAAGCGGAAAAACATGAATTTTACTGATTTGAGCGAAGGTCAAATTATATTGTTATTGCAGAATTGACATATTCATATAACCGAAAAAATTGCACTTTCTTAGTTTTAGGCTTAAAGTCGATTTTCTTGTAAATTGTATATAAATTGCGTGAGCACTGTACTGCTTAAGCCGAAAAACATCAATTTTACTGTTTTGAGCGAAAGTAAAATTATAATGTTATTGCAGGACTAACAAATTAATATTACCGAAAAAGTTGCACTTTGTTAGGTTTAGACTCAACGTCGATTTTCTTGTAAATTGTATGTCAATTGCGGTAGCACTGTACTGCTTAAGCCGAAAACATGAATTTTACTGATTTGAGCGAAGGTCAAATTATATTGTTATTGCAGGATTAACAAATTAATATAACCGAAAAATTGCACTTTCTTAAGTTTAGACTTGAAGCCCATTTTCTTGTAAATTGTATGTTAATTACTTGATCGCTGTACTGCTTAAGCCGAAAAACATAAATTTTACTGATTTCCGCTAAAGGCAAACTGTCAATTTATTTCAGGATTAACAAATTAATATAACCGAAAAAATTGCACTTTCTTAGATTTAGACTTAAAGTCGATTTTCTTTAAATTGTATGTCAGTTGCGTGAGCACTGTGCTGATTAAGCCGAAAAACATGAATTTTACTGATTTGAGCGAAGGTCAAATTATGATGTTATTGCAGGATTAACAAATTAATATTACCGAAAAAGTTGCAATTTCTTAGGTTTAGACTCAACGTCGATTTTCTTGTAAATTGTATGTCAGTTGCGGTAGCACTGTACTGCTTAAGCCGAAAACATGAATTTTACTGATTTGAGCGAAGGTCAAATTATATTGTTATTGCAGGATTAACAAATTAATATAACCGAAAAATTGCACTTTCTTAAGTTTAGACTTGAAGCCCATTTTCTTGTAAATTGTATGTTAATTACTTGATCGCTGTACTGCTTAAGCCGAAAAACATAAATTTTACTGATTTCCGCTAAAGGCAAACTGTCAATTTATTTCAGGATTAACAAATTAATATAACCGAAAAAATTGCACTTTCTTAGATTTAGACTTAAAGTCGATTTTCTTTAAATTGTATGTCAGTTGCGTGAGCACTGTGCTGATTAAGCCGAAAAACATGAATTTTACTGATTTGAGCGAAGGTCAAATTATGATGTTATTGCAGGATTAACAAATTAATATTACCGAAAAAGTTGCAATTTCTTAGGTTTAGGCTCAAAGTCGATTTTCTTGTAAATTGTATGTCAATTGCGGTAGCACTGTACTGCTTAAGCCGAAAAACATGAATTTTACTGACTTGAGCGAAAGTCAAATTATATTGTTATTGCAGAATTGAGATATTCATATAACCGAAAAAATTGTACTTTCTTAGCTTTAGACTTAAAGTCGATTTTCTTTATTTTAAATTGTATGTTAATCACTTGAGCACTGTATCGCATAAGCCGAAAAACATCAATTTTACTGATTTGCGCGAAAGTAAAATTATATTGTTATTGCAGAATTGACATATTCATTTAACCGAAAAAATTGCACTTTCTTAGTTTTAGACTTAAAGTCGATTTTCTTGTAAATTGTATTTCAGTTGCATGAGCACTGTACCGCTTAGGCCGAAAAACATGAATTTTATAGATTTGAGTGAAAGTAAAATTATAATGTTATTGCAGGATTAACAAATTAATATAACCAAAAAAATTGCACTTTCTTAGTTTTAGACTTAAAGTCGATTTTCTTGTAAATTGTATGTAAATTGTGTGAGCACTGTACTGCTTAAGCCGAAAAACATCAATTTTACTGATTTGAGCGAAAGTAAAATTATAATGTTATTGCAGGATTAACAAATTAATATTACCGAAAAAGTTGCACTGTCTTAGGTTTAGACTCAAAGTCGATTTTCTTGTAAATTGTATGTCAGTTGCGTGAGCACTGTACTGCTTAAGCCGAAAAACATCAATTTTACTGATTAGCGCGAAAGTAAAATTATAATGTTATTGCAGGATTAACAAATTAATATAACCGAAAAAATTGCACTTTTTTAGGTTTAGACCTAAAGCCCATTTTCTTGTAAATTGTATGTTAATTACTTGATCGCTGTACCGCTTAAGCCGAAAAACATCAATTTTACTGATTTCCGCTAAAGGCAAACTGTCAATTTATTTCAGGATTAACAAATTAATATAACCGAAAAAATTGCACTTTCTTAGATTTAGACTTAAAGTCGATTTTCTTTAAATTGTATGTCAGTTGCGTGAGCACTGTGCTGATTAAGCCGAAAAACAATAATTTTACTGATTTGCGCGAAAGTAAAATTATTATGTTATTGCAGGATTAACAAATTAATATTACCGAAAAAGTTGCACTTTCTTAGATTTACTCAAAGTCGATTTTCTTGTAAATTGTATGTCAATTGCGGTAGCACTGTACTGCTTAAGCCGAAAAACATGAATTTTACTGATTTGAGCGAAGGTCAAATTATATTGTTATTGCAGAATTGACATATTCGTATAACCGAAAAAATTGCACTTTCTTAGTTTAAACTCAAAGTCGATTTTCATGTAAATTGTATGTCAATTGCGGTAGCACTGTACTGCTTAAGCCGAAAAACATGAATTTTACTGATTTGAGCGAAGGTCAAATTATGATGTTATTGCAGGATTAACAAATTAATATTACCGAAAAAGTTGCACTTTCTTAGGTTTAGACTTGAAGCCCATTTTCTTGTAAATTGTATGTTAATTACTTGATCGCTGTACCGCTTAAGCCGAAAAACATAAATTTTACTGATTTCCGCTAAAGGCAAACTGTCAATTTATTTCAGGATTAACAAATTAATATAACCGAAAAAATTGCACTTTCTTAGATTTAGACTTAAAGTCGATTTTCTTTAAATTGTATGTCAGTTGCGTGAGCACTGTGCTGATTAAGCCGAAAAACAATAATTTTACTGATTTGCGCGAAAGTAAAATTATAATGTTATTGCAGGATTAACAAATTAATATAACCGAAAAAATTGCACTTTCTTCGGTTTAGACTTAAAGCCCATTTTCTTGTAAATTGTATGCTAATTACTTGAGCGCTGTCGATTTTCTTGTAAATTGTATGTCAGTTGCGTGAGCACTGTACTGCTTAAGCCGAAAAACATCAATTTTACTGATTTGAGCGAAAGTAAAATTATAATGTTATTGCAGGATTAACAAATTAATATTGCCGAAAAAGTTGCACTTTCTTAGGTTTAGACTCAAAGTTGATGTTCTGTAAATTGTATGTCATTTGCGGTAGCACTGTACTGCTTAAGCCGAAAAACATTAATTTTAATGATTTGAGCGAAGGTCAGATTATGTTGTTATTGCAGAATTGACATATTCATATAACCGAAAAAATTGCACTTTCTTAGTTTTAGACTTAAAGTCGATTTGTAAATTGTATGTAAATTGCGTGAGTACTGTACTGCTTAAGCCGAAAAACATCAATTTTACTGATTTGAGCGAAAGTAAACTTATAATGTTATTGCAGGACTAACAAATTAATATTACCGAAAAAGTTGCACCTTCTTAGGTTTAGACTCAAAGTCGATTTTCTTGTAAATTGTATGTCAGTTGCGTGAGCACTGTACTGCTTAAGCCGAAAAACATGAATTTTACTGACTTGAGCGAAAGTCAAATTATATTGTTATTGCAGAATTGAGATATTCATATAACCGAAAAAATTGTACTTTCTTAGTTTTAGACTTAAAGTCGATTTTCTTGTAAATTGTATTTCAGTTGCATGAGCACTGTACCGCTTAGGCCGAAAAACATCAATTTTACTGATTTGAGCGAAAGTAAAATTATAATGTTATTGCAGGATTAACAAATTAATATTACCGAAAAAGTTGCACTGTCTTAGGTTTAGACTCAAAGTCGATTTTCTTGTAAATTGTATTTCAGTTGCATGAGCACTGTACCGCTTAGGCCGAAAAACATCAATTTTACTGATTTGAGCGAAAGTAAAATTATAATGTTATTGCAGGATTAACAAATTAATATTACCGAAAAAGTTGCACTGTCTTAGGTTTAGACTCAAAGTCGATTTTCTTGTAAATTGTATGTCAGTTGCGTGAGCACTGTACTGCTTAAGCCGAAAAACATGAATTTTACTGACTTGAGCGAAAGTCAAATTATATTGTTATTGCAGAATTGAGATATTCATATAACCGAAAAAATTGTACTTTCTTAGCTTTAGACTTAAAGTCGATTTTCTTTATTTTAAATTGTATGTTAATCACTTGAGCACTGTATCGCATAAGCCGAAAAACATCAATTTTACTGATTTGCGCGAAAGTAAAATTATAATATTTATTGCAGAATTGACATATTCATTTAACCGAAAAAATTGCACTTTCTTAGTTTTAGACTTAAAGTCGATTTTCTTGTAAATTGTATTTCAGTTGCATGAGCACTGTACCGCTTAGGCCGAAAAACATCAATTTTACTGATTTGAGCGAAAGTAAAATTATAATGTTATTGCAGGATTAACAAATTAATATTACCGAAAAAGTTGCACTGTCTTAGGTTTAGACTCAAAGTCGATTTTCTTGTAAATTGTATGTCAGTTGCGTGAGCACTGTACTGCTTAAGCCGAAAAACATGAATTTTACTGACTTGAGCGAAAGTCAAATTATATTGTTATTGCAGAATTGAGATATTTATATAACCGAAAAAATTGTACTTTCTTAGCTTTAGACTTAAAGTCGATTTTCTTTATTTTAAATTGTATGTTAATCACTTGAGCACTGTATCGCATAAGCCGAAAAACATCAATTTTACTGATTTGCGCGAAAGTAAAATTATATTGTTATTGCAGTATTGACATATTGATATAACCAAAAAAATTGCACTTTCTTAGTTTTAGACTCAAAGTCGATTTTCTTGTAAATTGTATGTCAGTTGCGTGAGCACTGTACTGCTTAAGCCGAAAAACATCAATTTTACTGATTAGCGCGAAAGTAAAATTATAATGTTATTGCAGGATTAACAAATTAATATAACCGAAAAAATTGCACTTTTTTAGGTTTTGACTTAAAGCCCATTTTCTTGAAAATTTTATGTTAATTACTTGATCGCTGTACCGCTTAAGCCGAAAAACATCAATTTTACTGATTTCCGCTAAAGGCAAACTGTCAATTTATTTCAGGATTAACAAATTAATATAACCGAAAAAATTGCACTTTCTTAGATTTAGACTTAAAGTCGATTTTCTTTAAATTGTATGTCAGTTGCGTAGCACTGTGCTGATTAAGCCGAAAAACAATAATTTTACTGATTTGCGCGAAAGTAAAATTATAATGTTATTGCAGGATTAACAAATTAATATTACCGAAAAAGTTGCACTTTCTTAGATTTACTCAAAGTCGATTTTCTTGTAAATTGTATGTCAATTGCGGTAGCACTGTACTGCTTAAGCCGAAAAACATGAATTTTACTGATTTGAGCGAAGGTCAAATTATATTGTTATTGCAGAATTGACATATTCGTATAACCGAAAAAATTGCACTTTCTTAGTTTAAACTCAAAGTCGATTTTCATGTAAATTGGATGTCAATTGCGGTAGCACTGTACTGCTTATGCCGAAAAACATGAATTTTACTGATTTGAGCGAAGGTCAAATTATGATGATATTGCAGGATTAACAAATTAATATTACCGAAAAAGTTGCACTTTCTTAGGTTTAGACTCAAAGTCGATTTTCTTGTAAATTGTATGTCAATTGCGGTAGCACTGTACTGCTTAAGCCGAAAAACATGAATTTTACTGATTTGAGCGAAGGTCAAATTATATTGTTATTGCAGAATTGACATATTCGTATAACCGAAAAAATTGCACTTTCTTAGTTTAAACTCAAAGTCGATTTTTATGTAAATTGTATGTCAATTGCGGTAGCACTGTACTGCTTAAGCCGAAAAACATGAATTTTACTGATTTGAGCGAAAGTCAAATTATATTGTTATTGCAGAATTGAGATATTTATATAACCGAAAAAATTGTACTTTCTTAGCTTTAGACTTAAAGTCGATTTTCTTTATTTTAAATTGTATGTTAATCACTTGAGCACTGTATCGCATAAGCCGAAAAACATCAATTTTACTGATTTGCGCGAAAGTAAAATTATATTGTTATTGCAGTATTGACATATTGATATAACCAAAAAAATTGCACTTTCTTAGTTTTAGACTTAAAGTCGATTTTCTTGTAAATTGTATGTAAATTGTGTGAGCACTGTACTGCTTAAGCCGAAAAACATCAATTTTACTGATTTGAGCGAAAGTAAAATTATAATGTTATTGCAGGATTAACAAATTAATATTACCGAAAAAGTTGCACTGTCTTAGGTTTAGACTCAAAGTCGATTTTCTTGTAAATTGTATGTCAGTTGCGTGAGCACTGTACTGCTTAAGCCGAAAAACATCAATTTTACTGATTAGCGCGAAAGTAAAATTATAATGTTATTGCAGGATTAACAAATTAATATAACCGAAAAAATTGCACTTTTTTAGGTTTTGACTTAAAGCCCATTTTCTTGAAAATTTTATGTTAATTACTTGATCGCTGTACCGCTTAAGCCGAAAAACATCAATTTTACTGATTTCCGCTAAAGGCAAACTGTCAATTTATTTCAGGATTAACAAATTAATATAACCGAAAAAATTGCACTTTCTTAGATTTAGACTTAAAGTCGATTTTCTTTAAATTGTATGTCAGTTGCGTGAGCACTGTGCTGATTAAGCCGAAAAACAATAATTTTACTGATTTGCGCGAAAGTAAAATTATAATGTTATTGCAGGATTAACAAATTAATATTACCGAAAAAGTTGCACTTTCTTAGATTTACTCAAAGTCGATTTTCTTGTAAATTGTATGTCAATTGCGGTAGCACTGTACTGCTTAAGCCGAAAAACATGAATTTTACTGACTTGAGCGAAAGTCAAATTATATTGTTATTGCAGAATTGACATATTCATATAACCGAAAAATTGCACTTTCTCAGCTTTAGACTTAAAGTCGATTTTCTTGTAAATTGTATTTCAGTTACGTTAGCACTGTACCGCTTAAGCCGAAAAACATTAATTTTACTGATTTGAGCGAAAGTCAAATTATATTGTTATTGCAGAATTGAGATATTCATATAACCGAAAAAATTGTACTTTCTTAGCTTTAGACTTAAAGTCGATTTTCTTTATTTTAAATTGTATGTTAATCACTTGAGCACTGTATCGCATAAGCCGAAAAACATCAATTTTACTGATTTGCGCGAAAGTAAAATTATAATATTTATTGCAGAATTGACATATTCATTTAACCGAAAAAATTGCACTTTCTTAGTTTTAGACTTAAAGTCGATTTTCTTGTAAATTGTATTTCAGTTGCATGAGCACTGTACCGCTTAGGCCGAAAAACATCAATTTTACTGATTTGAGCGAAAGTAAAATTATAATGTTATTGCAGGATTAACAAATTAATATTACCGAAAAAGTTGCACTGTCTTAGGTTTAGACTCAAAGTCGATTTTCTTGTAAATTGTATGTCAGTTGCGTGAGCACTGTACTGCTTAAGCCGAAAAACATGAATTTTACTGACTTGAGCGAAAGTCAAATTATATTGTTATTGCAGAATTGAGATATTCATATAACCGAAAAAATTGTACTTTCTTAGCTTTAGACTTAAAGTCGATTTTCTTTATTTTAAATTGTATGTTAATCACTTGAGCACTGTATCGCATAAGCCGAAAAACATCAATTTTACTGATTTGCGCGAAAGTAAAATTATAATATTTATTGCAGAATTGACATATTCATTTAACCGAAAAAATTGCACTTTCTTAGTTTTAGACTTAAAGTCGATTTTCTTGTAAATTGTATTTCAGTTGCATGAGCACTGTACCGCTTAGGCCGAAAAACATCAATTTTACTGATTTGAGCGAAAGTAAAATTATAATGTTATTGCAGGATTAACAAATTAATATTACCGAAAAAGTTGCACTGTCTTAGGTTTAGACTCAAAGTCGATTTTCTTGTAAATTGTATGTCAGTTGCGTGAGCACTGTACTGCTTAAGCCGAAAAACATGAATTTTACTGACTTGAGCGAAAGTCAAATTATATTGTTATTGCAGAATTGAGATATTTATATAACCGAAAAAATTGTACTTTCTTAGCTTTAGACTTAAAGTCGATTTTCTTTATTTTAAATTGTATGTTAATCACTTGAGCACTGTATCGCATAAGCCGAAAAACATCAATTTTACTGATTTGCGCGAAAGTAAAATTATATTGTTATTGCAGTATTGACATATTGATATAACCAAAAAAATTGCACTTTCTTAGTTTTAGACTCAAAGTCGATTTTCTTGTAAATTGTATGTCAGTTGCGTGAGCACTGTACTGCTTAAGCCGAAAAACATCAATTTTACTGATTAGCGCGAAAGTAAAATTATAATGTTATTGCAGGATTAACAAATTAATATAACCGAAAAAATTGCACTTTTTTAGGTTTTGACTTAAAGCCCATTTTCTTGAAAATTTTATGTTAATTACTTGATCGCTGTACCGCTTAAGCCGAAAAACATCAATTTTACTGATTTCCGCTAAAGGCAAACTGTCAATTTATTTCAGGATTAACAAATTAATATAACCGAAAAAATTGCACTTTCTTAGATTTAGACTTAAAGTCGATTTTCTTTAAATTGTATGTCAGTTGCGTGAGCACTGTGCTGATTAAGCCGAAAAACAATAATTTTACTGATTTGCGCGAAAGTAAAATTATAATGTTATTGCAGGATTAACAAATTAATATTACCGAAAAAGTTGCACTTTCTTAGATTTACTCAAAGTCGATTTTCTTGTAAATTGTATGTCAATTGCGGTAGCACTGTACTGCTTAAGCCGAAAAACATGAATTTTACTGATTTGAGCGAAGGTCAAATTATATTGTTATTGCAGAATTGACATATTCGTATAACCGAAAAAATTGCACTTTCTTAGTTTAAACTCAAAGTCGATTTTCATGTAAATTGGATGTCAATTGCGGTAGCACTGTACTGCTTATGCCGAAAAACATGAATTTTACTGATTTGAGCGAAGGTCAAATTATGATGATATTGCAGGATTAACAAATTAATATTACCGAAAAAGTTGCACTTTCTTAGGTTTAGACTCAAAGTCGATTTTCTTGTAAATTGTATGTCAATTGCGGTAGCACTGTACTGCTTAAGCCGAAAAACATGAATTTTACTGATTTGAGCGAAGGTCAAATTATATTGTTATTGCAGAATTGACATATTCGTATAACCGAAAAAATTGCACTTTCTTAGTTTAAACTCAAAGTCGATTTTTATGTAAATTGTATGTCAATTGCGGTAGCACTGTACTGCTTAAGCCGAAAAACATGAATTTTACTGATTTGAGCGAAAGTCAAATTATATTGTTATTGCAGAATTGAGATATTTATATAACCGAAAAAATTGTACTTTCTTAGCTTTAGACTTAAAGTCGATTTTCTTTATTTTAAATTGTATGTTAATCACTTGAGCACTGTATCGCATAAGCCGAAAAACATCAATTTTACTGATTTGCGCGAAAGTAAAATTATATTGTTATTGCAGTATTGACATATTGATATAACCAAAAAAATTGCACTTTCTTAGTTTTAGACTTAAAGTCGATTTTCTTGTAAATTGTATGTAAATTGTGTGAGCACTGTACTGCTTAAGCCGAAAAACATCAATTTTACTGATTTGAGCGAAAGTAAAATTATAATGTTATTGCAGGATTAACAAATTAATATTACCGAAAAAGTTGCACTGTCTTAGGTTTAGACTCAAAGTCGATTTTCTTGTAAATTGTATGTCAGTTGCGTGAGCACTGTACTGCTTAAGCCGAAAAACATCAATTTTACTGATTAGCGCGAAAGTAAAATTATAATGTTATTGCAGGATTAACAAATTAATATAACCGAAAAAATTGCACTTTTTTAGGTTTTGACTTAAAGCCCATTTTCTTGAAAATTTTATGTTAATTACTTGATCGCTGTACCGCTTAAGCCGAAAAACATCAATTTTACTGATTTCCGCTAAAGGCAAACTGTCAATTTATTTCAGGATTAACAAATTAATATAACCGAAAAAATTGCACTTTCTTAGATTTAGACTTAAAGTCGATTTTCTTTAAATTGTATGTCAGTTGCGTGAGCACTGTGCTGATTAAGCCGAAAAACAATAATTTTACTGATTTGCGCGAAAGTAAAATTATAATGTTATTGCAGGATTAACAAATTAATATTACCGAAAAAGTCGCACTTTCTTAGATTTACTCAAAGTCGATTTTCTTGTAAATTGTATGTCAATTGCGGTAGCACTGTACTGCTTAAGCCGAAAAACATGAATTTTACTGATTTGAGCGAAGGTCAAATTATATTGTTATTGCAGAATTGACATATTCGTATAACCGAAAAAATTGCACTTTCTTAGTTTAAACTCAAAGTCGATTTTCATGTAAATTGGATGTCAATTGCGGTAGCACTGTACTGCTTATGCCGAAAAACATGAATTTTACTGATTTGAGCGAAGGTCAAATTATGATGATATTGCAGGATTAACAAATTAATATTACCGAAAAAGTTGCACTTTCTTAGGTTTAGACTCAAAGTCGATTTTCTTGTAAATTGTATGTCAATTGCGGTAGCACTGTACTGCTTAAGCCGAAAAACATGAATTTTACTGATTTGAGCGAAGGTCAAATTATATTGTTATTGCAGAATTGACATATTCGTATAACCGAAAAAATTGCACTTTCTTAGTTTAAACTCAAAGTCGATTTTTATGTAAATTGTATGTCAATTGCGGTAGCACTGTACTGCTTAAGCCGAAAAACATGAATTTTACTGATTTGAGCGAAGGTCAAATTATAATGTTATTGCAGGATTTACAAATTAATATTACCGAAAAAGTTGCACTTTCTTAGGTTTAGACTCAAAGTCGATTTTCTTGTAAATTGTATGTCAATTGCGGTAGCACTATACTGCTTAAGCGGAAAAACATGAATTTTACTGATTTGAGCGAAGGTCATATTATATTGTTATTGCAGAATTGACATATTCATATAACCGAAAAAATTGCACTTTCTTAGTTTTAGGCTTAAAGTCGATTTTCTTGTAAATTGTATTTCAGTTGCATGAGCACTGTACCGCTTAGGCCGAAAAACATGAATTTTATAGATTTGAGTGAAAGTAAAATTATAATGTTATTGCAGGATTAACAAATTAATATAACCAAAAAAATTGCACTTTCTTAGTTTTAGACTTAAAGTCGATTTTCTTGTAAATTGTATGTAAATTGTGTGAGCACTGTACTGCTTAAGCCGAAAACATGAATTTTACTGATTTGAGCGAAGGTCAAATTATATTGTTATTGCAGGATTAACAAATTAATATAACCGAAAAATTGCACTTTCTTAAGTTTAGACTTGAAGCCCATTTTCTTGTAAATTGTATGTTAATTACTTGATCGCTGTACTGCTTAAGCCGAAAAACATAAATTTTACTGATTTCCGCTAAAGGCAAACTGTCAATTTATTTCAGGATTAACAAATTAATATAACCGAAAAAATTGCACTTTCTTAGATTTAGACTTAAAGTCGATTTTCTTTAAATTGTATGTCAGTTGCGTGAGCACTGTGCTGATTAAGCCGAAAAACAATAATTTTACTGATTTGCGCGAAAGTAAAATTATAATGTTATTGCAGGATTAACAAATTAATATTACCGAAAAAGTTGCACTTTCTTAGATTTACTCAAAGTCGATTTTCATGTAAATTGTATGTCAATTGCGGTAGCACTGTACTGCTTAAGCCGAAAAACATGAATTTTACTGATTTGAGCGAAGGTCAAATTATGATGTTATTGCAGGATTAACAAATTAATATTACCGAAAAAGTTGCAATTTCTTAGGTTTAGGCTCAAAGTCGATTTTCTTGTAAATTGTATGTCAATTGCGGTAGCACTGTACTGCTTAAGCCGAAAAACATGAATTTTACTGACTTGAGCGAAAGTCAAATTATATTGTTATTGCAGAATTGAGATATTCATATAACCGAAAAAATTGTACTTTCTTAGCTTTAGACTTAAAGTCGATTTTCTTTATTTTAAATTGTATGTTAATCACTTGAGCACTGTATCGCATAAGCCGAAAAACATCAATTTTACTGATTTGCGCGAAAGTAAAATTATATTGTTATTGCAGAATTGACATATTCATTTAACCGAAAAAATTGCACTTTCTTAGTTTTAGACTTAAAGTCGATTTTCTAGTAAATTGTATTTCAGTTGCATGAACACTGTACCGCTTAGGCCGAAAAACATGAATTTTATAGATTTGAGTGAAAGTAAAATTATAATGTTATTGCAGGATTAACAAATTAATATAACCAAAAAAATTGCACTTTCTTAATTTTAGACTTAAAGTCGATTTTCTTGTAAATTGTATGTAAATTGTGTGAGCACTGTACTGCTTAAGCCGAAAAACATCAATTTTACTGATTTGAGCGAAAGTAAAATTATAATGTTATTGCAGGATTAACAAATTAATATTACCGAAAAAGTTGCACTGTCTTAGGTTTAGACTCAAAGTCGATTTTCTTGTAAATTGTATGTCAGTTGCGTGAGCACTGTACTGCTTAAGCCGAAAAACATCAATTTTACTGATTAGCGCGAAAGTAAAATTATAATGTTATTGCAGGATTAACAAATTAATATAACCGAAAAAATTGCACTTTTTTAGGTTTAGACTTAAAGTCCATTTTCTTGTAAATTGTATGTTAATTACTTGATCGCTGTACCGCTTAAGCCGAAAAACATCAATTTTACTGATTTCCGCTAAAGGCAAACTGTCAATTTATTTCAGGATTAACAAATTAATATAACCGAAAAAATTGCACTTTCTTAGATTTAGACTTAAAGTCGATTTTCTTTAAATTGTATGTCAGTTGCGTGAGCACTGTGCTGATTAAGCCGAAAAACAATAATTTTACTGATTTGCGCGAAAGTAAAATTATAATGTTATTGCAGGATTAACAAATTAATATTACCGAAAAAGTTGCACTTTCTTAGATTTACTCAAAGTCGATTTTCTTGTAAATTGTATGTCAATTGCGGTAGCACTGTACTGCTTAAGCCGAAAAACATGAATTTTACTGATTTGAGCGAAGGTCAAATTATATTGTTATTGCAGAATTGACATATTCGTATAACCGAAAAAATTGCACTTTCTTAGTTTAAACTCAAAGTCGATTTTCATGTAAATTGTATGTCAATTGCGGTAGCACTGTACTGCTTAAGCCGAAAAACATGAATTTTACTGATTTGAGCGAAGGTCAAATTATGATGTTATTGCAGGATTAACAAATTAATATTACCGAAAAAGTTGCACTTTCTTAGGTTTAGACTTGAAGCCCATTTTCTTGTAAATTGTATGTTAATTACTTGATCGCTGTACCGCTTAAGCCGAAAAACATAAATTTTACTGATTTCCGCTAAAGGCAAACTGTCAATTTATTTCAGGATTAACAAATTAATATAACCGAAAAAATTGCACTTTCTTAGATTTAGACTTAAAGTCGATTTTCTTTAAATTGTATGTCAGTTGCGTGAGCACTGTGCTGATTAAGCCGAAAAACAATAATTTTACTGATTTGCGCGAAAGTAAAATTATAATGTTATTGCAGGATTAACAAATTAATATAACCGAAAAAATTGCACTTTCTTCGGTTTAGACTTAAAGCCCATTTTCTTGTAAATTGTATGCTAATTACTTGAGCGCTGTCGATTTTCTTGTAAATTTTATGTCAGTTGCGTGAGCACTGTACTGCTTAAGCCGAAAAACATCAATTTTACTGATTTGAGCGAAAGTAAAATTATAATGTTATTGCAGGATTAACAAATTAATATTGCCGAAAAAGTTGCACTTTCTTAGGTTTAGACTCAAAGTTGATGTTCTGTAAATTGTATGTCATTTGCGGTAGCACTGTACTGCTTAAGCCGAAAAACATGAATTTTAATGATTTGAGCGAAGGTCAGATTATGTTGTTATTGCAGAATTGACATATTCATATAACCGAAAAAATTGCACTTTCTTAGTTTTAGACTTAAAGTCGATTTGTAAATTGTATGTAAATTGCGTGAGCACTGTACTGCTTAAGCCGAAAAACATCAATTTTACTGATTTGAGCGAAAGTAAACTTATAATGTTATTGCAGGACTAACAAATTAATATTACCGAAAAAGTTGCACCTTCTTAGGTTTAGACTCAAAGTCGATTTTCTTGTAAATTGTATGTCAGTTGCGTGAGCACTGTACTGCTTAAGCCGAAAAACATGAATTTTACTGACTTGAGCGAAAGTCAAATTATATTGTTATTGCAGAATTGAGATATTCATATAACCGAAAAAATTGTACTTTCTTAGTTTTAGACTTAAAGTCGATTTTCTTGTAAATTGTATTTCAGTTGCATGAGCACTGTACCGCTTAGGCCGAAAAACATCAATTTTACTGATTTGAGCGAAAGTAAAATTATAATGTTATTGCAGGATTAACAAATTAATATTACCGAAAAAGTTGCACTGTCTTAGGTTTAGACTCAAAGTCGATTTTCTTGTAAATTGTATTTCAGTTGCATGAGCACTGTACCGCTTAGGCCGAAAAACATCAATTTTACTGATTTGAGCGAAAGTAAAATTATAATGTTATTGCAGGATTAACAAATTAATATTACCGAAAAAGTTGCACTGTCTTAGGTTTAGACTCAAAGTCGATTTTCTTGTAAATTGTATGTCAGTTGCGTGAGCACTGTACTGCTTAAGCCGAAAATCATGAATTTTACTGACTTGAGCGAAAGTCAAATTATATTGTTATTGCAGAATTGAGATATTCATATAACCGAAAAAATTGTACTTTCTTAGCTTTAGACTTAAAGTCGATTTTCTTTATTTTAAATTGTATGTTAATCACTTGAGCACTGTATCGCATAAGCCGAAAAACATCAATTTTACTGATTTGCGCGAAAGTAAAATTATATTGTTATTGCAGAATTGACATATTCATTTAACCGAAAAAATTGCACTTTCTTAGTTTTAGACTTAAAGTCGATTTTCTTGTAAATTGTATTTCAGTTGCATGAGCACTGTACCGCTTAGGCCGAAAAACATCAATTTTACTGATTTGAGCGAAAGTAAAATTATAATGTTATTGCAGGATTAACAAATTAATATTACCGAAAAAGTTGCACTGTCTTAGGTTTAGACTCAAAGTCGATTTTCTTGTAAATTGTATGTCAGTTGCGTGAGCACTGTACTGCTTAAGCCGAAAAACATGAATTTTACTGACTTGAGCGAAAGTCAAATTATATTGTTATTGCAGAATTGAGATATTTATATAACCGAAAAAATTGTACTTTCTTAGCTTTAGACTTAAAGTCGATTTTCTTTATTTTAAATTGTATGTTAATCACTTGAGCACTGTATCGCATAAGCCGAAAAACATCAATTTTACTGATTTGCGCGAAAGTAAAATTATATTGTTATTGCAGTATTGACATATTGATATAACCAAAAAAATTGCACTTTCTTAGTTTTAGACTTAAAGTCGATTTTCTTGTAAATTGTATGTAAATTGTGTGAGCACTGTACTGCTTAAGCCGAAAAACATCAATTTTACTGATTTGAGCGAAAGTAAAATTATAATGTTATTGCAGGATTAACAAATTAATATTACCGAAAAAGTTGCACTGTCTTAGGTTTAGACTCAAAGTCGATTTTCTTGTAAATTGTATGTCAGTTGCGTGAGCATTGTACTGCTTAAGCCGAAAAACATCAATTTTACTGATTAGCGCGAAAGTAAAATTATAATGTTATTGCAGGATTAACAAATTAATATAACCGAAAAAATTGCACTTTTTTAGGTTTAGACTTAAAGCCCATTTTCTTGAAAATTGTATGTTAATTACTTGATCGCTGTACCGCTTAAGCCGAAAAACATCAATTTTACTGATTTCCGCTAAAGGCAAACTGTCAATTTATTTCAGGATTAACAAATTAATATAACCGAAAAAATTGCACTTTCTTAGATTTAGACTTAAAGTCGATTTTCTTTAAATTGTATGTCAGTTGCGTGAGCACTGTGCTGATTAAGCCGAAAAACAATAATTTTACTGATTTGCGCGAAAGTAAAATTATAATGTTATTGCAGGATTAACAAATTAATATTACCGAAAAAGTTGCACTTTCTTAGATTTACTCAAAGTCGATTTTCTTGTAAATTGTATGTCAATTGCGGTAGCACTGTACTGCTTAAGCCGAAAAACATGAATTTTACTGATTTGAGCGAAGGTCAAATTATATTTTTATTGCAGAATTGACATATTCGTATAACCGAAAAAATTGCACTTTCTTAGTTTAAACTCAAAGTCGATTTTCATGTAAATTGTATGTCAATTGCGGTAGCACTGTACTGCTTAAGCCGAAAAACATGAATTTTACTGATTTGAGCGAAGGTCAAATTATGATGTTATTGCAGGATTAACAAATTAATATTACCGAAAAAGTTGCACTTTCTTAGGTTTAGACTCAAAGTCGATTTTCTTGTAAATTGTATGTCAATTGCGGTAGCACTGTACTGCTTAAGCCGAAAAACATGAATTTTACTGATTTGAGCGAAGGTCAAATTATATTGTTATTGCAGAATTGACATATTCGTATAACCGAAAAAATTGCACTTTCTTAGTTTAAACTCAAAGTCGATTTTTATGTAAATTATATGTCAATTGCGGTAGCACTGTACTGCTTAAGCCGAAAAACATGAATTTTACTGATTTGCGCGAAGGTCAAATTATAATGTTATTGCAGGATTAACAAATTAATATTACCGAAAAAGTTGCACTGTCTTAGGTTTAGACTCAAAGTCGATTTTCTTGTAAATTGTATTTCAGTTGCATGAGCACTGTACCGCTTAGGCCGAAAAACATCAATTTTACTGATTTGAGCGAAAGTAAAATTATAATGTTATTGCAGGATTAACAAATTAATATTACCGAAAAAGTTGCACTGTCTTAGGTTTAGACTCAAAGTCGATTTTCTTGTAAATTGTATGTCAGTTGCGTGAGCACTGTACTGCTTAAGCCGAAAATCATGAATTTTACTGACTTGAGCGAAAGTCAAATTATATTGTTATTGCAGAATTGAGATATTCATATAACCGAAAAAATTGTACTTTCTTAGCTTTAGACTTAAAGTCGATTTTCTTTATTTTAAATTGTATGTTAATCACTTGAGCACTGTATCGCATAAGCCGAAAAACATCAATTTTACTGATTTGCGCGAAAGTAAAATTATATTGTTATTGCAGAATTGACATATTCATTTAACCGAAAAAATTGCACTTTCTTAGTTTTAGACTTAAAGTCGATTTTCTTGTAAATTGTATTTCAGTTGCATGAGCACTGTACCGCTTAGGCCGAAAAACATCAATTTTACTGATTTGAGCGAAAGTAAAATTATAATGTTATTGCAGGATTAACAAATTAATATTACCGAAAAAGTTGCACTGTCTTAGGTTTAGACTCAAAGTCGATTTTCTTGTAAATTGTATGTCAGTTGCGTGAGCACTGTACTGCTTAAGCCGAAAAACATGAATTTTACTGACTTGAGCGAAAGTCAAATTATATTGTTATTGCAGAATTGAGATATTTATATAACCGAAAAAATTGTACTTTCTTAGCTTTAGACTTAAAGTCGATTTTCTTTATTTTAAATTGTATGTTAATCACTTGAGCACTGTATCGCATAAGCCGAAAAACATCAATTTTACTGATTTGCGCGAAAGTAAAATTATATTGTTATTGCAGTATTGACATATTGATATAACCAAAAAAATTGCACTTTCTTAGTTTTAGACTTAAAGTCGATTTTCTTGTAAATTGTATGTAAATTGTGTGAGCACTGTACTGCTTAAGCCGAAAAACATCAATTTTACTGATTTGAGCGAAAGTAAAATTATAATGTTATTGCAGGATTAACAAATTAATATTACCGAAAAAGTTGCACTGTCTTAGGTTTAGACTCAAAGTCGATTTTCTTGTAAATTGTATGTCAGTTGCGTGAGCACTGTACTGCTTAAGCCGAAAAACATCAATTTTACTGATTAGCGCGAAAGTAAAATTATAATGTTATTGCAGGATTAACAAATTAATATAACCGAAAAAATTGCACTTTTTTAGGTTTAGACTTAAAGCCCATTTTCTTGAAAATTGTATGTTAATTACTTGATCGCTGTACCGCTTAAGCCGAAAAACATCAATTTTACTGATTTCCGCTAAAGGCAAACTGTCAATTTATTTCAGGATTAACAAATTAATATAACCGAAAAAATTGCACTTTCTTAGATTTAGACTTAAAGTCGATTTTCTTTAAATTGTATGTCAGTTGCGTGAGCACTGTGCTGATTAAGCCGAAAAACAATAATTTTACTGATTTGCGCGAAAGTAAAATTATAATGTTATTGCAGGATTAACAAATTAATATTACCGAAAAAGTTGCACTTTCTTAGATTTACTCAAAGTCGATTTTCTTGTAAATTGTATGTCAATTGCGGTAGCACTGTACTGCTTAAGCCGAAAAACATGAATTTTACTGATTTGAGCGAAGGTCAAATTATATTGTTATTGCAGAATTGACATATTCGTATAACCGAAAAAATTGCACTTTCTTAGTTTAAACTCAAAGTCGATTTTCATGTAAATTGTATGTCAAATGCGGTAGCACTGTACTGCTTAAGCCGAAAAACATGAATTTTACTGATTTGAGCGAAGGTCAAATTATGATGTTATTGCAGGATTAACAAATTAATATTACCGAAAAAGTTGCACTTTCTTAGGTTTAGACTCAAAGTCGATTTTCTTGTAAATTGTATGTCAATTGCGGTAGCACTGTACTGCTTAAGCCGAAAAACATGAATTTTACTGATTTGAGCGAAGGTCAAATTATATTGTTATTGCAGAATTGACATATTCGTATAACCGAAAAAATTGCACTTTCTTAGTTTAAACTCAAAGTCGATTTTTATGTAAATTGTATGTCAATTGCGGTAGCACTGTACTGCTTAAGCCGAAAAACATGAATTTTACTGATTTGCGCGAAGGTCAAATTATAATGTTATTGCAGGATTTATAAATTAATATTACCGAAAAAGTTGCACTTTCTTAGGTTTAGACTCAAAGTCGATTTTCTTGTAAATTGTATGTCAATTGCGGTAGCACTATACTGCTTAAGCGGAAAAGCATGAATTTTACTGATTTGAGCGAAGGTCATATTATATTGTTATTGCAGAATTGACATATTCATATAACCGAAAAAATTGCACTTTCTTAGTTTTAGGCTTAAAGTCGATTTTCTTGTAAATTGTATTTCAGTTGCATGAGCACTGTACCGCTTAGGCCGAAAAACATGAATTTTATAGATTTGAGTGAAAGTAAAATTATAATGTTATTGCAGGATTAACAAATTAATATAACCAAAAAAATTGCACTTTCTTAGTTTTAGACTTAAAGTCGATTTTCTTGTAAATTGTATGTAAATTGTGTGAGCACTGTACTGCTTAAGCCGAAAACATGAATTTTACTGATTTGAGCGAAGGTCAAATTATATTGTTATTGCAGGATTAACAAATTAATATAACCGAAAAATTGCACTTTCTTAAGTTTAGACTTGAAGCCCATTTTCTTGTAAATTGTATGTTAATTACTTGATCGCTGTACTGCTTAAGCCGAAAAACATAAATTTTACTGATTTCCGCTAAAGGCAAACTGTCAATTTATTTCAGGATTAACAAATTAATATAACCGAAAAAATTGCACTTTCTTAGATTTAGACTTAAAGTCGATTTTCTTTAAATTGTATGTCAGTTGCGTGAGCACTGTGCTGATTAAGCCGAAAAACAATAATTTTACTGATTTGCGCGAAAGTAAAATTATAATGTTATTGCAGGATTAACAAATTAATATTACCGAAAAAGTTGCACTTTCTTAGATTTACTCAAAGTCGATTTTCTTGTAAATTGTATATCAATTGCGGTAGCACTGTACTGCTTAAGCCGAAAAACATGAATTTTACTGATTTGAGCGAAGGTCAAATTATATTGTTATTGCAGAATTGACATATTCGTATCACCGAAAAAATTGCACTTTCTTAGTTTAAACTCAAAGTCGATTTTCATGTAAATTGTATGTCAATTGCGGTAGCACTGTACTGCTTAAGCCGAAAAACATGAATTTTACTGATTTGAGCGAAGGTCAAATTATGATGTTATTGCAGGATTAACAAATTAATATTACCGAAAAAGTTGCAATTTCTTAGGTTTAGGCTCAAAGTCGATTTTCTTTTAAAATGGTATGTCAATTGCGGTAGCACTGTACTGCTTAAGCCGAAAAACATGAATTTTACTGACTTGAGCGAAAGTCAAATTATATTGTTATTGCAGAATTGAGATATTCATATAACCGAAAAAATTGTACTTTCTTAGCTTTAGACTTAAAGTCGATTTTCTTTATTTTAAATTGTATGTTAATCACTTGAGCACTGTATCGCATAAGCCGAAAAACATCAATTTTACTGATTTGCGCGAAAGTAAAATTATATTGTTATTGCAGAATTGACATATTCATTTAACCGAAAAAATTGCACTTTCTTAGTTTTAGACTTAAAGTCGATTTTCTTGTAAATTGTATTTCAGTTGCATGAGCACTGTACCGCTTAGGCCGAAAAACATGAATTTTATAGATTTGAGTGAAAGTAAAATTATAATGTTATTGCAGGATTAACAAATTAATATAACCAAAAAAATTGCACTTTCTTAGTTTTAGACTTAAAGTCGATTTTCTTGTAAATTGTATGTAAATTGTGTGAGCACTGTACTGCTTAAGCCGAAAAACATCAATTTTACTGATTTGAGCGAAAGTAAAATTATAATGTTATTGCAGGATTAACAAATTAATATTACCGAAAAAGTTGCACTGTCTTAGGTTTAGACTCAAAGTCGATTTTCTTGTAAATTGTATGTCAGTTGCGTGAGCACTGTACTGCTTAAGCCGAAAAACATCAATTTTACTGATTAGCGCGAAAGTAAAATTATAATGTTATTGCAGGATTAACAAATTAATATAACCGAAAAAATTGCACTTTTTTAGGTTTAGACTTAAAGCCCATTTTCTTGTAAATTGTATGTTAATTACTTGATCGCTGTACCGCTTAAGCCGAAAAACATCAATTTTACTGATTTCCGCTAAAGGCAAACTGTCAATTTATTTCAGGATTAACAAATTAATATAACCGAAAAAATTGCACTTTCTTAGATTTAGACTTAAAGTCGATTTTCTTTAAATTGTTTGTCAGTTGCGTGAGCACTGTGCTGATTAAGCCGAAAAACAATAATTTTACTGATTTGCGCGAAAGTAAAATTATAATGTTATTGCAGGATTAACAAATTAATATTACCGAAAAAGTTGCACTTTCTTAGATTTACTCAAAGTCGATTTTCTTGTAAATTGTATGTCAATTGCGGTAGCACTGTACTGCTTAAGCCGAAAAACATGAATTTTACTGATTTGAGCGAAGGTCAAATTATATTGTTATTGCAGAATTGACATATTCGTATAACCGAAAAAATTGCACTTTCTTAGGTTTAGACTCAAAGTTGATTTTCTTTATTTTAAATTGTATGTTAATCACTTGAGCACTGTATCGCATAAGCCGAAAAACATCAATTTTACTGATTTGCGCGAAAGTAAAATTATATTGTTATTGCAGAATTGACATATTCATTTAACCGAAAAAATTGCACTTTCTTAGTTTTAGACTTAAAGTCGATTTTCTTGTAAATTGTATTTCAGTTGCATGAGCACTGTACCGCTTAGGCCGAAAAACATCAATTTTACTGATTTGAGCGAAAGTAAAATTATAATGTTATTGCAGGATTAACAAATTAATATTACCGAAAAAGTTGCACTGTCTTAGGTTTAGACTCAAAGTCGATTTTCTTGTAAATTGTATGTCAGTTGCGTGAGCACTGTACTGCTTAAGCCGAAAAACATGAATTTTACTGACTTGAGCGAAAGTCAAATTATATTGTTATTGCAGAATTGAGATATTTATATAACCGAAAAAATTGTACTTTCTTAGCTTTAGACTTAAAGTCGATTTTCTTTATTTTAAATTGTATGTTAATCACTTGAGCACTGTATCGCATAAGCCGAAAAACATCAATTTTACTGATTTGCGCGAAAGTAAAATTATATTGTTATTGCAGTATTGACATATTGATATAACCAAAAAAATTGCACTTTCTTAGTTTAATACTTAAAGTCGATTTTCTTGTAAATTGTATGTAAATTGTGTGAGCACTGTACTGCTTAAGCCGAAAAACATCAATTTTACTGATTTGAGCGAAAGTAAAATTATAATGTTATTGCAGGATTAACAAATTAATATTACCGAAAAAGTTGCACTGTCTTAGGTTTAGACTCAAAGTCGATTTTCTTGTAAATTGTATGTCAGTTGCGTGAGCACTGTACTGCTTAAGCCGAAAAACATCAATTTTACTGATTAGCGCGAAAGTAAAATTATAATGTTATTGCAGGATTAACAAATTAATATAACCGAAAAAATTGCACTTTTTTAGGTTTAGACTTAAAGCCCATTTTCTTGAAAATTGTATGTTAATTACTTGATCGCTGTACCGCTTAAGCCGAAAAACATCAATTTTACTGATTTCCGCTAAAGGCAAACTGTCAATTTATTTCAGGATTAACAAATTAATATAACCGAAAAAATTGCACTTTCTTAGATTTAGACTTAAAGTCGATTTTCTTTAAATTGTATGTCAGTTGCGTGAGCACTGTGCTGATTAAGCCGAAAAACAATAATTTTACTGATTTGCGCGAAAGTAAAATTATAATGTTATTGCAGGATTAACAAATTAATATTACCGAAAAAGTTGCACTTTCTTAGATTTACTCAAAGTCGATTTTCTTGTAAATTGTATGTCAATTGCGGTAGCACTGTACTGCTTAAGCCGAAAAACATGAATTTTACTGATTTGAGCGAGGGTCAAATTATATTGTTATTGCAGAATTGACATATTCGTATAACCGAAAAAATTGCACTTTCTTAGTTTAAACTCAAAGTCGATTTTCATGTAAATTGTATGTCAATTGCGGTAGCACTGTACTGCTTAAGCCGAAAAACATGAATTTTACTGATTTGAGCGAAGGTCAAATTATGATGTTATTGCAGGATTAACAAATTAATATTACCGAAAAAGTTGCACTTTCTTAGGTTTAGACTCAAAGTCGATTTTCTTGTAAATTGTATGTCAATTGCGGTAGCACTGTACTGCTTAAGCCGAAAAACATGAATTTTACTGTTTTGAGCGAAGGTCAAATTATATTGTTATTGCAGAATTGACATATTCGTATAACCGAAAAAATTGCACTTTCTTAGTTTAAACTCAAAGTCGATTTTTATGTAAATTGTATGTCAATTGCGGTAGCACTGTACTGCTTAAGCCGAAAAACATGAATTTTACTGATTTGACCGAAGGTCAAATTATAATGTTATTGCAGGATTAACAAATTAATATAACCAAAAAAATTGCACTTTCTTAGTTTTAGACTTAAAGTCGATTTTCTTGTAAATTGTATGTCAATTGCGGTAGCACTATACTGCTTAAGCCGAAAAACATGAATTTTACTGACTTGAGCGAAAGTCAAATTATATTGTTATTGCAGAATTGACATATTCATATAACCGAAAAAATTGTACTTTCTTAGTTTTAGACTTAAAGTCGATTTTCTTTATTTTAAATTGTATGTTAATCACTTGAGCACTGTATCGCATAAGCCGAAAAACATCAATTTTACTGATTTGCGCGAAAGTAAAATTATATTGTTATTGCAGAATTGACATATTCATTTAACCAAAAAAATTGCACTTTCTTAGTTTTAGACTTAAAGTCGATTTTCTTGTAAATTGTATGTAAATTGTGTGAGCACTGTACTGCTTAAGCCGAAAACATGAATTTTACTGATTTGAGCGAAGGTCAAATTATATTGTTATTGCAGGACTAACAAATTAATATAACCGAAAAATTGCACTTTCTTAAGTTTAGACTTGAAGCCCATTTTCTTGTAAATTGTATGTTAATTACTTGATCGCTGTACTGCTTAAGCCGAAAAACATAAATTTTACTGATTTCCGCTAAAGGCAAACTGTCAATTTATTTCAGGATTAACAAATTAATATAACCGAAAAAATTGCACTTTCTTAGATTTAGACTTAAAGTCGATTTTCTTTAAATTGTATGTAAATTGTGTGAGCACTGTACTGCTTAAGCCGAAAACATGAATTTTACTGATTTGAGCGAAGGTCAAATTATATTGTTATTGCAGGATTAACAAATTAATATAACCGAAAAATTGCACTTTCTTAAGTTTAGACTTGAAGCCCATTTTCTTGTAAATTGTATGTTAATTACTTGATCGCTGTACTGCTTAAGCCGAAAAACATAAATTTTACTGATTTCCGCTAAAGGCAAACTGTCAATTTATTTCAGGATTAACAAATTAATATAACCGAAAAAATTGCACTTTCTTAGATTTAGACTTAAAGTCGATTTTCTTTAAATTGTATGTCAGTTGCGTGAGCACTGTGCTGATTAAGCCGAAAAACAATAATTTTACTGATTTGCGCGAAAGTAAAATTATAATGTTATTGCAGGATTAACAAATTAATATTACCGAAAAAGTTGCACTTTCTTAGATTTACTCAAAGTCGATTTTCTTGTAAATTGTATATCAATTGCGGTAGCACTGTACTGCTTAAGCCGAAAAACATGAATTTTACTGATTTGAGCGAAGGTCAAATTATATTGTTATTGCAGAATTGACATATTCGTATCACCGAAAAAATTGCACTTTCTTAGTTTAAACTCAAAGTCGATTTTCATGTAAATTGTATGTCAATTGCGGTAGCACTGTACTGCTTAAGCCGAAAAACATGAATTTTACTGATTTGAGCGAAGGTCAAATTATGATGTTATTGCAGGATTAACAAATTAATATTACCGAAAAAGTTGCACTTTCTTAGGTTTAGACTCAAAGTCGATTTTCTTGTAAATTGTATGTCAATTGCGGTAGCACTGTACTGCTTAAGCCGAAAAACATGAATTTTACTGATTTGAGCGAAGGTCAAATTATATTGTTATTGCAGAATTGACATATTCGTATAACCGAAAAAATTGCACTTTCTTAGTTTAAACTCAAAGTCGATTTTTATGTAAATTGTATGTCAATTGCGGTAGCACTGTACTGCTTAAGCCGAAAAACATGAATTTTACTGATTTGAGCGAAGGTCAAATTATAATGTTATTGCAGGATTTACAAATTAATATTACCGAAAAAGTTGCACTTTCTTAGGTTTAGACTCAAAGTCGATTTTCTTGTAAATTGTATGTCAATTGCGGTAGCACTATACTGCTTAAGCGGAAAAACATGAATTTTACTGATTTGAGCGAAGGTCATATTATATTGTTATTGCAGAATTGACATATTCATATAACCGAAAAAATTGCACTTTCTTAGTTTTAGGCTTAAAGTCGATTTTCTTGTAAATTGTATTTCAGTTGCATGAGCACTGTACCGCTTAAGCCGAAAAACATGAATTTTATAGATTTGAGTGAAAGTAAAATTATAATGTTATTGCAGGATTAACAAATTAATATAACCAAAAAAATTGCACTTTCTTAGTTTTAGACTTAAAGTCGATTTTCTTGTAAATTGTATGTAAATTGTGTGAGCACTGTACTGCTTAAGCCGAAAACATGAATTTTACTGATTTGAGCGAAGGTCAAATTATATTGTTATTGCAGGATTAACAAATTAATATAACCGAAAAATTGCACTTTCTTAAGTTTAGACTTGAAGCCCATTTTCTTGTAAATTGTATGTTAATTACTTGATCGCTGTACTGCTTAAGCCGAAAAACATAAATTTTACTGATTTCCGCTAAAGGCAAACTGTCAATTTATTTCAGGATTAACAAATTAATATAACCGAAAAAATTGCACTTTCTTAGATTTAGACTTAAAGTCGATTTTCTTTAAATTGTATGTCAGTTGCGTGAGCACTGTGCTGATTAAGCCGAAAAACAATAATTTTACTGATTTGCGCGAAAGTAAAATTATAATGTTATTGCAGGATTAACAAATTAATATTACCGAAAAAGTTGCACTTTCTTAGATTTACTCAAAGTCGATTTTCTTGTAAATTGTATATCAATTGCGGTAGCACTGTACTGCTTAAGCCGAAAAACATGAATTTTACTGATTTGAGCGAAGGTCAAATTATATTGTTATTGCAGAATTGACATATTCGTATCACCGAAAAAATTGCACTTTCTTAGTTTAAACTCAAAGTCGATTTTCATGTAAATTGTATGTCAATTGCGGTAGCACTGTACTGCTTAAGCCGAAAAACATGAATTTTACTGATTTGAGCGAAGGTCAAATTATGATGTTATTGCAGGATTAACAAATTAATATTACCGAAAAAGTTGCACTGTCTTAGGTTTAGACTCAAAGTCGATTTTCTTGTAAATTGTATGTCAGTTGCGTGAGCACTGTACTGCTTAAGCCGAAAAACATGAATTTTACTGACTTGAGCGAAAGTCAAATTATATTGTTATTGCAGAATTGAGATATTTATATAACCGAAAAAATTGTACTTTCTTAGCTTTAGACTTAAAGTCGATTTTCTTTATTTTAAATTGTATGTTAATCACTTGAGCACTGTATCGCATAAGCCGAAAAACATCAATTTTACTGATTTGCGCGAAAGTAAAATTATATTGTTATTGCCGTATTGACATATTGATATAACCAAAAAAATTGCACTTTCTTAGTTTTAGACTTAAAGTCGATTTTCTTGTAAATTGTATGTAAATTGTGTGAGCACTGTACTGCTTAAGCCGAAAAACATCAATTTTACTGATTTGAGCGAAAGTAAAATTATAATGTTATTGCAGGACTAACAAATTAATATTACCGAAAAAGTTGCACTTTGTTAGGTTTAGACTCAACGTCGATTTTCTTGTAAATTGTATGTCAATTGCGGTGGCACTGTACTGCTTAAGCCGAAAACATGAATTTTACTGATTTGAGCGAAGGTCAAATTATATTGTTAAAGCAGGATTAACAAATTAATATAACCGAAAAATTGCACTTACTTAAGTTTAGACTTGAAGCCCATTTTCTTGTAAATTGTATGTTAATTACTTGATCGCTGTACTGCTTAAGCCGAAAAACATAAATTTTACTGATTTCCGCTAAAGGCAAACTGTCAATTTTTTTCAGGATTAACAAATTAATATAACCGAAAAAATTGCCCTTTCTTAGATTTAGACTTAAAGTCGATTTTCTTTAAATTGTATGTCAGTTGCGTGAGCACTGTGCTGACTAAGCCGAAAAACAATAATTTTACTGATTTGCGCGAAAGTAAAATTATAATGTTATTGCAGGATTAACAAATTAATATTACCGAAAAAGTTGCACTTTCTTAGATTTACTCAAAGTCGATTTTCTTGTAAATTGTATATCAATTGCGGTAGCACTGTACTGCTTAAGCCGAAAAACATGAATTTTACTGATTTGAGCGAAGGTCAAATTATATTGTTATTGCAGAATTGACATATTCGTATCACCGAAAAAATTGCACTTTCTTAGTTTAAACTCAAAGTCGATTTTCATGTAAATTGTATGTCAATTGCGGTAGCACTGTACTGCTTAAGCCGAAAAACATGAATTTTACTGATTTGAGCGAAGGTCAAATTATGATGTTATTGCAGGATTAACAAATTAATATTACCGAAAAAGTTGCACTTTCTTAGGTTTAGACTCAAAGTCGATTTTCTTGTAAATTGTATGTCAATTGCGGTAGCACTGTACTGCTTAAGCCGAAAAACATGAATTTTACTGATTTGAGCGAAGGTCAAATTATATTGTTATTGCAGAATTGACATATTCGTATAACCGAAAAAATTGCACTTTCTTAGTTTTAGACTTAAAGTCGATTTTCTTGTAAATTGTATTTCAGTTGCATGAGCACTGTACCGCTTAGGCCGAAAAACATAAATTTTACTGATTTGAGCGAAAGTAAAATTATAATGTTATTGCAGGATTGACATATTGATATAACCAAAAAAATTGCACTTTCTTAGTTTTAGACTTAAAGTCGATTTTCTTGTAAATTGTATGTAAATTGCGTGAGCACTGTACTGCTTAAGCCGAAAAACATCAATTTTACTGATTTGAGCGAAAGTAAAATTATAATGTTATTGCAGGATTAACAAATTAATATTACCGAAAAAGTTGCACTGTCTTAGGTTTAGACTCAAAGTCGATTTTCTTGTAAATTGTATGTCAGTTGCGTGAGCACTGTACTGCTTAAGCCGAAAAACATCAATTTTACTGATTAGCGCGAAAGTAAAATTATAATCTTATTGCAGGATTAACAAATTAATATAACCGAAAAAATTGCACTTTCTTAGTTTTAGACTTAAAGTCGATTTTCTTGTAAATTGTATGTTAATTACTTGATCGCTGTGCCGCTTAAGCCGAAAAACATCAATTTTACTGATTTCCGCTAAAGGCAAACTGTCAATTTATTTCAGGATTAACAAATTAATATAACCGAAAAAATTGCACTTTCTTAGATTTAGACTTAAAGTCGATTTTCTTTAAATTGTATGTCAGTTGCGTGAGCACTGTGCTGATTAAGCCGAAAAACAATAATTTTACTGATTTGCGCGAAAGTAAAATTATAATGTTATTGCAGGATTAACAAATTAATATTACCGAAAAAGTTGCACTTTCTTAGATTTACTCAAAGTCGATTTTCTTGTAAATTGTATGTCAATTGCGGTAGCACTGTACTGCTTAAGCCGAAAAACATGAATTTTACTGATTTGAGCGAAGGTCAAATTATATTGTTATTGCAGAATTAACATATTCGTATAACCGAAAAAATTGCACTTTCTTAGTTTAAACTCAAAGTCGATTTTCATGTAAATTGTATGTCAATTGCGGTAGCACTGTACTGCTTAAGCCGAAAAACATGAATTTTACTGATTTGAGCGAAGGTCAAATTATGATGTTATTGCAGGATTAACAAACTAATATTACCGAAAAAGTTGCACTTTCTTAGGTTTAGACTCAAAGTCGATTTTCTTGTAAATTGTATGTCAATTGCGGTAGCACTGTACTGCTTAAGCCGAAAAACATGAATTTTACTGATTTGAGCGAAGGTCAAATTATATTGTTATTGCAGAATTGACATATTCGTATAACCGAAAAAATTGCACTTTCTTAGTTTAAACTCAAAGTCGATTTTTATGTAAATTGTATGTCAATTGCGGTAGCACTGTACTGCTTAAGCCGAAAAACATGAATTTTACTGATTTGAGCGAAGGTCAAATTATGATGTTATTGCAGGATTAACAAATTAATATTACCGAAAAAGTTGCACTTTCTTAGGTTTAGACTCAAAGTCGATTTTCTTGCAAATTGTATGTCAATTGCGGTAGCACTATACTGCTTAAGCCGAAAAACATGAATTTTACTGATTTGAGCGAAGGTCAAATTATATTGTTATTGCAGAATTGACATATTCATATAACCGAAAAAATTGCACTTTCTTAGTTTTAGGCTTAAAGTCGATTTTCTTGTAAATTGTATATAAATTGCGTGAGCACTGTACTGCTTAAGCCGAAAAACATCAATTTTACTGTTTTGAGCGAAAGTAAAATTATAATGTTATTGCAGGATTAACAAATTAATATTACCGAAAAAGTTGCACTTTGTTAGGTTTAGACTCAACGTCGATTTTCTTGTAAATTGTATGTCAATTGCGGTGGCACTGTACTGCTTAAGCCGAAAACATGAATTTTACTGATTTGAGCGAAGGTCAAATTATATTGTTATTGCAGGATTAACAAATTAATATAACCGAAAAATTGCACTTTCTTAAGTTTAGACTTGAAGCCCATTTTCTTGTAAATTGTATGTTAATTACTTGATCGCTGTACCGCTTAAGCCGAAAAACATAAATTTTACTGATTTCCGCTAAAGGCAAACTGTCAATTTATTTCAGGATTAACAAATTAATATAACCGAAAAAATTGCACTTTCTTAGATTTAGACTTAAAGTCGATTTTCTTTAAATTGTATGTCAGTTGCGTGAGCACTGTGCTGATTAAGTCGAAAAACAATAATTTTACTGATTTGCGCGAAAGTAAAATTATAATGTTATTGCAGGATTAACAAATTAATATAACCGAAAAAATTGCACTTTCTTCGGTTTAGACTTAAAGCCCATTTTCTTGTAAATTGTATGCTAATTACTTGATCGCTGTCGATTTTCTTGTAAATTGTATGTCAGTTGCGTGAGCACTGTACTGCTTAAGCCGAAAAACATCAATTTTACTGATTTGAGCGAAAGTAAAATTATAATGTTATTGCAGGATTAACAAATTAATATTACCGAAAAAGTTGCACTTTCTTAGGTTTACACTCAAAGTTGATGTTCTGTAAATTGTATGTCATTTGCGGTAGCATTGTACTGCTTAAGCCGAAAAACATGAATTTTAATGATTTGAGCGAAGGTCAGATTATGTTGTTATTGCAGAATTGACATATTCATATAACCGAAAAAATTGCACTTTCTTAGTTTTAGACTTAAAGTCGATTTGTAAATTGTATGTAAATTGCGTGAGCACTGTACTGCTTAAGCCGAAAAACATCAATTTTACTGATTTGAGCGAAAGTAAACCTATAATGTTATTGCAGGACTAACAAATTAATATTACCGAAAAAGTTGCACCTTCTTAGGTTTAGACTCAAAGTCGATTTTCTTGTAAATTGTATGTCAGTTGCGTGAGCACTGTACTGCTTAAGCCGAAAAACATCAATTTTACTGATTTGCGCGAAAGTAAAATTATAATGTTATTGCAGGATTAACAAATTAATATTACCGAAAAAGTTGCACTTTGTTAGGTTTAGACTTAAAGCCCATTTTCTTGTAAATTGTATGTTAATTACTTGATCGCTGTACCGCTTAAGCCGAAAAACATCAATTTTACTGATTTCCGCTAAAGCCAAACTGTCATTTTATTTCAGGATTAACAAATTAATATAACCGAAAAAATTGCACTTTCTTAGATTTAGACTTAAAGTCGATTTTCTTGTATATTGTTGACCTGAAGTGATGCTGTGAAAGCGCGCTCTAAGGCCTCTAACTCGAAAACGGTTCACCGTATGAAAAAAATTTTTAAACAAAATTTGTAGAGAATTTTGTATTCTATAATATTGATAATAAATAACAATAGCAAAAAACCAAAATAATATTACCGAAAAAGTTGCACTTTCTTAGGTTTAGACTCAAAGTCAATTTTCTTGTAAATTGTATGTCAGTTGCGTGAGCACTGTACTGCTTAAGCCGAAAAACATGAATTTTACTGATTTGAGCGAAGGTCAAATTATATTGTTATTGCAGAATTGACATATTCGTATAACCGAAAAAATTGCACTTTCTTAGTTTTAGGCTTAAAGTCGATTTTCTTGTAAATTGTATATAAATTGCGCGAGCACTGTACTGCTTAAGCCGAAAAACATCAATTTTACTGTTTTGAGCGAAGATCAAATTATGATGTTATTGCAGGATTAACAAATTAATATTACCGAAAAAGTTGCACTTTCTTAGGTTTAGACTCAAAGTCGATTTTCTTGTAAATTGTATGTCAATTGCGGTAGCACTATACTGCTTAAGCCGAAAAAGATGAATTTTACTGATTTGAGCGAAGGTCAAATTATGATGTTATTGCAGGATTAACAAATTAATATTACCGAAAAAGTTGCACTTTCTTAGGTTTAGACTCAAAGTCGATTTTCTTGTAAATTGTATGTCAATTGCGGTAGCACTATACTGCTTAAGCCGAAAAAGATGAATTTTACTGATTTGAGCGAAGGTCAAATTATATTGTTATTGCAGAATTGACATATTCATATAACCGAAAAAATTGCACTTTCTTAGTTTTAGGCTTAAAGTCGATTTTCTTGTAAATTGTATATAAATTGCGCGAGCACTGTACTGCTTAAGCCGAAAAACATCAATTTTACTGTTTTGAGCGAAAGTAAAATTATAATGTTATTGCAGGATTAACAAATTAATATTACCGAAAAAGTTGCACTTTGTTAGGTTTAGACTCAACGTCGATTTTCTTGTAAATTGTTTGTCAATTGCGGTGGCACTGTACTGCTTAAGCCGAAAAACATGAATTTTACTGATTTGAGCGAAGGTCAAATTATATTGTTATTGCAGGAGTAACAAATTAATATAACCGGAAAATTGCACTTTCTTAAGTTTAGACTTGAAGCCCATTTTCTTGTAAACTGTATGTTAATTACTTGATCGCTGTACCGCTTAAGCCGAAAAACATAAATTTTACTGATTTCCGCTAAAGGCAAACTGTCAATTTATTTCAGGATTAACAAATTAATATAACCGAAAAAATTGCACTTTCTTAGATTTAGACTTAAAGTCGATTTTCTTTAAATTGTATGTCAGTTGCGTGAGCACTGTGCTGATTAAGTCGAAAAACAATAATTTTACTGATTTGCGCGAAAGTAAAATTATAATGTTATTGCAGGATTAACAAATTAATATAACCGAAAAAATTGCACTTTCTTCGGTTTAGACTTAAAGCCCATTTTCTTGTAAATTGTATGCTAATTACTTGATCGCTGTCGATTTTCTTGTAAATTGTATGTCAGTTGCGTGAGCACTGTACTGCTTAAGCCGAAAAACATCAATTTTACTGATTTGAGCGAAAGTAAAATTATAATGTTATTGCAGGATTAACAAATTAATATTATCGAAAAAGTTGCACTTTCTTAGGTTTAGACTCAAAGTTGATGTTCTGTAAATTGTATGTCATTTGCGGTAGCACTGTACTGCTTAAGCCGAAAAACATGAATTTTAATGATTTGAGCGAAGGTCAGATTATGTTGTTATTGCAGAATTGACATATTCATATAACCGAAAAAATTGCACTTTCTTAGTTTTAGACTTAAAGTCGATTTGTAAATTGTATGTAAATTGCGTGAGCACTGTACTGCTTAAGCCGAAAAACATCAATTTTACTGATTTGAGCGAAAGTAAACTTATAATGTTATTGCAGGACTAACAAATTAATATTACCGAAAAAGTTGCACCTTCTTAGGTTTAGACTCAAAGTCGATTTTCTTGTAAATTGTATGTCAGTTGCGTGAGCACTGTACTGATTAAGCCGAAAAACATCAATTTTACTGATTTGCGCGAAAGTAAAATTATAATGTTATTGCAGGATTAACAAATTAATATTACCGAAAAAGTTGCACTTTGTTAGGTTTAGACTTAAAGCCCATTTTCTTGTAAATTGTATGTTAATCACTTGATCGCTGTACCGCTTAAGCCGAAAAACATCAATTTTACTGATTTCCGCTAAAGCCAAACTGTCATTTTATTTCAGGATTAACAAATTAATATAACCGAAAAAATTGCACTTTCTTAGATTTAGACTTAAAGTCGATTTTCTTGTATATTGTTGACCTGAAGTGATGCTGTGACCGCGCGCTCTAAGGCCTCTAACTCGAAAACGGTTCACCGTATGAAAAAAATTTTTAAACAAAATTTGTAGAGAATTTTGTATTCTATAATATTGATAATAAATAACAATAGCAAAAAACCAAATTAATATTACCGAAAAAGTTGCACTTTCTTAGGTTTAGACTCAAAGTCGATTTTCTTGTAAATTGTATGTCAGTTGCGTGAGCACTGTACTGCTTAAGCCGAAAAACATGAATTTTACTGATTTGAGCGAAGGTCAAATTATATTGTTATTGCAGAATTGACATATTCGTATAACCGAAAAAATTGCACTTTCTTAGTTTAAACTCAAAGTCGATTTTCATGTAAATTGTATGTCAATTGCGGTAGCACTGTACAGCTTAAGCCGAAAAACATGAATTTTACTGATTTGAGCGAAGATCAAATTATGATGTTATTGCAGGATTAACAAATTAATATTACCGAAAAAGTTGCACTTTCTTAGGTTTAGACTCAAAGTCGATTTTCTTGTAAATTATATGTCAATTGCGGTAGCACTATACTGCTTAAGCCGAAAAACATGAATTTTACTGATTTGAGCGAAGGTCAAATTATATTGTTATTGCAGAATTGACATATTCATATAACCGAAAAAATTGCACTTTCTTAGTTTTAGGCTTAAAGTCGATTTTCTTGTAAATTCTATGTCAATTGCGGTAGCACTGTACTGCTTAAGCCGAAAAACATCAATTTTACTGATTTGAGCGAAAGTAAAATTATAATGTTATTGCAGGATTAACAAATTAATATTACCGAAAAAATTGCACTTTCTTAGGTTTAGACTCAAAGTCGATTTTCTTGTAAATTCCATGTCAATTGCGGTAGCACTGTACTGCTTAAGCCGAGGAAGATCAATTTTACTGATTAGAGCGAAAGTAAAATTATAATGTTATTGCAGGATTAACAAATTAATATTACCGAAAAAGTTGCACCTTCTTAGGTTTAGACTCAAAGTCGATTTTCTTGTAAATTGTATGTCAGTTGCGTGAGCACTGTACAGCTTAAGCCGAAAAACATGAATTTTACTGATTTGAGCGAAGATCAAATTATGATGTTATTGCAGGATTAACAAATTAATATTACCGAAAAAGTTGCACTTTCTTAGGTTTAGACTCAAAGTCGATTTTCTTGTAAATTATATGTCAATTGCGGTAGCACTATACTGCTTAAGCCGAAAAACATGAATTTTACTGATTTGAGCGAAGGTCAAATTATATTGTTATTGCAGAATTGACATATTCATATAACCGAAAAAATTGCACTTTCTTAGTTTTAGGCTTAAAGTCGATTTTCTTGTAAATTCTATGTCAATTGCGGTAGCACTGTACTGCTTAAGCCGAAAAACATCAATTTTACTGATTTGCGCGAAAGTAAAATTATAATGTTATTGCAGGATTAACAAATTAATATTACCGAAAAAGTTGCACTTTGTTAGGTTTAGACTTAAAGCCCATTTTCTTGTAAATTGTATGTTAATTACTTGATCGCTGTACCGCTTAAGCCGAAAAACATCAATTTTACTGATTTCCGCTAAAGCCAAACTGTCATTTTATTTCAGGATTAACAAATTAATATAACCGAAAAAATTGCACTTTCTTAGATTTAGACTTAAAGTCGATTTTCTTGTATATTGTTGACCTGAAGTGATGCTGTGAAAGCGCGCTCTAAGGCCTCTAACTCGAAAACGGTTCACCGTATGAAAAAAATTTTTAAACAAAATTTGTAGAGAATTTTGTATTCTATAATATTGATAATAAATAACAATAGCAAAAAACCAAAATAATATTACCGAAAAAGTTGCACTTTCTTAGGTTTAGACTCAAAGTCAATTTTCTTGTAAATTGTATGTCAGTTGCGTGAGCACTGTACTGCTTAAGCCGAAAAACATGAATTTTACTGATTTGAGCGAAGGTCAAATTATATTGTTATTGCAGAATTGACATATTCGTATAACCGAAAAAATTGCACTTTCTTAGTTTTAGGCTTAAAGTCGATTTTCTTGTAAATTGTATATAAATTGCGCGAGCACTGTACTGCTTAAGCCGAAAAACATCAATTTTACTGTTTTGAGCGAAGATCAAATTATGATGTTATTGCAGGATTAACAAATTAATATTACCGAAAAAGTTGCACTTTCTTAGGTTTAGACTCAAAGTCGATTTTCTTGTAAATTGTATGTCAATTGCGGTAGCACTATACTGCTTAAGCCGAAAAAGATGAATTTTACTGATTTGAGCGAAGGTCAAATTATGATGTTATTGCAGGATTAACAAATTAATATTACCGAAAAAGTTGCACTTTCTTAGGTTTAGACTCAAAGTCGATTTTCTTGTAAATTGTATGTCAATTGCGGTAGCACTATACTGCTTAAGCCGAAAAAGATGAATTTTACTGATTTGAGCGAAGGTCAAATTATATTGTTATTGCAGAATTGACATATTCATATAACCGAAAAAATTGCACTTTCTTAGTTTTAGGCTTAAAGTCGATTTTCTTGTAAATTGTATATAAATTGCGCGAGCACTGTACTGCTTAAGCCGAAAAACATCAATTTTACTGTTTTGAGCGAAAGTAAAATTATAATGTTATTGCAGGATTAACAAATTAATATTACCGAAAAAGTTGCACTTTGTTAGGTTTAGACTCAACGTCGATTTTCTTGTAAATTGTTTGTCAATTGCGGTGGCACTGTACTGCTTAAGCCGAAAAACATGAATTTTACTGATTTGAGCGAAGGTCAAATTATATTGTTATTGCAGGAGTAACAAATTAATATAACCGGAAAATTGCACTTTCTTAAGTTTAGACTTGAAGCCCATTTTCTTGTAAACTGTATGTTAATTACTTGATCGCTGTACCGCTTAAGCCGAAAAACATAAATTTTACTGATTTCCGCTAAAGGCAAACTGTCAATTTATTTCAGGATTAACAAATTAATATAACCGAAAAAATTGCACTTTCTTAGATTTAGACTTAAAGTCGATTTTCTTTAAATTGTATGTCAGTTGCGTGAGCACTGTGCTGATTAAGTCGAAAAACAATAATTTTACTGATTTGCGCGAAAGTAAAATTATAATGTTATTGCAGGATTAACAAATTAATATAACCGAAAAAATTGCACTTTCTTCGGTTTAGACTTAAAGCCCATTTTCTTGTAAATTGTATGCTAATTACTTGATCGCTGTCGATTTTCTTGTAAATTGTATGTCAGTTGCGTGAGCACTGTACTGCTTAAGCCGAAAAACATCAATTTTACTGATTTGAGCGAAAGTAAAATTATAATGTTATTGCAGGATTAACAAATTAATATTATCGAAAAAGTTGCACTTTCTTAGGTTTAGACTCAAAGTTGATGTTCTGTAAATTGTATGTCATTTGCGGTAGCACTGTACTGCTTAAGCCGAAAAACATGAATTTTAATGATTTGAGCGAAGGTCAGATTATGTTGTTATTGCAGAATTGACATATTCATATAACCGAAAAAATTGCACTTTCTTAGTTTTAGACTTAAAGTCGATTTGTAAATTGTATGTAAATTGCGTGAGCACTGTACTGCTTAAGCCGAAAAACATCAATTTTACTGATTTGAGCGAAAGTAAACTTATAATGTTATTGCAGGACTAACAAATTAATATTACCGAAAAAGTTGCACCTTCTTAGGTTTAGACTCAAAGTCGATTTTCTTGTAAATTGTATGTCAGTTGCGTGAGCACTGTACTGATTAAGCCGAAAAACATCAATTTTACTGATTTGCGCGAAAGTAAAATTATAATGTTATTGCAGGATTAACAAATTAATATTACCGAAAAAGTTGCACTTTGTTAGGTTTAGACTTAAAGCCCATTTTCTTGTAAATTGTATGTTAATCACTTGATCGCTGTACCGCTTAAGCCGAAAAACATCAATTTTACTGATTTCCGCTAAAGCCAAACTGTCATTTTATTTCAGGATTAACAAATTAATATAACCGAAAAAATTGCACTTTCTTAGATTTAGACTTAAAGTCGATTTTCTTGTATATTGTTGACCTGAAGTGATGCTGTGACCGCGCGCTCTAAGGCCTCTAACTCGAAAACGGTTCACCGTATGAAAAAAATTTTTAAACAAAATTTGTAGAGAATTTTGTATTCTATAATATTGATAATAAATAACAATAGCAAAAAACCAAATTAATATTACCGAAAAAGTTGCACTTTCTTAGGTTTAGACTCAAAGTCGATTTTCTTGTAAATTGTATGTCAGTTGCGTGAGCACTGTACTGCTTAAGCCGAAAAACATGAATTTTACTGATTTGAGCGAAGGTCAAATTATATTGTTATTGCAGAATTGACATATTCGTATAACCGAAAAAATTGCACTTTCTTAGTTTAAACTCAAAGTCGATTTTCATGTAAATTGTATGTCAATTGCGGTAGCACTGTACAGCTTAAGCCGAAAAACATGAATTTTACTGATTTGAGCGAAGATCAAATTATGATGTTATTGCAGGATTAACAAATTAATATTACCGAAAAAGTTGCACTTTCTTAGGTTTAGACTCAAAGTCGATTTTCTTGTAAATTATATGTCAATTGCGGTAGCACTATACTGCTTAAGCCGAAAAACATGAATTTTACTGATTTGAGCGAAGGTCAAATTATATTGTTATTGCAGAATTGACATATTCATATAACCGAAAAAATTGCACTTTCTTAGTTTTAGGCTTAAAGTCGATTTTCTTGTAAATTCTATGTCAATTGCGGTAGCACTGTACTGCTTAAGCCGAAAAACATCAATTTTACTGATTTGAGCGAAAGTAAAATTATAATGTTATTGCAGGATTAACAAATTAATATTACCGAAAAAATTGCACTTTCTTAGGTTTAGACTCAAAGTCGATTTTCTTGTAAATTCCATGTCAATTGCGGTAGCACTGTACTGCTTAAGCCGAGGAAGATCAATTTTACTGATTAGAGCGAAAGTAAAATTATAATGTTATTGCAGGATTAACAAATTAATATTACCGAAAAAGTTGCACTTTGTTAGGTTTAGACTAAAAGTCGATTTACTTGTAAATTGTACGTAAATTGCGTGAGCACTGTACTGCTTAAGCCGAAAAAGATCAATTTTACTGATTTAGCGAAAGTAAAATTATAATGTTATTGCAGGATTAACAAATTAATATTACCGAAAAAGTTACACTTTCTTAGGTTTAGACTCAAAGTCGATTTTCTTGTAAATTGTATGTCAATTGCGGTAGCACTGTACTCCTTAAGCCGAAAAACATCAATTTTACTGATTTGCGCGAAAGTAAAATTATAATGTTATTGCAGGATTAACAAATTAATATAACCGAAAAAATTGCACTTTCTTAGGTTTAGACTTGAAGCCCATTTCCTTGTAAATTGTATGTTAATTACTTGATCGCTGTCGATTTTCTTGTAAATTGTATGTCAGTTGCGTGAGCACTGTACTGCCTAAGCCGAAAAACATGAATTTTACTGATTTGAGCGAAAGTAAAATTATAATGTTATTGCAGGATTAACTAATTAATATTACCGAAAAAGTTGCACTTTCTTAGATTTACTCAAAGTCAATTTTCTTGTAAATTGTATGTCAATTGCGGTAGCACTGTACTGCTTAAGCCGAAAAACATGAATTTTACTGATTTGAGCGAAGGTCAAATTATATTGTTATTGCAGAATTGACATATTCGTATAACCGAAAAAATTGCGCTTTCTTAGTTTAGACTCAAAGTCGATTTTCATGTAAATTGTATGTCAATTGCGGTAGCACTGTACTGCTTAAGCCGAAAAACATGAATTTTACTGATTTGAGCGAAGGTCAAATTATGATGTTATTGCAGGATTAACAAATTAATATTACCGAAAAAGTTGCACTTTCTTAGGTTTAGACTCAAAGTCGATTTTCTTGTAAATTGTATGTCAATTGCGGTGGCACTGTACTGCTTAAGCCGAAAAACATGAATTTTACTCATTTGAGCGAAGGTCAAATTATATTGTTATTGCAGGATTAACAAATTAATATAACCGAAAAATTGCACTTTCTTAAGTTTAGACTTGAAGCCCATTTTCTTGTAAATTGTATGTTAATTACTTGATCGCTGTACCGCTTAAGCCGAAAAACATAAATTTTACTGATTTCCGCTAAAGGCAAACTGTCAATTTATTTCAGGATTAACAAATTAATATAACCGAAAAAATTGCACTTTCTTAGATTTAGACTTAAAGTCGATTTTCTTTAAATTGTATGTCAGTTGCGTGAGCACTGTGCTGATTAAGCCGAAAAACAATAATTTTACTGATTTGCGCGAAAGTAAAATTATAATGTTATTGCAGGATTAACAAATTAATATAACCGAAAAAATTGCACTTTCTTCGGTTTAGACTTAAAGCCCATTTTCTTGTAAATTGTATGCTAATTACTTGATCGCTGTCGATTTTCTTGTAAATTGTATGTCAATTGCGTAACCACTGTACTGCTTAAGCCGAAAAACATGAATTTTACTGATTTGAGCGAATATCAAATTATATTTTTATTACAGGATTAACAAATTAATATTACCGAAAAAGTTGCACTTTTTTAGGGTTAGACTCAAAGTCGATTTTTTTGTAAATTGTATGTCAATTGCGTAACCACTGTACTGCTTAAGCCGAAAAACATCAATTTTACGGATTTGAGCGAAAGTAAAATTATAATGTTATTGCAGGATTAACAAATTAATATTACCGAAAAAGTTGCACTTTCTTTGGTTTAGACTCAAAGTCGATTTTCTTGTAAATTGTATGTCAGTTGCGTGAGCACTAAACTGCTTAAGCCGAAAAACATCAATTTTACTGATTTGCGCGAAAGTAAAATTATAATGTTATTGCAGGATTAACAAATTAATATTACCGAAAAAGTTGCACTTTGTTAGGTTTAGACTTAAAGCCCATTTTCTTGTAAATTGTATGTTAATTACTTGATCGCTGTACCGCTTAAGCCGAAAAACATCAATTTTACTGATTTCCGCTAAAGGCAAACTGTCAATTTATTTCAGGATTAACAAATTAATATAACCGAAAAAATTGCACTTTCTTAGATTTAGACTTAAAGTCGATTTTCTTTAAATTGTATGTCAGTTGCGTGAGCACTGTGCTGATTAAGCCGAAAAACATCAATTTTACTGATTTGCGCGAAAGTAAAATTATAATGTTATTGCAGGATTAACACATTAATATAACCGAAAAATTGCAGTTTCTTTGGTTTAGACTTAAAGCCCATTTTCTTGTAATTAGTATGCTAATTACTTGATCGCTGTCGATTTTCTTGTAAATTGTATGTTAATCACTTGAGCACTGTATCGCATAAGCCGAAAAACACCAATTTTACTGATTTGAACGAAAGTAAAATTATAATGTTATTGCAGGATTAACAAATTAATGTTACCGAAAAAGTAGCACTTTCTTAGGTTTAGCCTCAAAGTCGATTTTCTTGTAAATTGTATGTCAATTGCGGTAGCACTGTACTGCTTAAGCCGAAAAAGATCAATTTTACTGATTTGAGCGAAAGTAAAATTATAATGTTATTGCAGGATTAACAAATTAATATTACCGAAAAAGTTGCACTTTCTTAGGTTTAGACTCAAAGTCGATTTTCTTGTAAATTCTATGTCAATTGCGGTAGCACTGTACTGCTTAAGCCGAAAAACATCAATTTTACTGATTTGAGCGAAAGTAAAATTATAATGTTATTGCAGGATTAACAAATTAATATTACCGAAAAAATTGCACTTTCTTAGGTTTAGACTCAAAGTCGATTTTCTTGTAAATTCCATGTCAATTGCGGTAGCACTGTACTGCTTAAGCCGAGGAAGATCAATTTTACTGATTTGAGCGAAAGTAAAATTATAATGTTATTGCAGGATTATCAAATTAATATTACCGAAAAAGTAGCACTTTGTTAGGTTTAGACTAAAAGTCGATTTACTTGTAAATTGTACGTAAATTGCGTGAGCACTGTACTGCTTAAGCCGAAAAAGATCAATTTTACTGATTTGAGCGAAAGTAAAATTATAATGTTATTGCAGGATTAACAAATTAATATTACCGAAAAAGTTGCACTTTCTTAGGATTAGACTCAAAGTCGATTTTCTTGTAAATTGTATGTCAATTGCGGTAGCACTGTACTCCTTAAGCCGAAAAACATCAATTTTACTGATTTGCGCGAAAGTAAAATTATAATGTTATTGCAGGATTAACAAATTAATATTACCGAAAAAGTTGCACTTTCTTAGGATTAGACTCAAAGTCGATTTTCTTGTAAATTGTATGTCAGTTGCGTGAGCACTGTACTGCCTAAGCCGAAAAACATGAATTTTACTGATTTGAGCGAAAGTAAAATTATAATGTTATTGCAGGATTAACAAATTAATATTACCGAAAAAGTTGCACTTTCTTAGATTTACTCAAAGTCGATTTTCTTGTAAATTGTATGTCAATTGCGGTAGCACTGTACTGCTTAAGCCGAAAAACATGAATTTTACTGATTTGAGCGAAGGTCAAATTATGATGTTATTGCAGGATTAACAAATTTATATTACCGAAAAAGTTGCACTTTCTTAGGTTTAGACTCAAAGTCGATTTTCTTGTAAATTGTATGTCAATTGCGGTAGCACTATACTGCTTAAACCGAAAAACATGAATTTTACTGATTTGAGCAAAGGTCAAATTATATTGTTATTGCAGAATTGACATATTCATATAACCGAAAAAATTGCACTTTCTTAGCTTTAGGCTTAAAGTCGATTTTCTTGTAAATTGTATATAAATTGCGTGAGCACTGTACTGCTTAAGCCGAAAAACATCAATTTTACTGTTTTGAGCGAAAGTAAAATTATAATGTTATTGCAGGATTAACAAATTAATATTACCGAAAAAGTTGCACTTTGTTAGGTTTAGACTCAAAGTCGATTTTCTTGTAAATTGTATGTCAATTGCGGTGGCACTGTACTGCTTAAGCCGAAAAACATGAATTTTACTGATTTGAGCGAAGGTCAAATTATATTGTTATTGCAGGATTAACAAATTAATATAACCGAAAAATTGCACTTTCTTAAGTTTAGACTTGAAGCCCATTTTCTTGTAAATTGTATGTTAATTACTTGATCGCTGTACCGCTTAAGCCGAAAAACATAAATTTTACTGATTTCCGCTAAAGGCAAACTGTCAATTTATTTCAGGATTAACAAATTAATATAACCGAAAAAATTGCACTTTCTTAGTATTAGACTTAAAGCCCATTTTCTTGTAAATTGTATGTTAATTACTTGATCGCTGTCGATTTTCTTGTAAATTGTATGTCAGTTGCGTGAGCACTGTACTGCTTAAGCCGAAAAACATCAATTTTACTGATTTGAGCGAAATTAAAATTATAATGTTATTTCAGGATTAACAAATTAATATTACCGAAAAAGTTGCACTTTCTTAGGTTTAGACTCAAAGTCGATGTTCTGTAAATTGTATGTCAATTGCGGTAGCACTGTACTGCTTAAGCCGAAAAACATGAATTTTAATTATTTGAGCGAAGGTCAAATTATGTTGTTATTGCAGAATTGACATATTCATATAACCGAAAAAATTGCACTTTCTTAGTTTTAGACTTAAAGTCGATTTGTAAATTGTATGTAAATTGCGTGAGCACTGTACTGCTTAAGCCGAAAAACATCAATTTTACTGATTTGAGCGAAAGTAAACTTATAATGATATTGCAGGATTAACAAATTAATATTACCGAAAAAGTTGCAGTTTTTAGGTTTAGACTTAAAGCCCATTTTCTTGTAAATTGTATGTTAATTACTTGATCGCTGTCGATTTTCTTGTAAATTGTATGTCAGTTGCGTGAGCACTGTACTGCTTAAGCCGAAAAACGTCAATTTTACTGATTTGAGCGAAATTAAAATTATAATGTTATTGCAGGATTAACAAATTAATATTACCGAAAAAGTTGCAGTTTTTAGGTTTAGACTTAAAGCCCATTTTCTTGTAAATTGTATGTTAATTACTTGATCGCTGTCGATTTTCTTGTAAATTGTATGTCAGTTGCGTGAGCACTGTACTGCTTAAGCCGAAAAACGTCAATTTTACTGATTTGAGCGAAATTAAAATTATAATGTTATTGCAGGATTAACAAATTAATATTACCGAAAAAATTGCACTTTCTTAGTTTTAGACTTAAAGTCGATTTTCTTGTAAATTGTATTTCAGTTGCGTGAGCACTGTACCGCTGAAGCCGAAAAACATGAGTTGTACTGATTTGAGCGAAAGCCAAATTATATTGTTATTGCAGAATTGACATATTCATATAACCGAAAAAATTGCACATTCTTAGTTTTAGACTTAAAGTCGATTTGTAAATTGTATGTAAATTGCGTGAGCACTGTACTGCTTAAGCCGAAAAACATCAATTTTACTGATTTAAGCGAAAGTAAACTTATAATGTTATTGCAGGATTAACAAATTAATATTACCGAAAAAGTTGTACCTTCTTAGGTTTAGACTCAAAGTCGATTTTCTTGTAAATTGTATGTCAGTTGCGTGAGCACTGTACTGCTTAAGCCGAAAAACATCAATTTTACTGATTTGCGCGAAAGTAAAATTATAATGTTATGGCAGGATTAACAAATTAATATTACCGAAAAAGTTGCACTTTGTTAGGTTTAGACTTAAAGCCCATTTTCTTGTAAATTGTATGTTAATTACTTGATCGCTGTACCGCTTAAGCCGAAAAACATCAATTTTACTGATTTCCGCTAAAGCCAAACTGTCATTTTATTTCAGGATTAACAAATTAATATAACCGAAAAAATTGCACTTTCTTAGATTTAGACTTAAAGTCGATTTTCTTGTATATTGTTGACCTGAAGTGATGCTGTGACCGCGCGCTCTAAGGCCTCTATCTCGAAAACGGTTGACCGTATGAAAAAAATTTTTAAACAAAATTTGTAGAGAATTTTGTATTCTATAATATTGATAATAAATAACAATAGCAAAAAACCCATAGGAAATGAGATATTTACAAAAAAAGCGCAAAAAACCGATTTTTGTGACCTTTGACCTTGAAATTTAATAGTTGAGTACACCCTGCCATATGTAGGTTTTGGGACAACTTTTAGGGTGTCAATATACAAGTATTTACAGACTTACAGCTGGGTATCTGAATTCCGAGGTGAACTTACTATAATGACTGGACTAATATACATTTGTTGTTAAGAACAAATTTATTTTCGCGTTCCTTTTAAACAAATGTATATAGATACATATAATAAAAACGAATATACATACATACAAAATATACAAATTATTCGCGAGTGAAACGAATACCCAGTAAGCAATTTCGAAAATTTTTAAGATAATAATAATACAAGCATACATTTTAATAAAATCTAAATTGACTTGTCCGATAAAAAAAAAATTATAACAGACTAATTTTACAATCAGTTTTAACAAAAAAAAAAAATGTTTAACTACAGCGTTGGGCAGCAAACTAAAATTTTTTAGTACAACCGTATTATAGCAAATATTTAATACAAAACTATTTTAATAGTTAGCTTATAGCTTTCAATTTAATTCAAAGAGTTATAAATGCAATCTGATAAATCAAAAGAGGTTAAACCACGAACAACTCTATCATTAGAAATTCCAAAAATGGCTAATGATGTAAAGCACAAGGCACACCCGCAGAAGCTACACGCTCAAAGCAGGGTGCAAAACAAAAAAGAGCCAAAGACAATTCACTATCAAGGTTCATAACTGAAAGTGACAGTTTTATTAGATACTGCACACGGTTTTCGGCTTCGCCTATTAACGACAATACAGAATCAGTCCTAAATTTAAGAATTCAAAGCATAGATAATATATGGGCACGCGTTCTGACAGCGTACGATACAATATTAGATACTGACGACGCTGAACTTCCAGAAAACATTAAAGCTTCGGCGTCAGCCAAATATGAAAACTGCCTCGATCAGTACGAAACTACGAAGGCCATGTAGAGCCACTACTCCTCCTCCGAGAGTAGTTACAAATTCAAAAGAAAACCTAGATACAGGTATATTTTTAAAATTACAAGCTTGTGATACTGAAGTTTTTCATGGAGGTTATGATCAATGGCCGTCCTTCCGGGACATGTTCACTGCCGTGTATATCAACCATCCTAAACTTTCACGAGCACAAAAGCTGTACCATCTCAGGTACAAAACAAAAGGGGAAGCAGGCAGTATTGTCAAGCGTTTCGCTTTGAATGACGAAAATTTTAATCTGGCTTGGGATGCACTGGTCGAAAGATACGAAAACAAAAGAGTATTGGTAGATAAACAAATAACTATGTTAATGAATTTACCAAAAATTCAACAAGAAACCAGCAAAGAATTTCAAAAACTATACTCAACAGTGAATAATTGCTTATCTGTGTTAGAAACACAAAATGTATCCACAGAATCGTGGGACCCTATCCTAGTAAATGTTTGCGCAGCAACACTACCTGATTCTGCTTTGCTACGATGGGAGCAATCACTAGTGGCAAGAAAGAAATCGCCAAAATGGCATCAAATGAAAAAATTTTTAACAGCTAAGTACGAAATAGCTGAGCGAGTAGATAAAAAGGTAGTTAAGCCAAAAGGTCATCAAAATGACTCAAATAAAAACTTTTTTAAACCCCAAGTTAGTAATAACACACAATGTGATATACACGTTAATAGAAGCCAAGCATTCGTGTCAAATCAAACAAACCATTGGCAATCATTATGTGAAATCTGTAAAGGAGGACATAATATAAGATCTTGCGAGAAATTTAAAAAAATGTCCGTTTTAGACAGAAACAATCTTGTCCGACAACATAAACTTTGCATCAACTGTCTGTCCAACTCTCACGGGACAAAAGACTGTGAAAGCAAATTCAGTTGTGTGTACTGTCAACGACGACATCCCTCATTGCTTCACATAACCAATTTTACAAATATGAAGAAAAATCATATACATAAAACCACGGGCCTAGTCGCGACAACCAAATCAGGTAATCCCGAAATCCCGAATCCCGAAAATAAAGAGGAACACCCATGTTGCTCAAAAGCAGCAAAAGTTCAAGCGCTTCATTCAGAGAATGAAAGCAAAATTCTTTAACCCACAGCGGTCATTGCTTTAGAACATAAAGGAGATTTATTCAAATTAAGAGCATTAATAGATCAAGGCTCTCAAAGATCCTTTATATCATCAAAAGCTCAGAATTGGCTAAAATTGCCAGTCAAAAATTCTAGTTTTCAAATTTCGGGAATGGGCGGAAGAATTATACAAAATTCAAATAAAGTTTGCCCAATCACCATAGTCTCTCCAAACGCGGATATACGAATAGATGCACAAGCCATTGTTCTACCGCAGCTCACTAATTTGCTTCCAAGCTATGAAGTAAATAAAAAACAGTGGGAAAAATGCTCATATCTCAAATTAGCAGATCCCAACTGCCATACCCCACACAAATCGACATATTATTGGGCAGCGACTTAATACCTCAAATAATTCTTGAAGGTATAGAGAAAATCTCTAATAAATTGTTAGCCCAAAACACAATGTTCGGATGGATATTAAGTGGCCAAGTCACAGAAAAAATTAACTCCTTCACACCTCAAGTTCAAAATATTTCAAACGAATATTTAAATAATCAACTCAAAAAATTTTGGGAAGTAGAAGAATTACCCCAAATCACAAAACCTTCAGAAGAAGACCTGGCATGCGAAGCCTATTACCAGTCCATAACAACAAGAAACGAACATGGTCGTTATGTTGTGCGACTCCCATTCAAGTCCACCTTTGCAGAAACGATAGCTCTAGGCCACTCGAGAATATCAGCAGTCCAGCAATTCCTAAGCTTGGAAAAAAGCTTGATAAAGAAAAGCGAGCTTTAATCATCGTGATGGATGAATATCTTGACCTCAATCATATGGAAGAAGCTGTACCATATGAAAAAATATCTAAAGGTAAGACTGAACATTCGCCCTGGGGGGTCGGGATGGCTAATTGAGTTAAACCTCCTCCATAAGCGATCACATCAACATAGCATTTCACAACAAGCAACTTGACACACTCCAATACACTACACCATTAAAACACACATCAATACTAACAAACATATTACATATTAAACATACATTACACTCGAGGACGCCACACAGGATAACCCAGCACACATGGATACCACGCGACCGCAACATCAACAAAAGAGGTCGTTCCCTCTACCCGGTCCTCTTTTTTCGATTGAACATTGGGCCACGAAGTCGCCTTTTTCCGACCGCCGCCGTTAGGCTGCTAATTCTGTGCTAAAATTTTAACTTATTAAGTACAAATAAATACCGAATACAATTTGAAAAAAAAAAATTTTGTAAAATAAACCGAAACCTAACCTTTACAACCATGTGGGTAAGAAAATCATCGGTTGGGAAAATTTTTTGTCTAAATAAATGCGAGTATAATAAAATGGTATTAAAATAAAATGTATACCAGAATTATAAAAAGTGCAATTTAATTATCCACATGATTCTGATACATGTTTACTCATTGAAGGCCGAACGTAAAACGAATCTATTTTAAGTTAAGTTTTAAATTTTATTTCGAGCTTCATAATATTAATTACCGCAATACTGCAGCCTTGTAACTAAAACTATACCTTTTGATGATTCTCAGCTGATAGTATGCTGCAATATTGCGGCAATTGTTATTATAATATTGCGAACGAAATTTTTGAAAATGAATGTTACATTTTTTTAATAAATACGGATAAATAAATACAAAGAAATCGGGATTTGGTTGAAAGATACTACAAAGAAAGAGTGAATCATAAAAGTGAAAAACTTTTTCAGAAGTATTGAATTACGCCAAATTTTATTCTAAAAACAAATAATTAATTATCCTCCTCCATCTAAGTTGTGTTATTTTTGCTAGTGAGGTGCAACAGATCAGCAACAATTTACCCATAGAACGTGTAACGTTGGCAGTTTTGCCAGCATTTTCGCACAGGACGCGATGCTTTCTCATCAAAGTTAACACTGCCGCAATAACTTCAGAACGAACACACCCATACATATTTCTCGGAGAGCGTTATCTATGTTATATCTCACATAGAAATATCTGCTTAAAAATCCGAATAAAATCTTACGTGATTTTTCTAAATATGTTCCTTTATAACACACCCATACATAAAGGATCTACCAACAAGATCGACGTTAACGATATTAAAATGAATTAAAACACTCGAATATGGTCAATGTGGGATCGATGATGCCGCCAAACCACAATCCACACAAAACCGTCAAAATTTTGCGAATGCAATTGTGTACTAATCTTGGACAATTTCCAAGCGTTGTTCTTAGGTGAAACTTGACGAAATGAAATGGCAAACCTTACCGAAAACACTTACATAATTTGACATGAATCCGTAAACAAACATAGCCGCCACGAGCGAAGTCGCAGGATGAAAATATAAATAAGTAGATAGATTGGCTGTCTTTCAACACACCTAGGCCTTTAGAAGGCCCATTGTGATACCACCGGAACTAAGGTGCCGTTACTATATCGGATTATCCCTGAAACACCCCGTACTTCTGATGAGCTTCATCAGTAAGACAAGTTTTATCCGTCCAACCTCCGAGACGTCATCAAAAACCATGGACCGATGGCTGCGATTCTTTTCCTATATAGAGCCGTGCAATCGTATAGAGGATGTTTAATGGTCTCCTCCTTTTCTACCTCTTGACAGCTTCTACAATATTCGTTATATGGCGTTCCAAGTCTACTTGCATGTCTAACTATTAGACAGTGACCTGTTAGTACTCCTACTAGAGTTCTTATCTCATTCCGTTTGAATTTTAAAATTCGGCATGTGCGGCTCATATTCCATTCATGTTTATGACAAGTTTGGCGATTAAGTATCTACAAGTAGCCAGAGGCATATATTATATATGCCCTTTTTTACCGGATTATAGTTGTAGGGTGGTGTCTGTTCTGGCGTATTCATCTGCTACACAGTTCCTGGGGATATCACTGTGTCCTGGGACCCATTGCAGGTTTATCGTGAAATAGGATATCAGATCTGTAAGGATATCAAGGCATTCTTTCACTGTCTTTGACGAAATCCTATGGCACATTAGAGATTTCAAAGCTGCCTGGCTGTCCGTATATATATATATATATTTCTTGTTGTAATCACACTCCTTGTCGGTACAGAAGTCTTTCTTTAATTGCTGTGACCTCTTCTTGGAAGACACTACAGTGGTCTGGAAGCCGAAAGGCGATTTTGGTATCTAGTTTAGCTGAGAAGACACCGCCGCCTACTCTGTTATCTAGTTTGGAACGATCTGTATGGAAGCTTATTCCTGCTTCCATGTTCACTATGCCCCTTTCCCACTCTTCTCTGGAGGCGAAGGTAATATTGGAGACCGGATTTAGACTCAGTTCTGTAAGATTTCGAAAACCCGTGATTATGGGAAGAAACGGGGACTTATTACTGGCGACAAGTAGGGAGGATTCCCTCATTCTCAGAGCTGACTTCGCTGCCATTTGCTTGCAAAACAGGTCTGTCGGCAGTAAGTGTAAAATTACGTTTAGCGTCTGGCTTGGTATTGTTCTGAGAGCTCCACTAATGCCAATACTGACTGCTCTTTGTATTTTTTCCATACTTCGAATCACGTATTTCTTTTCTGTTATTGGCCACCATACCAATATACCGTAAGTCATAATCGGCGTTATAATTGCTGTGTAGAGCCATTGAGCTACCCGAGGCGTCAGTCCCCATCTGGGTCCCACCATTCTTTTACACGTATTAAGTGATGTAGCTGCTTCCAAGTTGGGCTTGCAAGAAACCTTCTTGTCCAAAATGAGTCCCAAGTAGCTTGCTTTATTTCATATCGATAGCCTGGTGCCACCTAATAACGGAGGCGTGATTTCTGGAGCTCGGTGTTTTACAGTGAACAATACTAGTTCTGTTTTGGCAGCATTTAAATTCAGTTCGCTTGATACGGCCCATCGAATTATATTGTTTAATATTGTTCGTATAAGGCTACAGAGGGTATTCGGTAAATTGCATCTAACCGAAACTGCCACATCCTTAGCGTAGCCCACAACATGTAACCCCTTCTTTTCCAGATCCATCAGCATTTTGTTCATTGTCAGGATCCAGAGAAGCGGGAATAACAGCCTCCTTGGGGTGTACCCCTTCAGACAGATCTGCACATCGTTGCAACTCCCAGCGTTAAAATAGTTGACCTGCCCAAGAGCTTCTTTTCAATTAATTTCTGGACAGGCTCAGAGATGCCCACATCTTCAAGCGCGCTCAGTATGGCCTTCGGCTGGATGTCATAAAAGCACCTTCTATGTCTAAGAAAGCTACGAGGGTGTATTCCTGTATCTCCATAGACTTTTTAATCTCTGCCACCACTAAGATTCACGCCGTTCCTGTGGATTTACTCTTAAAATACGCATGCCATTTTTCCTGGGTTTAGCATTTTATGTGTATTTCTATTAGCCTCTCCAGCATTTTTAAGAGAAATGAGAAAAGACTAATTGATTTAAAATTCTTTGGATTAGTGTTTGAGCTTTTGCCCGCCTTTGGTATATATATCACTTATCCTCCATAGCGAAGGAATATAGTTTAATTGCAGTGCCTATTTAAGCATGGATGTTAACGAGTTTATTATGTAGCTCTGGGATTGCTGTAACTGAGCCGGGAATATTTCGTCTGGTCCCGGCGATTTATAAGGCTTGAAGCTGCCTATTGCCCAATAACCATTACTATCTGACACTATGTCTACAGGAGGGGACTCTGCTACCACTTCACTGCCCAGAGTATGCTCCATCGTGTGGTTCTCGGAACTGTATTGGGAAGTGAGTATCCATTAGCAGGCTTAGAGTCTCTTCACTAAAAACCATACAGTTCTGGTCTGGTTTCGTAAGGTGTCCAATGTTATGTATAACCGCTTCTGCCGTATTCTCGATGTCATTACAAAAAGATTTTCACGAATTTCTTTTTGCCTTCCTTACCTCCTTTTTATATGACCTTAAGAGGTTATAATAGTTATCCCACTAATCTTCTGTTTGGGATAATTTGGCTAAATTGAATTACTTTCTGCAATCTTTCTGCATGTTCTTAAGTATGGGAGATCAACAGGGTATCCTAATTCTTCCCCTACTGCGTGTTATTGGACAAGCCACCTCTCGTGCATGTCGACAAGAATCTGTAAACTGTTTAACGAGGATGTCTAGACCCTCTTATTGTTTTCAGGTTGAAATGGCGGAATCATACGATTACGCTTTTTTAGCTCCTGCAGGTTCATCTGTCAGTTCGTTTTCTATTATTCCTGAATATCTCTATCCTTCAATTATACACCGAATGTAGCTGATAAAGTGTTGACGTGTTTGCGCCCAGCAGAACCCAATCGTTCTACGCAACATGCTTTTAACGATGAAGAACAACATTACGATACTGATCGAAACAGTTCGCACAACTGTTCCACAATTGAGCGAATAATAAAGGATTGCGTAGTTTGTCTGAAGCTGTGAACAATGGATCTGGGGGGAATTTATTTTCTAGATGTTCCCCAGGGTACTCAATTTGGCAAAGATTTGATCGCAAAATAAAGTAGCCCTATCGTTGATAATTTAGACGATTGCACAATGGCCAACAAGAGGTCGGAGGCATTAGACAGGACTTTAAAAAATGTACATAAAAATCAAAACATTTTTAGTAGAGCCATGATTTTGTTGTCAGGTAATTTTCGCCAGACTCTTCCAGCTATTTCTCGATCAACTGCTACTGGTTCCACGAATGGAAACTCCAATTAACGACTAACATGTCAGTGTTTTTGCAACAAGTTCAAACTGCGATTGTGTTTTCCAAGCAATTGCTAGTATTGGAAATGATAAGGTCGCAGTTGACACTTCGACCGGATTTATAACATTTCCCACAGGTTCCTGTCACAACTAGCGTTGCCGTTTTGGTCCGATCGGACATAAAAAGCGGTGTCAAAATTTGAAGGTGAGTATTGCACCGCCCACATTTAGGTGAGACCTCATATTTCAGGACCTACTCAACCGATATCGACCAAATTTGGAAATAATATTATTTTGACATTCCTATGTTACAGTACGGAAACAGGCTAAATCGAACTACAAACACACCTACTTCCCATATAACTCAACTTTAAATTCCATCTGAGTTTTTCATTTTTCAGTATACAAATCAAGCACCAAATAATATTATATATCGGGATAAAATCTTGAACGAATAGTGTCTTTTAGGTATACATCGCAGATCTAAAAATAGTCAACATCGGGCCATAACTATTGAAGCTTCCAGATACCGGAAATGTGGACCCCAGAGCCTATGACTGACCTTTTACCAAAAATATCGTTCCTGAAGTCTGTATGTCCAAAATGGGATCTACTATACAGATTTTCGAACTTCCGGCTGACTTTATACCCCACATATATGTAAGTTATCTGAATTAAGTTGAGTGAGATTATATTCTCCTAACGGTGCATCTATGTGTTTAACTTTCCCTGGCCTCCACATAACCAGTATCAGGACTTTCAAACATGAAATTGGTCTGGACCCTGGTCTTATCTCATATCCCTAATAACTTTAATTGCGATCTTCTGGTTATCGTACTGCACATCAATTCAATACGTATATTAAATATAATATCTTATAATTAATATAATACCAAATTCATTTCGAATAATAAATTTTGAATTCTTTCGCAACATGTTGATTATACTCTGTACCATAGTTTTGTATAACCTAAAATTAATCTAGATAGGAAGAGGGTTAAAAATACATAAATGATCAGGATGAAGGGACGTGTTGAAATCCGGGTGACTGTGTGTCCGTCCGTCTGTGCAAGCAGTAATTTGAATATAAATTCAGATATCTTGAAGAAATTTGGTACACATGTTTCTTGGCACCATAAGAAATTAAGTATTGTAGATAGGCGTGAACCTCCACCACGCCGAATATAATAATTGCAGTATACTATAATTTTCATGTATAGTTCAATAAACCAATCAGTTATCCCCGCTAGGTGCCTTCCATAGTCACTTCGCAACCAGCAAATATCGCAAAGTAGGTAGGTAGGTTAGAGTGCTAATTAAGGACTAGTCGAGTCGACCTGCTAGTGAACTTAAGTCTTTCTCGCTTTCTTTATTATGCTGGACTTGATCCTTGACGACGACAAGGCAGACTTTCTCTATTCCTAGTAACTCTGCTTAGAAGATGCTAGCTGAGTTTGGTAGACAGAACGATAGAAAGATATCTAGATCCTCGGAGTATACCCCCGTCCTTACACCCCAGTACATTTTGGACCCGCACGTATAGATTGTCGTAGTACTCTCCTCCCAAACTAAACCATCTCCTCCATTCACGTCTAGAGGGTATTCTCATCTGGAAGTCACTATTGATGTCCAGCCTTGGGAGGATAGTTTGATTTATTTCGATTAGTATCGTGCTGGTTCAGAATTTCGCTATGTCCATAAGTCTTCCTGTTTCAACCATATTTAGCGCATCATTTGGACATGATTTAAGCGCCCCGCTAACCCCTGCACTCTGAATTCCATTTAGTTTTCTGATGTCATTGTTTATTTAATGCTGGCCTCCAAACCAGTGCTCCATATGTAAAAATTGGTCTAATGACAGCCGTATAAGTACCATACATTCTCATGACTACATTTGGTTTGAGGCTCCAATTTCTGCTGAGTATCCGGGTGGATGACCTCTTGTAGGACAGTTTCTGTTGATCGATGTATGTTGTGCTGTAAATAAGTTATCCGCTAAGATCGACCTGATGTGTAAATCGATTAGCCTATCTAAGACCTTCAGTATGAAGGAGATGAGGCTTATGGGTCTTTCCAGCTTCTTGGGATATAAGATAGCCGGATACTGGCCTAAATTCTTTCAAGTTTCAGAACCATAGGTTCTTTCAGCTTCTGGAACATCGTTCGATTTCATTAGAACCTCAAGTGAGTCTTCAGCAGAGGAAGTCCAAGCACCTCGCTCGGTCTTTAAATAAGCAACATTGGTATATTCTTTGGTAAGTAGCTTACTTAGCCTGGAAGATTCCTTGAAACTTTCTAATGATGATAAGAAGGACTGCCATGAGTCTGCTTTATTTTCCTGACGGCTTTTTTGTATACCTTCATGATATCTTTATAAGGTTGCCAAATTTTGGTCATATAGCTTTCGTTAAACGCTTTCCTTAGTTGAGTTCCTATGTTCTTAAGATCGTTGTTTCACCAAGGAGGTGACTTCCAGAACAGTTAAGGGTTTGATTAAGATTTTTTAATATTCTCCTGCTCTACAAGTACATCCAGCTCTTGAAAATTCCTGATGTTCTTGCTATTTCCGCTTATTTCTAAGCCTGTCGTTGCTATCCTCATGAATTTTTCCATTCTGTTCTTCAAGGATTTCGATGTAGGAGGAAAGTACTGGATTTCTCGCGAATGCTGAAGAGTATCCAGGAGTGATCTGACATAGCTGGCTCCACGAAGACCCTATAGTCAACAACAATCTGTCACCGTTGATAGTGTGATAGGGCTTTATCCCAGAATCTCTACGAACTTGGAAATATAAGCCAAGTAAATTTTATTCTCATAGTGAATTCAACATTGTTCTATGTGCACCGTAGTTTACCCGAACGAAACAGCGATTGATCGTGCTATAAATCCACCAAAAACTACTCGCACCGAGTTTTTCAATTGTCTTGGTGTACACATGTTTTTGGTGCCTTTCCACAAACACTCTTCTATTCAGAAGTACCAAGCTATTTTACATGGGCTGAATAAAAATGGATGATGCGCAGGCAAGGCACATCAATGGATGCATGCCCCGGTTTACTCAAATTTTATCTGCGTTTGTAGTTACGTAAAGTAAATGGACAGCAGTATCCAAGATATAAAAATGAATGCTTTCCACTAAGTTTGCGAGAAGATGACAATCATTGGACTAGCTGAAGCACCATTACACTGGACAGAAACACAAGCTCGTCTACTATTTCCCATAGTACCGACGACATGTTTCCCGGCCTTATCACAAATATTGTGGGGTAATCACAAATATTCGATTAACAATCATATACTGTATCAACTTCCTACAAGGTGCAACGTAAATGTACAATATCATTCAGTGGCGCAATGTACAATAAAGCATTGATTGCTATTAAGGATCATTGCATTGTCATTGCGAGTCACCATTCAGCAATTTCCGTATGAGTTTGCCAAATTCAAGTGCATCTGATTTATTTGGCACAGATATACATCTTGGAATGAAGTAAGAGACTGTCGAATTGGCAATGACTGTTTATCGCAATATTCCAATACTAAATGATGAACAAAAATCAATTTACGATCGCATTATGCTGGCAGTTTCGGCAGGGCAAGGGGGAGCCAGCAGCCAGTTCCACGCAAACATTTCTAATTTGGCCCTTTCTTGCTGAGATAAAATCGTCCATGGCCACAGTGCTTAAACAGTGTAAAGTTATAATGTACTATGGTACACAAATAATCGCTTGAGACATTCATCGGATAATGAAAGATATAAAAAACAACGACAAACTATTTCGTGGCTCTCTGTTACTCCTTTTAGGTGATTTCAGACAGATGCTTCCCGTTATTCCACGTTGAACGTACTGAAAATAACGCTTGCTCAACATCATCGCGACTGTAGAGTAATGTTGAAAAAGTACAACTGATAGTGAATATGGGCATTTATATGCTTCAAGATTCATTTGCCGAAAATTTCTCAAAATAATTGTAAGATATTGGCAATGAAAAAGTTGCTGTAAATAAAAATACTGGATGCATAAAATTACCAACGGATTTCTGCACAATCCTCAAATCACATAATACTGTCATCGACAATATACTCGTATATCCCGATGTACAATACATACAAAATCAAAATATAAAAATCTTGAGTTTTCCACTCGATTCTGGCAGCAAAAAATGTGGCCGTCAATGGATTAAATTCCAAAATACAACAGTTGTTGCAAGGGGACTTGGTGTCATACAAATATGTCGATGCTGTTTGCGATGCCAACGAAGCTGTGAATTATCCAACTAAGTTGTTGACTTCATTAGATATGCTGGGCATGCCAGACATTAATGAAGTCACTATTTTGAATGACAAGAGCGAGGCGAAAATGTATTGATGCCACCAGTCCTTATCGGTGTTGCCTTTTTGGACCGATTGGACCAAAATTGGTAGTTTCATTTGCCCATGGTAGTTTGCTGGTAGGCAATAGATCTAACAGGAAAAGTGTGAAAAATTTGATATTTGATACTTAAAACTTCTGCAGAAAGCATTCCAAATGAAATCGACGTCAGGTAAATGAAAATATATTGAAAGTTTGCCACAGTTCATCAACAAATTTTTTTGTAGTGATGAAAGCACGCCTGCACCATCAAAGCGAAAATTGTTGGGTCCCCCTAATGACATTTACATGCGGAATTAAAATATCGGCTGGGAATACTAGAGTCATACATCAAGCAAGCACTCTCAGTCCAAGCTGACATTGAAGATTTAGATCCATCAGACACTGGTCGCGCAGATTTAGAGGATAGCTATGTCACAGCCAAACTTTGCATTCAAGCGCAACTTGGGGAGGAAGGGAACCTTACAGTTAGCTACGCCGAGACAACCGTTCCAACTCCTGTTTCCACGCTATCACACTTGCCAAGGTTTTAGGAATTACGCAGAATACAAAAATTGTATTTCATCTTTCACTGAACTTATCGCTCGTAAACGTAGACTTTCAAATATAGAACGATTTATTTATTTGTTGTGCTGTTTAAAGGGTTCAGGTCTGGAAACCGTAAGAGCCTTCCAGGTAACCAGCAAAAACTACCCGAGGGCTTTAGATAGACTCAGGGAACGCTTCGATAATCCCACTCTGATTATTTTTCGAAGGTATTGCCTTGATATTTACGCTGCAACCAGACCAACGATAAATCAAACTATCAACAATTGCATAATTTGATTTACAAGGCATCAGCTATATTCAGTTTTAAAATCGTTGGGCACAACCTCCAGTATCGTGCAAGTAATGCTGATTTACATTGTCATTGGCGAATCTAATCAGCAAACTCGTAACAAATGGAAAAAATCGCTAGACTACAAATCGGTTTCAACTTGGCTTCAAGGTAGAAAGTTTCCAAATCGCAAGAGAAATTCAGCAAACTCAGCGGCGCAAAAATGAAAGAGGGAATATTTGTAGGTCCACAAATATGCAACTGATAAAGAATAATAGCTTTGAAGAAAAACTGAATGATCAGGAAAACTCACCTGAAAACCACGAAATCGGATAATTACAAAGACTTAATAAAGGAAATTATAAAGTCATATAAAGCTTTGGGGTATAATATATCCTTGGGGTATAATATATCCGTTTTTGTGGGAGACTTAAGAAAGACCTTCCAGAAGCCAAATACTCACGAAAATCTTTTTTTTACATTAAGCTATAATTTCCCTAAATGATGATTTTGTTTTTACTTTTTAGGAACATATATGTTTTGATGTCACACTATTACATTGAAAATTTGATATAAGTTTTCATGTGTCAAAAAAACGTTAACAAAAGTATTTTATGGAGTGTAAATAAAACAAAACGCATTTGATTCATTTTGTATAAAACTGCAGGAATTCATTGCTTTAAAGTTATTTAACATCTTTAATATAATATATTACACTTATATATATAACAAGAAAAATGAGAAATGAGTTCAAAATGAAAATTCTTAAGAGTTTTTGAGCAACGAAAAGAAGTTATTAATAGGGGTGCGCGATAATAAACGAAAAACTTAATTGCCTGTGAAAATGAAAGTTAGAATATCCGAATCCTTCTTCGGCGGCGAATCCCATCAGTTCTGGGGCTTGGGCTAGGAACGCCTCCTTAGCTCGCGCTGCTTGCGGTCGGCACCGCCGAGGTTGGTTGCGTTGTCCCTGAATATTTTCTGTGCCATCCCTCGGCGACCAATGAACCTTTTTAGGGCGAAAATAAAAGTATTAGTAGATAAGTTCGCAACTAATTCTAAATGTACTGCTTTTGAAGTGAAGCAAACGAAAACTGCTATATATGTTTTTACGGGTAGTCGACCGCGTATTTTTAAAATTATAAGAAAAGGTCGTAGTGCTTGAAGTCTTTCGACTGGCAAATTTCCCATTATTTGGGTTTGCATATGCTTTCTCGAAGAAGCGCAACCAACGCTTTTGTCTCAGCGTGGTAATTTCGAAAGTGCAGAAACTGTAAATAAGTAATAACGAAGTGCGAATTTTTATTAAGTAATAATGCTAGTTTGGCGTCGTATGGGAGAGGTGCATTTAACAGGCGACCTCCTACTCGGATGAATTTGAATAAAAGCAACATAACTGAGAATTCATAAAAGAAGGGATTAAGTTTTTGCAAGATTGCGGGTAGCGTGGTGCCTTTAGTCAGGTTTTGTATTTAATTCGCAAATTCCAAATGTTGAACCTCCTGAACAATTTTCAAAAAACTTAAGTGTAATTCGTCTGATGTCAGATCTCTTCCCACAGTAGGCATTTTTGGTCATCTAATCCACCGTAATAAATATGCGACCACACGAAGCAATCTTTGATGAGAAGAGATCTTTTCGATAAGGTCCATTATTGAATTATCTTTCACATTTGCAGATAGTGTGAAAGTATTTTTCTTCTTCTCAAATGATTCGTCTTCTGGAGAGAGCTGGAAGTGAGTGTTAATTGACCACAAAGCGGGGCCTTCTAGAAGGAACTGTGGACCGTGTGTGTCGCCAATGTACATTGTCGGTCATTTCTTGAATTTTGGACACTCTATTTCTTACAAAGGTTTGTAATGTGGATGAATGTGCTTTAATCCAATGCAACACAATTTCAGAGTCTGTCCAAAATGTAATTTTCTCGAACTTAACATAGGCGCTACTCGTGACCATTATTTGGCAAGAAGATGTGCTGCCGAGAGCTCGAGACGCGGAAGAGACTTGGTCTTCAGCGGAGCCACTCGAGACTTTGCAGTAAGCAGCATACATTTGACACCACTAGCAGATTGGCTTCGTATGTATATATAGCATCCGTACGCTCTTATTGAAGCGTCGGAAAAACCATGTATTTGGCAGATAGCACTCGACTCTAGGTTAACGTACCGAGAAATGCTAATAGATGAGCTGCAGTAAGTTGGCTTTGAAATTCTGCCAGCTATTGTCAAGGCGCAATGGAATCAACTCATCCCTATCTAGTTTTTGGATCCAAAGCTCTTGCTGTAAGATTTTTACTTTGGTGACTAGTGGGGCTAATAATCCAAGAGGATCGAAAAGGCGAGCAGAGACTGACAATATGTTTCGTTTAGTGGCTTAGATCATTAAAATTGGCATCTAAAACAAATCGAAACAAATCCTCTTTCGAAAACCAATGGATTCCTAATGTTTTAGTTGAGTTTTTGACATTGAACTTAATAACTTTTCAGTCCAGTCACTGTCGAAAATTTAGGGTGGTTCGAAAACCACTTCGTTAAGGTTAATCCAGCCGAGTTTAATTATTTAATTACCTCACTTCTTATAAGATCTAGAGACTCATAATTTTCAGATCCTGTTAATAAGTCATCAACATAAAAGTCTCTTTTAATGGCCAATGAACCGAGTGAATATTTAGTTGAATTAGCATCACTGAGCATTTGTAAACACCGTGTTGCGAGAAATGGTGCAGGCGCAGTGCCGTAAGTGACGGTGTTAAGTCGAAAAATTTGAATTTGCTCTGAGGGATGATCTCTCCACACAATAAGCTGACAGTTTCTGTATTCTTTATGCATGATATATTTTAGTAATGACTGCCGTTAAAGCGTACTTATGTAAGCGAAAACGAAGAAGAGTTGAGTACAATTCTTCTTGGGTGGTTGGACATACCATCAAAAGTTCATTTAATTTCATTTTCATGCTTTGTGAGATGAAGTACCACTCGAATTATGAAAGACAACACATAATTTGGTTGTTGTGCTCTCAGGCCTTAAAGTGCATTGATGTGGAATGAAGTAGTGTGGCTCACTCGGGATCTTATTGTTCGTTGGGGTCATGTGATCCAGTGCTTTATATTCATTTATAAAGTCCAGATACATTTTTCTAAGTTCTGGATCTTTTAATGTTCTCCTCTCCAGGGCCTGAAACCGCCGAACTGCGGTTTCATAGGAGTGACCGAGTAACTTACGATCAGCTTCAAAGGGCATTCTGACTTGAAGACGTCCTGAAGGCAATAGTTGAGTAGTATTAACGAAAAATGTTTCACACTCTTTTTGCTCTGGAGTGAATTTGATGCCATTTGTTTCTGAAGGTAATTCTTCTAGAGCTCAAAATTTTTGGACTACCGAATTAATTGACGTTAAGTATTCTTCAGCTTAGCATAATGAGCTAGCTACAGAAGGAGGAGGACTTAGATTAATGATATATTTGCCAGACACAATCCACCCTAAAAGGGTTTATTGTAGCGTTGGTTGATTAGAACCGCTTTTAATTTGGCCAACCACTAACAGATCGAAAAAGGTTTCTGTAGCCAATAAGATATCAATAATTTTTGATTTATGGAATCCTGGATCCACCAACTCAATATTGTGCGGAATTTTCCAGCCATTAACATTGATGTTATGGCCTGAATGATTAGCCGAAATACACCGCATTATGCAGAACTCTGCCGAAAATGCGTAATTATTTACCCGCGACTTAACAAACGCGCTTAATTTTGTCCCCACTTTCGTATTGGAATTTCCAATTCCTCTTACGATTAAAGTTTTGTGTTGGCGTGGAATCCGCAACTTCTGTGCCAAATCCTCCGTCATAAAGTTGACTTGGGAGACTGAGTCCAGCAACGCTCTCGCAGGCAGGCATTCTCCATAACTGGTCCTCACTTGAATAACTGCTGTCGCCAACATTACCCGATCCGGGATACTTGCTGTATGCATAGTATGTGTGGTAGATGGTTGCGGATGAGGTGCTGCGGGTAAGAAACCGGATAGTGGTGCAACAGCATGTGATGGGAACGATTGCATACACGACATCGATCTGCTCTGCACTTAGATACAGTATGTCTCTTACGCAAACAATTATGCATAACGGCACCGATTTCACAAACTCGAACCTCTATTGTACCGGGAGCCCCTTAAAAGTTGGGCAGGCAGTTAAATAGTGCTTCGACTTCCACTCTTGACACGTTGGCGCTTAGTATTTGCTGGCTTCATCCTGTCCATGTGTTGCTGCTTCGTGCTGGTTACGTCCTCGAACATGACGCCCCTTCTGCTGATAGATGCTGGTACCGTCTGTTCAAGGCGGCTTCGCAATCCTTCCACAATGGTAGCTTGTCGTAATGCAGCTGTTCTTCCCACTTGGATCGGGTGGCAGAGTCAACCTTTGTCATGACTATGAGTATAATAATGGCGTTTGTTATTTGTTTCTCATCGCCTTGGCAATATTGGATATTAATGATATCTGTCTATAGTTTTCAATTATTTGTTTACTACCAGATTTAAAAATAGGAATCACTTCAGCCAGTTTTAGTATATCTGGCCAAATTGATTTATCTATGATATACCAGTATTATTAAATATACTTGCTAACGTATCACTTATTTGACTAGATATTATCTTAATAGATTTGGCACTTATCTTATCAATACTACCATTTTTGTTTTCAAATTATCAATTATCTTCAAAACTTCCGGTTTTGTAGTTGGTTTTATAAAGTTGAGTTCGCACTCATTTGAGGTAAATTTTCTTGTTTTGTTTTTAGGAACTTTTATATTTTTACTCATTTCTTTTCCCATAGTGCAGTAGTGAGAGTTCATCACGTCTGCAATTTTCTTTTTTTCCCTGATTATTTTATTGCTACACATTTTTATTTCACTTATATTGTTATCATTAGATATATTCTTACCCATCTTATCATTAATTATTTCCCATAATTTTCTAGCATTTTCAATATTTTGTTCAGTTATTTTTTTTCGTAATTGATTTTAGCGTATTTTATTATTCTATTCAATATTTTAACGTAATTTTTATATTTGTTTTTGAAACTAACATTAAATAGATATAATTTTAGCGGTTTGTATAATGCTTCCTTTTTTCCACAAGATTTTACTATTGATTTCGAAATCCAAATTTTTCGTGGTAAATTTTTCTTTTTTTACCTTTATTGGTCATTGCAATTTCAGACTTTTTAAGACAGTTTTGTATTTCTTGTGTCACTAAGTTTATCGCTTCATTTGGATCATATGTCGCATACCGCGACCAATTAATTGTACTAGCTATGTTTGCTAGTTTTTTATAAATATATTTTTTTTTCTCATTCTTTTCTTTATCTATTTTTTCTAATGACCCCCTGATATCACCAAAGGGTGGAAAGTGGTCTGGCATTGGCATAAAAATATTGTCAATACACGTTACACTTTCGCTATTTATATCAGAAGGTCTAATTGTACTTCTGAAACCCGGAAAGAATCCATATTCTATGAAATTAATTAAAAATTCTTCGCTTATATCATCACATTTCAATTTATTAATGTTAAAATCACCAATTATAAAATGATTTTTAACATTCTTTTTAACTTTTAAATAACTTTTCAGATTTAATACAAAGATGATATTTCTAATACACTATTGTTATTTAGGTTTATTATTGTTTTCAGAATTTTTAATCTTCCTACTTCTATAATTTTTGTCGTTTGACTTATATTTTTCTTAACGTATATTACTACACCATCCGATTTGTTTATTATACTTTTGTTGTAATAAATGTCATAACCATTTAGTTTATAACATTGACAATATTCTACAATAATTTCCAGGATTCGGCACAAACTATAACACACGGTTTGACCCTGAGTCTCCTAAGTAAAATTTGTAATTTTTCAAAATTCGTATTTAAACTTCTAACATTAATATACATACAAATGTTGTCTTTGGTATTTAAAGTCTCTAAGTCATCGTATGCCCCAGCTTGTTGTACAATTTCATTTTGAATTTCGTCTAGAATATTATTAATCATGTCGGTTATGAGTTGATGTATTATTCAAGTTATTCATTGCCTTATCACTCTGTAGTCGGTATTGTCAATATACTTATCAATTCTCCTTTTGAATATCTTACACTTCTCATAATCAGTTGCTTCATGGTCTGTTTGAAGATTTTTACTATATCTGTTATTGCTATACTCACAGTTCATGCACTTAACCAGCACACCTCAGACACGTGGCTGTTTATAAATAACGAATAATACATAACATAGAGAACAATTTTGTTAATGTCAAACATTTTTTGTTTGTAAATACCGAATAATACATAACATTGAGAACACTGTAGTTAGTGTAAAACATTTTATGTTTGAATATAACAAATAACAGTTTAAATATATTACAATAACATAAGTTTAAATATATTACATAGTATAAAAGTTTTGAAAAAAAATTATTTGTCTAAGAGATCTTTTTTTTTCTAACCATACATAACGGGCATCAAACTTTTGTACTAATTCTTTGCAATGCATGATACTATTTACAGTACTTATATTTAATTTGTTTCTTAGTTTTGTTTTTATAAGAGCAAACTCGGAAAATTGTCGGAAAATTTTCGTTCCGCATCGACTGAACTGTGTGGTAGTGTGCTAACACAAAATTAGATAAATCAATGAAACAAAACGTACTTATACCATTTTTAATAGTACTAACAGTACTCAAAAACGTATTGATATTCATATAATTTTTTAAATTATTATTATTCAGCCCGAGTAACTTCGATTGATTTATTATTTTATAGAGATCGTAGTATACTAAATTTGTAAAATTTTTAAATAATGGCTATATTTCTTCATTTTGTTCCCTAAAAACATTATTTGGCGTTACAATATTTAAAAGTTGCAAATCTTCCCGGTAAAAATCAAATCTTGATTTAATTTGGCTTAAAAGCTTAATGTAAAATCCAATAATGTTAATTTTAATCGCACTTATTTCATTATCGCTTAATTTACTTTTGATAAACTCTTCACAGTTTGTTACAATACAAATTTTCGATACGTTCATACGATTGCTTTTATCTTTATAAATAAAAAATATATTGTTAAACAAATTGTTGTGAATAAAATTTCTTAAAATAAGAAAAAAATTTTACTTAATATTTTAATACAAATACGGCAAACGACAAGTTTCCGACTGAAATTCCTTGTTCAAATTATTAATAATAACTACATTAAAAACAAAAAATATGCTTTAATTTTTGAGTTAATTTCGTTCGCTAACTCTGTTGATCGTAGTCCATTGACTTCAAGATAATTTGAAATAAAATATAACCTCACACTTTCCCATTGTTCGATAAGCCTGCAAATTACACCCTCTAGACTTTGCCATCTTGTTTGGGAAATACCTAGAATTTTGTGTCAGTCCCCGTATATTGCCTGGCATTTGCACCATCTGTTTGTAGCCCGATCAAAATTTTTAACGGAATATATTTGGATTTAAAAAAGTCTAATAAAATTAACATTTTTTGAAGTTCTAATAAGGCGAAAAAGTGGTCATGAACTTCGCGGTCGACGTATCTTTCCACAAGTCCCAAACATTTCTATGGCGATATGTCGGTTGTTTCATTCACTATAAGCGAAAACTTTATCACTCGTAAAGTAGCAAACATTTTGTCACTTGACTTTTGCAATATCGGAATATGGATATATATTAAACACGGCAAAAAATCCATCAGCGCAAATGACATAATGATGGACATGTTGATTTGGTTTTGTTTTGTATGATTGAACATGGTTCTTGGAGCACTCGTGTGGTACTTTAAAAAAAATGTATGAGGATACATGACGACGAAGCTTGGAACGACTGCGAAATGGGAGGAGGTATTGGAGCTGTAAGTATAGGCGGAGTTGCGTTTTCATGATGCAAGAGCGTATCATACGTTCTGTTAAATGTGCGACAGCGATGCAGAGCCACTCTGTGACCATTGCTCAAACAATTGATACAGAGGTCTTATTTCTCAGCGGCATCGAAGCGTTGATTCTTATTCATGACTTTAAATTGAGACCAATAATTTTGTGTTTATCGCTAGAACAAAGAACACCAGAAGCATTAGTGATAACGAACGATGAGTTTTGTCTACAGGAAGTGATACGAATCTGTTTGGTGAAATCGGACTTATGGTGTGATGAGGAGTCGGATGAATGCAGAAACCGACAGGTGCGTTCTAATACTTGGGCGCCTTGTAGCCAAGTTGAAACCGATTTGTAGTCTAGCGATTTTTTCCATTTTTTACGAGCTTGCTGATTAGATTTGCCAATGACAATGTACATTAGCATTACTTGCACGATATTGGAGCTTGTCCCAAACGATTCTAACGAACTTAATATAGCTGTATTACGCAATTGTTGATAGTTTGATTTATCGGCTGGTTGCAGCGTAAATAGTAAGACAATACCTACCTGGAAGGCTCTTACGGTTTCCAGAGCTGAGCCTTGACAGGACAACATATAATTACATCCTTTTATAATTGAAAGTCTACGTTCACGAACGATAAGTTGATTGAAAGATGCAATACAATTTTTGTATTCCGCATAGTTCCCGCTAAAGGGAGGCAGCGAAAATCTTGGCAAGTGTGATAGCGTGGCAACAGGAGTTGGAACGGTTGACTCCGCGTAGCTAACTGAAAGGTTCTCTTCCTCCCAAGTTGTGCTTGAATGCAAAGTTTGGCTCTGACATAGCTATCCTTTAAATCTGCGCGACCAGTGTCTTTAGACCAAATCTTTAATGTCAGCTTGGACTGAGAGTGCTTGCTTGATGTATGACTCTAGTATTCCCAGTCGACCTTGTAACTCCGCATGTAAATGTCATTAGGGTGACCTAACAATTTTCGCTTTGACGGTTCAGGCGAGCTTTCATCACAACAAAAAAATTTGTTGTTGAACTGTGGAAAACTTTCAATATATTTTCATTTACTTGACGTCGATATCATTTGAAACGCTTTCTGCAGAAGTTTTAAGTACTTTATTAATATATCTAAAAATCGGTAGAAAATCAATTTTATCAATTATTGAATGTAAAGCAAAAGTATTTACTTATATATTAATCTTCTTTTTCATTCCGTTGATGGTTATTAAGTTGATTAAAACGGTGCAAATATCAAATTTTTCACACTTTTCCTGTTAGATCTATTGCCTACCAGCAAACTACCAAGGGCAAATGATACTTCCAATTTTGGTCAAATCGGTCCAAAAGGGCAACACCGATAAGGATTCGTGGTATCAATACATTTTCGCCTCGCTCTTGCTATTCAAAATAGTGACTTCATTAATGTATGGCATGCCCAGCATATCTAATGAAGTCAACAACTTAGTTGGATAATTCACAGCTTCGTTGGCATCACAAACAGCATCGATAGATTTGCATGACCTTCGCAACAACTGTTATATATTTGAATTTAATCCATTGACGGTCACATTTTTTGCTGCCAGAATCGATCTTTCCTCTGCATACATAAATATTACGAAAATACCTGCGGTAAATTATTCTCCTTTTCGCAGTTTTTTCGCACTGCGTACATATATACACGCGCATTTATACACACATACGGGCACAGGTATACAATCATACAAACGTACTTCGCTTCAAAGTCCACATTGGCACATATCCGCAATACCTCTTGTTCCTTGCCCAACAAAAACATGCAGGATTGCGCAAAACATATTAAATCATAATATAATACGTACATAAATATGTACATATGTACAAAGTGCATTGATCTCTAAGATGAGCTCTCAATTGCGCATAACGACAAATAAATAAAGTTAAATTAGGAAAAAAAAATTTTATCAAAGCGAAAAAATACGAAATACTCGTATTCCATTCATTTAATTGAAAATAAAAACTCTTACGAACTTAAAAGAGTTCTCGGTTAAACATACGAGTATACACGGAAACTGGAAACGTTCTTGTTTATTTATAATTTTATTCGAAACTCTTATTTACTTCAAATAGTCTTCTATCAATCACAAATAACTATCTACAATACATACTAGAATATTTGTGAAATTTCATTAGTTTACACTGAGAAACTTTTTATTCAATTCAACACATCTTTTAAATGAGCTTAGACTCGAAAGATTCAAAAACAACTCAGTTGCTAAAAGTTCCAAAAATGATTTCTGCAGAAGCTACACGCTCAAAGCAAGGTGCTGCAAAGCAAAACAGGGGTAAAGATATTTCATACTCTAAATTCATTGCTGAGAGTGACAGTCTAACACGATACTGCACTCGATTTTCATCTTCGCCAATTCCAGATAATTCTGAATCGGCATTAGAAATCAAATAGGAAAATCTTGACAATTTTTGGATGCGTCTCCAAGCTTCATATGACGCAATAGTAAAATCTGACGAATCAAATTTACCGGAAAATTTCAAATTCTCGGGTTTTGCCAAATACGAAAACTGTTAGACCAGTTTACTTAGTTTAAAGACACAAAAGTAATGATTTCTGACAAATCAAAATTAATTAAAGCAATTGCACCTACTCCACAGCCGAGAGTAGAGCTGCCACAAATACAAAGTCAAGAGGCAAGTTCAGGCATCCATCTCAAGGTGCCCGCATGTGACACAAAAATTTTCGTGGTTATGAACAATGACCGTCCTTCCGGGACATGTTTACAGCCGTTTACACAAACCACCAAAAATTATACAATGCACAAAAATTGTATCACTTTCGATACAAAACAAAAGATCAAGCAGGCGTCATAGTCAAACAGTTCGCACTAAATGACGATAATTTCAATTTGACTTGGGAAGCTCTTAAATCAGGACAGGAAAACGAAAGAATATTGGTCGATAAACAAGGGTGTGTTTGAGATGGCAATCACGACAGCAGTGTTGCAAATTTGTCAAGTATCACATTCTGCGTGAATTTTTGGCAACACTTGCAACAGCATCACGTTCTACCGTCACTTTCTACACGCAATTTATGCAAATAATCGGCAACAATAAATTTTACCAATACGAAATCGCAGAAAGGGTAGACAAAAAAAAATAGTGAGAACAATTGTTCAACACGACCTAAATAGAAGCTTCGATGCACCCCAAGCCAGTAGCAACAGCAATTTAAATAGAAGCTTTTTTAAAAATCAATCGTTCACATCCGAAGAATACAAACAAACGTGATGCGAACTGTGTACAAGAGGTCATAGCTCAATTCTTGCGAGAAATTCAAAAAATTTAATATTATCGATCGAAATAATTTTGTAAAAACAAAAAGACTTTGTAAAAATTGTCTGTCACATGTGCATAGCCTTAAAGAATGCGAAAGCAAATTTAATTGCGTTTATTGTCATAAACGACATCATTTAATGCTGCATTACAGCACATTTTCCAGCTCACCCCCAACCAGCGCAAATATGAAAAGAGCCACGTGTTTAGTTGCAACAGCAAATCCCGAAGTTCGAAATCCCGAAAATTGCCAAGAAGCACCATGCTGCTCAAAGGCATTAAAAACCCAAACGCTACACAGCGAAAATCGAAGTACTGCTACCTACAGCAGTCGTCTCCATCGAACACCGAGGAGAACACAACGATCCTTCATAGCGCCTAGGGTACAAAATATTTTAAAACTGCCATCAAAACAATCTAGTTTTGAAATTACGGGAATAGGAGGAAGAGTAGTCCAAAACTCGAACAAAATCTGCCCCATTTCCCTTACCTCCCCCAAAGCGTATAAGCGCATTCAAGCAGAAGCTATTGTCTTGCCACAACTAACAAATATGCTTCCAAGCTATCGCATAAATAGCAAGCATTGGCCAAAGGTTTTACACCTAAAGCTAGCAGATCCCAACTGCAACACTCCCGCTCAAAAAGCTCTTCTATTAGGCAGCGATCTCATACCATAGATAATACTCAAAGGTATTGAGAAAATTTCAAACACACTTCTGACACAAAATACTATTTTTGGTTGGATCATAAATGGACTAGTTACGGATCCAGTTACCACCATGCTACTTAAGTTGAGGAAATCTCAAACGAATACCTCAATACACAATTGAGAAAATTTTGGGAGTTAGAAGAACTTCCCCCCAATTTCAATTTCAACCCTAGAAGATCAGTATTGTGAAGACTTTTATAAAGCCACAACTACTAGATCAGATAATGGTCGGTACGTCGTAGACTACCACTAAAACAACAATTTCCTAACACACTCGCCTTAGGTCACTCTCGGCAGTTTTTAAGTATGGAAAAGAACTTACTTAAAAAAGGTGAGCTTGAGCCAGAATACGATGGCGTGTTAGAAGAATACCTCCATTTAGACCACATGGAGGAAGTAAGCGTAGGCGAAAAAATCATAAATGGCAAATACTACTCATTCTACCTACCTTATCATGCAGTAGTGAAGCCAGATAAAAAAAACAACAAAAGTCAGAATGGTTTTCAATGCCTCAAGATCCACTAGCTCAGGAAATTCCCTAAATGATATTCTATTTACGGGACCCACACTCCATCCTGATTTGATGTTCCTCATATTAAATTGGCGTATATTCAAATACGTATTCAATGTGGACGTTGAGAAAATGTATCAACAAATAGTCGTACATAAAGACGACCAAGATTTTCAGCGAATTATTTTCCGAAAATCCCCCAATTGTCTACTACGCGACCACAAATTAAAAACAGTTACCTTTGGCGTCAACTGTGCTCCATATTTAGCTATTCGAACACTCCACGAATTGGCAAAACACAGTCAGAATTTCCTCTGGCAACCGAAGTGTTCAACACTCAAACTTATGTAGACGATATCCTGTCTGGAAGTCACAGTCTTCCGCAATCATACGAATCCTTTTCACAGGTGCCTAATTGGAAGACATGCAAGTAGGCTAGGTGTACCATACAACGACTATTGTAGAAGCTGTCAAGAAGTAGAGGAACAGGAGACTGTAAAGCATCTTCTATGCGAATGTAAAGCTCTATGTAGGAAAAGAATCGCAACTATCGGTCGTGGATTCTTTGACGACGTATCAGAAGTTGCTAATATAAAATTATTTGTACTGATGAACTTCATCAGGAGCACAGGTTGGTTCAGAGAGGAGACGATAGAGTGAGGGAACATTAGTCCCGATGGTATCACAATGGGCCTCCTATAGGCCTAGGTGCGTCATTGGACAGCCACTCAACCTACCTACCTACCTACCACCACCACCCTCTGGTGGAATGGTCCCCTATGGTTAACAGAATCTCCAGATTCTTGGCCACAATTGCCCATGCGCAATATAATAGCCCCAAAAAGTCGAAAAATCGACTCCTTTCACACAGCTGTGGAGGATACTGGCATACTTGAGCGATTTTCATCATTCTCCCGAGCCCTTAGAGTAGTCGCCTATATGTTTAAGTTCATAGAGCGACTTAAAAATAAAGCTAAGGGAGTTCCCTCAGAGTACCCCAGTGCGATACATTGACGCACCTAGAAATAGCCGCAATATAACACTATTAAAAGAATCAAAACCCATTGACAAAAGGAGTTCACTCTTAGTTCTTAACCCATTCCTAGACACGAAAGGTCTGCTTCGTGCGAATGGTCGGCTTGCCAATTTAAGCCTCACGTATAATGAACGGTACCCTCTAATCACACCAGAGAAGTTTCGACATGCCCCTTTACTCCTCAGTTATAAAAAGCATCACCTGAAATTGTTCAGAAGTATGCTCCCCAAGGCATTAATTGGCAGTTTATCCTCCCAAGCTCCTCATATGGGTGGTTTATAGAAATCAGCTGTAACTAAGCTTCAAATCCCAATTCAAAAACGTAGCTGGAAATTACAAATTGAATTATGAAGAATTCACTACCCTATTAATTTGAACTGAAGCCGTTCTCAATTTACGGCCACTCACAACACTCTCGCAAGATCCCTCTGACTTCACAGCCCTAACTCCAGGGCATTTTCTCAAAGGAGCATCCATTCTGTCCATACCTGAGCCAGGCGTGGAGTCGCTATCCTTATTAAATCGACGGTCCTATACGAGTAGTTGATCTCCGCTCTCAAAGCTTAACGCGACCAAGGCCGCTCGTGAAATTATGCTTTCTGCCAAGCGCAAATAATTCATAATTACCGCAACGCAAATGAATTAATCGCTTAACAAACCGATAAAGCCGCAAATAATAAAACCCAGTGGCACAATCGCATATCCCCATTTACATGCAACAAATGTAACATATAATCCTCATAACCTCTTAATTCAGATAGATATGGATGTGGACATGGCAACAGTACCAACACCAACTGTAAGGTCAGCCATCAACGTTCCGCGCCCTAGGGCAACTCCAGCACCACGAACCACAGCGGCAACGGTTCCTGCAACCGCTCCCCGTAGTGGTACGCAACCACTAGCACCCTCTTCAACACCAGCAACGGAATGCCAACGCAGCCGATGCCCACTGTGTCGATGCACACACCGGCTGCAACACTGCAACATTTTCCGAGGCATGCAGCCCATGCAACGTCAGCAGGTTGTTTGGCTACGGCACACGCGACTCCGGAGTGTACGTCCGTTACGCTATGCCAACTGTTCAATAGACCGCACCACACCATGCTGCACCGCACCCCCAAGCGGGCCGTCGGGCGACAATTCAACCCAAGCCACCATGCCACGAGCAGATCACAGCAGAGCAGCCGTCCGGATCGAGTCCGAAAACCAATGACTTCTAGGCTAGAATTCGCCTAGGGGTGCCGCCGGAAAATCTATTTCATTTTTTTTCTTTCAATAAACGCATATAAACGGTGAGCTCAAACGAGTAAATTAATCACTATTTAAAGCGGCAGATGGGATTACTGCCTTAATGTTCCAGAAGCTGAAAGAACCTATGGTTCTGAAACTTGGAAGAATCTGAGCCAGTATCCGGCTATCTTATATCCCAAGAAGCTGGAAAGACCCATAAGCCTCAGCTCCTTCATGCTGAAGGTCTTAGATAGGCTAATCGATATACACATCAGATCGATCTTAGCGGACAACTTGTCACTATGCTTCACTTCACTTCACAACATGCTTATGAACAAAATTATGATAGCACCGCACGGTTCAATGACACCATAGCAGATAGATACCAAACTGAACTGGAAATTGAATATTGAAAAACGTAGATAGGAAAGCTTATACTTGTATGGCGTATTACACGTGTAATAGGAGGGTGCGTTCGAGCTACGTAATAATTGCAGCAGTACAGCAACTTTATTCCATATTTGCTGATAGTCTACTGATGTGCCGCCAAAAGTTTAGTGTTGCCGACTATTTGCATAAAAAATTACAGTAGAAAGTGATGCTGTTGCAAGTGTTACCAGAAATTCACGAAAAACGTTATACTGTGACAAATTTGCAACACTGCAGTCGTGATTCCAGAAACTGGAGCCTCAAACCAAATGTAGTTATGAGAATGTATGGTACTTATACGGCTGTCATTAGAACAATTTTTACATATGGAGCATTGGTTTGGAGGCCAGCATTAAATAAACAATATAACATCAGAAAACTAATTAGAATTCAAAGGGCAGCTTGTGCAGGGGTTAGCGGGGCGCTTACATCATGTCCAAATGATGCGCTAAATATGCTCCTCCACCAACTGCCCATAGACATTTACACACGGAAAGTGGCAACACTTTCTGGTAGAACAATTAAGGAGATTGGTGGTTGAAACAGGAAGAGTTATGGGCATAGCGAAATTCTGAACCAGCACGATACTAATCGAAGTAAATCAGACTATCCTCCCAAGGTTGGACTTCAATAGTGATTCCAGATGAGAATAACCTCTAGACGTGAATGGAGGAGATGGTTTAGTTGGGGAGGAGAGTACTATGACAATCTATACGTACGGGTCCAAAATGTACTGGGGTGTTAGGACAGGGGTATATTCCGAGGGTCTAGATATTTCTCCAACGTTCTGTCTACCAAACTCAGCTAACATCTTCTAAGCAGAATTACTAATAATAGAGAAAAACTGTGGAACTAAACAAATACGGGTACCTTAATTTTGGTTGCCGGTCACACGAACATTTTCGGCAACGAAAAGGCAGATGAGTTGGCTAAGTCAGAAGCCTTTCCAGACGTAGCTGCAAACTCAAAGGAAGCAAGGAAACGACTTCCTCTGTGAGTGCCCAGTCTATCACAAATCAGACATCGAACTTTTGGAATCCAACAGTTATCAAACCTCGAATGTCTATCTACAAAAAACATAACGAAAATAAGTAGTTTCATTAAATGGCACCAAATGGTTTGAACACAAAATGACGCTTCTAGCGCTAATTGTGCCCGAAGGTGTAGCACTCTTACCTACCTACCTACCTACCTACTCTGCGATATTTTCTGGTTGCGAAGTGACTACGGAAGGCACCTGGCGTGAATATGGTTTATAGAACTATACATGAAAATTATAGTATACTGCAATTATTATATTCGATTACCATCTGTGGATGCAACAAAATAATATAAAAATCGTGATTAAAGATCAGGGGTTGATCATATAAGTGTGAAAATGTTGAATTGTATGTATTTTACAATGCTCAACCGTCAAAAAATAAAAATAAAAGGTTTTGACCACAAAAATTAAAAGCAGTAATATTTGAGGTGGTTTTACGGGTATGAAAAATAAATGTCGGTCGATTTTCAGACCAACCCGATGAGCACAACTAATTTCAGTAAAATCGGTCTAGCCGTTTCGGAGGTGTTTGGCAACAAACACCGTGACACGAGAATTTTAGATATTATATGTTATAGACTCACTTAGTTTTATTGTCTAACATTTCCAAATGTGATATATGTGATATAAACTCAACCGGAGAGGTAAATTTAATTTATTGAAATGATGTTGAAAACCAACGAGACGATGGGAAATCATTATATTAGGGATATGCGGTTTATACCAATGTTTACACAAAATCCTTACATATTCAGCGCTAAATCATTAATATAATTTTATAATTTTTAAGAAAACTTGTTCACTTAATTCCATTAAAATAAGAAACATTTTTCCAATAACTGCTTTGTCAGCTGGATAGTTGGAAATCAGGGTATATTGGGGGCAGAGAAAGATCTGGGCTTGTGGTATTAACCATTGACATTGTAAAGGTATACTCGAGAACATATTTTAAAGCATGTTTATAAATAAATAACTTACACACTGACCGAGGTATTTGGCATAAGGTTTGTAAAAATAACAAAAATCATTTTATGTACATATAGAGTTAAGGGTAGTATTGTCCCAATTTTATCGATTATTGGCATTACCACATATTGCTAACGGAAAAATAATAAGGCAACCATGGACACTGAACATTGAGCAGTTATGACTTCGTCAATTTATAGACTTCAGATGGCAGATTTTGCTTGATTTGTACACTGGAAAGTCAAAAAATCAGATGGAATTTAAATTTATGTAACATGGGAAATATGCGTGGTTGTAATCCGATTTCGCTTTTGCACAGTAACATAGGCATGTCAGGAGAGTTTTACTTACCAAGTTTAGTTGATATCGGTCGCTTAGATCCCGAGATATGGGTTTTCATCTAAGGGTGGGCTTTGCCACGCCTATGTGTAAAATTCTAAGTCTCTGACTTGTTTATTTAATGAGCTATCGCACTTTTAGAAGTTTTAATCAAAACCGTTTTATAGGGAGTGGGCGGGGTTATCACCCGATTTCACTAATTTTCACACTGTCGGTAGGGGTGGTAAAATAATTTGTCTTGAGTGAGTTTGTTTATTATAGCTTAAGTGGTCTAGGAGATATGCGCAATAAACTTAGTAGGGGGCGGGGCCACGCCCACTTAAAAAAACTACAGATGTTTGTCCCTAAAGCGATTCGTTTTATCAAATAACAGTCTTTTATCTCATTGTGGAGCTTAGTTATGACAATTTATTAGATTTCGATTAATGGCGTTTTGTGGGCGTGGTGATGGTTTGTTCACGCCCTTCGACAATATGAACTTCTTGTGCCAAGAAAAATGTGTACAAAGTTTCATCAATATATCTCTATTTATATTCAAGTTACAGCACAGACGGACGGACACACAGTCACACGAATTTTAACATGTCCCTTCCAACTGATCATTTATGTATATATATAGATTGAGGTGATACAAACAGCCGTTAGAACAAAACTATTATACTCTTTTACAAGAGTATTCAAATTATTTAAAATAGTTTTTTAACCCACTCTACATTTTGCATTAGGTAGGTGGGTAATGGCTCCTCTCTGAACTTCTGATGCACTTCATTAGTAAGACAAGATTTAGCCGTGCACCCTCCCTGACGTCGTGAAGAAACCCTCGACCGATGGCTGCGATTATTTTCTATATAGAGCTGTCCAATCGCATAAAAGATGTTTAATGGTTGGTTGCCAACCAAACTCCACCTTTCTCAGCAGGTATGTAGCGCTACGCTTCTTATGCATACTTTGCCTTCGCTGTGTCTTCTATCTTAAATGTAGGCCATTCGCTGGCTGATGCACACTAACAGCATCACTTTTGGCATCTCACTCTTTCCACTGCTTAGTAGCCCAGCCTTTGCAACAGTGGTTGGTATGGGCTGCCTCCGACCCGAATATCAAAACTTTAACCACAATGCCGTTGAGTTGAAAGCCATAATAGAGGCTTACGTGTGCGCTTAACTAACGATAACAGCACATAGTTTTTTCCGAGCTTAATCTGGCAATTTTTAGCAGCTGGGCTTTTACCTTAAGCGTATAGAGTTCATGCCTCCAATAATTCTCTTTTTACAATATCATTTTTTAAGCCATTCTCTCCAACTGGGTTATTTTACTTCTTTATTGCTAAATGATTGGCAAGCAGCTCCATCCTTTCCATCTCCACTTTCCTCCTCGCTTTAATGCTTTTCATTGCTAATTGCTTTTCATTGCTATAATCTGTAATGTCACTCAATTCTTAACATAATTATATACACCTTGTTGTGTGCTTTGGAAATTAAACAATTATTCGATTTCCAATTTTGTAATGTACATACATACTTGTTTAGTCCTTCTTTTGAAGCAAGATCGTCAGTTCGTGCAAAAAAAGGCATGTTGTAAATTTTTTTTGAGGACATGAATTTTTCATCGTCTGTTATACGTATAATAAATCCAAGTTTAAAAAAACCAGTAGAAATTTTCTCATTTATTTCATTAACAAAATTATTTCATTTTCGCCTCAAATAATAACATATAATATAAGGATTATTTAACAGTGTTGAATACTGGATCAATAAGTAAAAAAAGAATATTAGATTTAGAGCCCATTTATTTAATAACTATAAAAACTAAACTCAGTAAATATATTTTTATCATTTTCACATATTTCATACGATTTGTATTAGAGATCCAATCATAGAAATCAGGACAAAATTAAATGCACGAATTACTCCCATTCGGTTGTACCTGGTGGTTTGGATGTCAAATCGTATAAAACTCGGGATATGCCGTCTAACTTTGATATTTCGTGAACAATGTTATTGAGAACCTTTAATGAAAAAAAAATTATTATTAGTAACGTTTTAATAAAATATAAAGCAAATAGTATGCACATATGCTAAGTCTAAAATTACCGCATTTAAAAATTGTATATCTTTACCTTTGCTTAACTTTTGAATTTTATGCTGAACAAATTATTTACTTAACAATAAGTCGGCTTGTTTTAGGAATATTTGTTTTAGATACAGGGAATCAATTAAGTTTAGGCACAGTAACAAATTTATACCAAAAACCGTTCAAACAAGTATTTTCAACAAAAGTTTGAAAAATCCCGTTATGTATATTCTAAAAACAGCATTATGCTCATCGTTACATTGTTGTGCCGTTATCTTTCTTGTGGCGCCACTTAGACACTGTTAATTAAAAAAACAGTGAAAAAGCAATAATAAATAGGTTAAGTATACTTCTTTCAGCGTGTAATGTTGTTTTGATTTTAATTGCGTTGGATTAATTTTTTTCAATAATTTGTTTAAGCCTGACGGAGTACTATACATAATCAAGTGTAAAAGTTTAGTGTAATTAGTTGCTGAAATTAAAAAATGGAACGCAATTTGCAAATTTCGCTCGAAGTAGGAAAAATAATATTAATATAATATTTGAAAAATAAAGTTCTTCGTGAAATTGGCAACATAGTTTATCGAATTTCAAAAATATGTAAATCCTCAAACTGTGTGGAATGTGCTGCACAAAGCTAGTTATAAGGGACGAACTGCGAGACGTAAACCATTCATATCAAAAGCAAATAAGAAAAATCGGTTAAAATTTGCTAAGAATTTTCTTGATAAACAAAACTCGTTTTGGGAGAATGTTGCATTCGCCGACGAATCAAAATTCTACATTTTTATGTCGGACGGAGTAATAAAAGTATGGAGGCGTACCAATGCAGAGATGCCGAAAAATAACTTAATACAATACTTGAAGTCAAACATGGTGGAGGAAACATCGTTATTTGGGGGTGCATAGCTATTTTAAATTAAAATTTTTGTCCAAGCGTACAAAAACTAAGACCCAGCAGCCGATTTCTTTTTCAAACAAGGTAACGACCCAAAACACACGTCGTATCTAGTCAGCTAATGGCTTATACAGCGTGGACCCTAAAAACTTTCCGCAAAAAATAACAAATGTATATTTAAGTTAGGATTAAAACTTGTTTTATTTATTAGTTAAACTAAAGAATTGCATTATGTCTGCCACCGAAAATTCCGCCTTACTTCAAAGAATACAACATATATTAATTTATAATTAGTTAAATTCAATTTCAATAAATTTAAAGTATATTAGTGGTACCCTAAGTGAATGGATCATAAAGCAGAAATTCAATAATTATATAGAAGTTTAACACTTTTGGCAATTAGAATATTTTAGTTAAATTTTGTCTAACTTTAAAATGCCAAACTTAATGGTTAGGAAATAAAGTCAATCAGAAAAAAATCCTTTCGTTACATTGTGTAACGTTATATTTTGTACATGTTATAAACTTATTGTATTTGCGATCATGATAATAACAATAAAAATATAAATCATAACTTATGAGAATCAGCTCTTAGGGGTCAAATTAGAGTACATAGTTTAACTGAAAGAAAATATTCATGTGATAGTCCGTTCTGAGTTTGTATCGATAAAATAAAACACATATGGTAATTGTGGGTTAAGTGTGGGTGCAGCCGAGCATTTTTTACTCTCGCAATTTGTACGGATAAAAGAATGGCAAATATTTTCAAGTGTTGGAAAAACTGTATGTTAAATAATGTTGGATACTGACCAAAATGCGTGGTCTGGCAAAATTGTGAATAACTAAGCATCATAAGAGGAGAAACTGTTATGTATGAGGGCTAAGAGAACATATAAACCCAATTCATCAACGTTTAGCACCCAATCACTTTATTGGTAAAGTAAATGTTCACTTAATACCCCTTCAATATCTTACATCAAACTATATACTCGGTAATAGATTAGAAAGAACAGGTGAAAATCTAAAAATGAGGTATATGAGGGCTATATCAACGTCTGTATCGCTTACATTCAATGCATTAACTTTAAGGTAAAGAAAACATGTGCGCTTAGGTTAGGTTCTATACCTGATCCCCCAAGATGGAGGTTACAGTCACTTGTGACGCCAGAAAAAAGGCTCCTGTAAATAGCTCTTAAACGTCCACAAAACGCCTTGAACCCCCCTTTACAATTGCGTGGTACGGAGTTGGACCGCTGTTTTGGATTTGGGAAATCATGGACCGTTATCACTACCTTAGAATTGTAGATGTAATGCTTCCTTATCCTGGATGGAACATGCCTTTAGTTTAGGAGTTTCAACATGACAATGACCCGAAGCATACCTTCGGTGTGGTCAAAACTTGGCTATAGAATCAATAAATATATGTTATTACTTGGCGGGCGCAATCTCCGGATTTAAATCATATGGAAAATGTGTGGAAGATTGTAGAGAAAAAGATGGGACCCATTAAACCACGAAATAAGTAGGAACATCTAGGAAAAAGTCCAAGAGACGTGGTATTCAATACCAAATTCAGTCTGTAAAGCTGTAGTGGAATCTATGAAGACAAGGTACGCTGCCATACTGGCAAATAAAGGATTTGCAGTTAAATTGATTGTATTTAATTGCCAATTGAAATTCCGGACAGTCCCTTTAAAAATTGTCTGCTGATAATATTTAAATTTGTATTAAGTTATTTATGCTTTTGAAATGTTTAAAATAAATTTCATTACAAAAAATAATTGTTTCCTCCTAAGATCTGTGGTAACACTTTTCTTTCCAAATAGTTGTGAAGGAAATTTTATTGTCAGTAACTGTACATGATATCCTTTAATCTTAGTTAATTTTATTGAGATATCACTCGTATACGTATGATATAACATCTAGCATATAGACGGAAAAAAATATATTCCGTATAAGTCCTAAAAGAAGAAATAAACCGAAGTTTCCTACACTTGTTACAAACAATTAAATGTCGTCTTCATACACTTTGATATCTCACATATTGATCGATATATTCAAAGTAGTTTCACAAAGTATCAGAAACAAATGGTACAAATTAAAATTAATTTCACTATATAAATATTACTAACAACTGTTACAACAATGAAAGTATAGAATGGAATTATAATCAGATTCAAGTGTATAATTAAAACGATAATTAAGTGCATAATATAGTTTATATTTCAAACTCCTTGCACCGTTGGCCATGCACACTTAACAAGTCAGATTCGCAACGCGTGCCAGAGCCTAAGAGCCTAGAATCTTTTCAGTTTTCTTTGTTAATTAAATTTTAATATCTATATTGGTTATGAAATATCAAAATTGTTGTCCTCATTTTAAGTTTTGAAAACAATACTAATTGGCAATGTTATACTTTTTGAATCTTATAGCAATAAACTCAAGTGCGACATAAATTTGTATACTTTTCTGTTTTCTCCACCACAATCACCTAACATTAATTCCATCGAGCACTTATGGGATTTGTTAGAAAAAGGATTCCAAACTACAATATTTAGTCCAAGGACACGTTAAAAGCTGCTGTAGATATTGAATGGGCATAAATTACAAAGTCTGACACTAATGTCCTAGTAAAAAGCCGTTTGCAAGCACGATGGACGATTTCATAAATGTACATATATAATATTATATATAGTATTAAGAACCCAGCGTAATCGAAAATTCCGCCTTACTTCAAAGAATATAACATATATTAATTTATAATTAGTTAAATTCAATTTCAATAAATTTAAAGTATATTAGTGGTACCCTAAGTGAATGGATCATAAAGCGGAAATTCAATAATTATTAAAATAAATATTTTACGCAATTTAGTTTACGCATTTTCGAATACCCCCAGCAAAGGCGCCTGCAACGACGCATTGGTTTAACACACCTCTTGGCAAACTTTTCAACGTTTACCAAGACCTACCAATTCTACCTCATTTCAAAATATACAAATCTAGATAAATGTGGACGTCGATGAAAGCAGTTTTCTACATAAAAATGTTTGTATATTTTTGCGGGTACTTGTTTTACAAACATTTTAAAGAACAATATTCTTCTTCACTTCAGAAAATCAATATAGTACTTGCCAAATAGTGTAGTGGAATCTATGCCGAAAAGGTACACACTAAAACCACCCTCTGAATTTTTAAATTTTCTATAAAAAATCTAAAATATTTATAATCAATATTTTGATTATATTTGCTATTGGACCGGGTTTTCCCAAATATTATTGTTGTAAAAATTGTAATTGCGAAATTATCAAATGTCTATTCATTCGAACTAGACCATATTTCCTAGTAAACGCTTTTAATACAAACTAAAACAATGTGATTTCAAAAACGTAAAGTTGCTTTGTGTTACACATAAATAGTAATCACGCTCGTTTACTTTAATCTATGATTTTGAAATGAGAATTTTTGTAATTAGGTTTGTACGCAGTAACGAAGCAGGGGCAGCAATGCTTATTGTATTGTAATTTGATAAGGTATACTCTCCATGTCCAGGGTTCGTTACGATAAATTTGTAAACTATGGGCTCTTTATAAATGGTAATTTATTTTATGTTTTCTTATTAATACAATTCCTCATGCTTCAAATATACAATACAAAATTGTGTCTTCCGCGTTGTAGTGATGTCACCTGAGGATAGCGCTATGGCAGAGTAGCGGTTTAGCGTGCCCCGTCAGGGCGTTACTATCAGGCGGAATTATGGAGAGCAATGGCAGCGGACGCGATGCCAAACGTGGAGCAGTTCAGCGGAACTACTCACTACCCACTTCACTCGTAACTTCCAGCGTCCGTACGGTAAAGAGTGAGTTGCCTGCCAGAGGCTCGATTCACTGCGAGACATTCACACCTTAACGCAGTACTGTCACCGCCGCTCAGCGCCGCCGTTGAATAGTTTGTAACCCTATCCGCTATGCTGCGCTCTGGGAGTGCTAAGGAACGTTCTGCTTCTCGCTGGAACTGTGTTGGAACGCCTTACGTTTGTGTCCGGCGGTGATGATGTCTGGCTTAATACGTCGGCGCTTGGCAGCAATACCTGTATATACTGAGACAGTGATGCGCGACAATGCTCTGCTGCTTGCGTTGACGCTCGGATCATTTGAAGAACCTTTATGGAACAAAGATCTAACTGGTTTGGCGTATGATTTTTGCTTAGGAGCGTTCGAAGATCTTACCACTGGTATCGATAATACAGAGTGGCCTGTACGAACTCGGGTTTCCTGGTGGCTTGTTAGGTTTTGATAGCAGAACCAAACGTTGACGTGTCCATATATTCTGCGAAGTATTTAGTTTTGCGTTTTATCGCATTTTTTTATGCTCTGTTTAGAATGCCATCCAAACCAGGAGCTTTTGCATTACTGAATGCTTGCACTCCTCACTGTCAACGGCTGGTAGAAAAAAAGGAGGTTCTAGGCTTGCTTTTGTTTGTTTTGCTTTAGTAATACAGGGCAGATTGGCATTTGTCCTTTATCGCCTCTAATTTTTGACATTACTACCAATACGCTCGACCTCATGGGTTTTCGTCTACTTTGCACAGAGTTCTTTAAAGCATGCAGTTCTGTTTTTCCTAATTGCTGCTTTAAGTTTTTTTCGTTTTATTTTATAAATCTCGCGTAGTCACTCATATTCCACGGCACCTCTACTTCTATTATATTGCCGACTAGCTCTGTGACAGCTACATCTCAGAGCAGCGATTTCGCTATTCCACCAATATACTGGCTTTCGACGGCTGTTGTACTTCGCTGCGCCTCTACCTTGCTTGTGACATTATCTGATATGCTGGCCATGTGTGCCACCAACGTATTATTGCAGTAGATGAATATCGATCGCCGGTAGCCTGCTTGCTCACCCTCTAAAACCGCCGGCACTGGGCTTTTTATTCCCTGCACCGTAACTTAATTAAGTTCCATTTTATTTGACAACATGGCTAATTTTCTGGGATCCTACCCATATCATTTTATAACTACTGGCAGGTAACGATTCAGCAGCTCCTAACCTGGGGACAGACGCTGCCCAGTAATCCGCTCAATTTGAGTCCGACGCTCTCGAAATTTTTGTTGTTCAGACACCTAGTTATGGGCAGTGTCAATTTACGCCATCACATAGACTTCGTTGAGCATATATAGCCTTTTAAGCTACACCCTCCATCTCTGCTGCTTTGGTCGGGGACTGCTTATTGGAATATTTGCAGCTTCCCTACATATCTGGAAGCCGTTCAGCTATCCGCCACCTGACAACGATGTCCTGCTGTATATGTACGCACTCGTATAGGCTGCGACGACGATTCTCTGCTGCGTAACTCGCAGTTTCTACTTGTGCGTACTTTTATGACCACGGTGCTCTGTTGTGTGCGATGATGCTGAAGTTTTCTACGACGACGTCACTGGATGTAAGCTGTGATGCCCGCTGTCGTAAAGGCGGCTGCGGCAACTCTCTGCTGTTTAACTCACAGGACGTGACCGCGGTCTGTGCGAAACCCCGGACAACAGAAAACTTTTTTGGCGACCGCAATGTAAGGGGTTGAGTCTCTTAACAAAAGGCTTTCACAAATCAGGGCACAAAGAATAGCCAGAGGATCGACTCACTACTGAGTCTGGTGCCGGACGTGTGTACGCTGTCACAGTCCTGTGCAGACTTCCTAATGACCGCCAAGCCGTGTGTTGCTTGCTCGCGTATTCGCAACATGTTTCTTTGGTATGGCGGTGTTTTCCCGTTGTATATGAATGCTTGTTGAGTTTTCATCTGTATGTCTTCTTTCTCCTTCTTCTTGTATACTACAAATACCACACAAATTTGTTTAACAGGGTGCATCTTCACGCGTGATGTGGGCTAAATTCGGTATAGATAGATTAGCTTAAGAAAATATCCGATATACAATTTTAAATATCTCCTACACCGTAGATTAAAGAACCCCATAAAAGAAATGGTCCGTACAATGCACTAATCGCCAATGGGCACACCAAATCATATTGCACCCTACGCAGTGTTTGTGTAGTACGTGGTGATTTACACCATACGTCCAAATGTTCACATAAAAAAGCAGATCTAACAAAAAAGTGTAGAGATTGTGGGGGAAATCACAATGTTAATAATCTATATAAAGACTTGAAATGGAAGTTGTCGCTTAATTCCAAGCACGCCGAAACAAAATGACAAACATCCTATGTAGAGAAATTTTTTAAATCACTGAACAGAGTTCAAAACCTGGTAATATTAAAAATAATGTGGTCCAAGAAAGTTATGAAAATGTAGTAAAAGGTAGGTAGGTAAGAGTGCTACCCCTTCGGGCACAATTAGCGCTAGTTGCATTTTGATTCATTATCGTAAGACATTTTATCTTGATAAAACGTTCCATTGTTGTGTTCAAACCGTTTGGTGCCCTCAATAAAACTACTTATATCTGTAATGATTTTTGGAGATAGATTTTCGAGGCTTGGTAACTGATGGATTCCAAAAGTTCGATGGCTGATTTGTGATAGAACTGGGCACTCACAGAAAAAGTGTAGAGTCGTTTCCTTGCACCCTTCGAGTTTGCAGCTACAGCAAGTGCTATTATAGGGCATACGCATTTTATAACGCATGATCTCCAAATGGCCAGTGCCCTGTTATGGTTGCTGTAAGTCTAGATGTTATATAGATTTCCTGGACCTATGTAATAAGTCCATAGTTTTTGTTTTGTCATGGCCATATCTGTTTAGCTATCCTGAATTTTGTTGTGGATTTCCATCCATTTTGCGCTATTTTTTCGAAGCTCCCTCCCTCTTGATCGTTCCTAGCGGACACGGTATTGTCTCTGCCTCGGATTCGTCAAGAGAGGCTCCTGACTTAGCCAACACGTCTGACTTTTCGTTCAAATCCAAATCGAGTTAACCAGCCAGTGAGTTTAAAGCCTTCCTCGCTTTGTTTATTAAGTTGATCATTGGCGACGACAAGGCTTGTAGTGCCGCCTGGCTATCTGTAAAAATGACGTCTTCTCATCTGGAAGTCACTATTGAAGTCCAAACTTGGGAGGATAATTTGATTTATTTCGATTAGTATCGTGCAGGTTCAGAATTTCGCTATGTTCATAACTCTTCCTGTTCCAACCACCAATCTCCTTAATGCTTCTACCAGAAGGTGTTACCGCTTTCCGTATGTAAATGTCTATGGGCAGTTGGTGCAAGAACATGTTTAGCGCATTATTCGGACATGATTTAAACGGATTGGTACCCCTGTACAAGCTGCCCTCTGAATTTCATTTAGTTTTCTGATGTTATATTGCTTATTTAATGCTGGCCTCCAAACCAGTGCTCCATATGTAAGAATTGGTCCAATGACGGCCGTATAAGTACCATCCACATGACTATTTTGGTTTTAGGCCGCAGTTTTTGCAGAGTATCTTCTTGCACGTGTAATACGCCATAAAAGCTTTCCTAATACGTTTCTCAATATTCAATTTCTGGATCAGTTTTTATCTATCACCAACGCCAAATATTTTGCAATTGCGGACAGAGCAATTGTAGTACCACCGAATGTGGGGAGCTAAAATTCAGGTATTTTGGTTTTATTCGTGAACAGCATCAGTTTCGTTTTACTAGGGTTTACACTTCGTCCGTTATACGCAGTAAAAGATAACAATGTACAAATTCCATTTCCTCTAAACCAACCAAGTGGAAGCGTTGTAAATATGATTTTAAACCTTATTCAATGTAGGTATTACACAATTTTATGTCTACCATAAAGGAAAGACATATAACAAACAACTAAGGAAGGACTAAGTTCGGGTATAACCAAACATTTAATGATCTTGAATCTTGCAAGAATCAAAGCCCGGGAAATTCCTTCAGGTGCTGGCAAAACTTTATATTAAAAAGTGTTGCGAAAGAATTAAACATCTGTTATTCGAGGCCATAAACTTAGTTTTATTTCTATATTTTAGTTCAAGTCAGCTAAAATTACATTAAAAACACCTTCAAATGAGATGATGTATATATATATGTGATATTAACTCGACCAAAGAAGCTAAATATAAAATATTGAGTTAATGTGGAAGACGTCAACCAGAAAAACGGAATTCATTATGTTAGATATATAAGGTTTAGATCAAGATTAGACCAATTACATTCTAATTCAGCGCTAAACCACATAATTTGAAAGAAAACTTGTCCTCTTAATTTCACTAAGATATCCCACATTTTGATCAACATAAACGGTTAAAAGACAGGTAGAACGACGGAAATAATTTAACGGGGTATATTGGCGATAAAGAAAGAAGCCCGTTCCGATTGCATTAATTTTGACATTACTCAGGTATACTCGAGTACATATTTTGAAGCAATTTTTGATACAAATAATTCTCACTGACCGGCCTGAATATGCCATAAAACTTGTTAGAATAACGAAAATCATTATAAGTAGTATATGGGAGTTGGGGGTAGTATTGATCCAATTATATAAATTTTTGCCGATACATTCATTGGTGCTTGATTTGCATACTTGAAAGTGAAAAGCCTTCTCATTCCATTTCGGGGGTAAAATTTAATGTCTGTGGCTCATTAAGTTATCGATTTATCGCTCTTTAAGTAGTTTTAACAGTACCGTTATAAGGGGAGTTGGCAGATTTCATCCACTTTTACAGTGTCGGTTGGGGTGCTTAAGGGATTTGCCTTGAGCGAATCTAGTTATGTTAGCTTGAATAGTTTGGGAGATATGTATATTAAACTTTTTAGAGGACGGGGCCACTTTCATTTTTTCATAATTTGTAGCTCACAGCTGCGCTTTGCAGTTTTTAATCTTAATCTGGTGCTTAGTTATGGCATTTTATAGGTTTTCGATTAAATGTGGTTTTTGAAAGAAAGGCAACTGTATAACACTATTATGAATAGGCAAAATAACCTTGACATAATTTCTCCTGGTAAGCCGACATACTGGCCCAGTGATCGAAACAAATTTAATTGATTTTGGTGTAATTAAAAATATAGATAGATCGCTTATACTGAACTGACTTATCTTCCGATCATTTTCCAGTACTAATAAAGCTATGGTTGTATCACCAAAAGTGGGTCTAACATCCCATAAAACGAACTGGTTGTAAACTCAGATAAAGTCATTAAGCAAAGCATAAGCGAATTTAATGATATTAACTAACTCAGCTATCTTAGCAATACCTAAAGAAAACAATAAGCCGCCTGTGCTAAGAAAAATCACAAATGATGAAATAGAGAAGCTAGTAGCTAAAAAAAAGGCAAGCAAATAGATATCCTTCAACACAGCTGCAATTGAAGGATGCTGTACGTAAACTAAGAAAAACGCTAAAGAGCGAGGAAGAATATAGTACTCGAAAGAAATTGAACCCAAATTCAACTAACATTCAAAACAATCTTTAGGGTTGACCATAAGAGACGTGAGTGGTAATTGGGCTCAAAGTAATGAGCAACTTACTTTTCATAGCACCTAGAGATGGTATTTTAGTGTAATTGTCCAAAAAACGACTTTCGGCTGCCAACTTTGTCAGACACTGCTACCAAGACGCTCATGTCTATCAGCTTTTGAAATTAAAAAAATTATAAGAGATAACTCCAAAAAAGTCATCAGAAGCTACAAAATATTGCTGTAGTAATGCTCTTCTTACATTTTAGTGGAATATTTAGTTTCGGATATTATCCAAATTCATGGAGAAAGTCGAAGGTTACCGGCATAAATAATCGCGGGAAAGACTTAGCACTGGTGTTTTCTTACAGATCAATAAGCCTCCTACCTACCTAAATATTTGAAAAAGTTTTACTATCGAAAATGTCTCCTTTTCTCCATGAAATAAATATCATTCCAACGTAAAGGATGGCACTGTAGAGCAAGTAAATATATTTACTAACGAAATTAGAAAGGCATTCGAGTACACTCTACTCAGCAATATTCCTATGTAGCTCAGGATTCGATAAGGTATGGCATGAAGGCTTTTTATACAAAATTAAATCACTATTATCTTTCGAATTGTATAAAACATTGAAGTCTTATTTAAAAAATAGGAAATTTACCGTTAAAGTAGCTAATTTCATATCAGATGAACGACCGATAAGGATAAGGACTGCTATACCTCAGGAGACTGCACTAAGCCCAACTCTATAAATCATATATACAGCAGACATTCCAACTGGTAATAATGTACTGAAAACGACTTTTGCGGATGACACAGCCCAAGTATGCCGTATTAATTGTCCCATATATACAGCAGCCATTCAAACTGGTAATGACGTATTGACATCGACTTTTGCTGACATCGGTATGCCGTAATAAATGTTCCATCAGAGCGTCGGGTCGAAGAACGGCTAGCCAACTGACGAATAAATGTAAATGAACAAACACATTTTCACTAAGATCACAAATGTGTCAGCCGATTAAAATTAATAATATCTTAGTACCACAAGCAAATGGTGTTACTTATGTTGGATTTCACTTGGACAGAAGCCCATGGAGAAAAAATATATCCTGCAAAATAACTAGCATGGAAATAGGAGCAGCAAATTTAAACTGGCTTTTGAATAAGAATTTTAAATTTAGCCTTGACAACAAAGTTTAATTATATTACGCATTATTATCAAACCGATTAGGATGTATGGTATTCAGCTGTGGGGTACGACTTGTGCAACTAACATTGATATAATACAGAGATTACGGTCTAAAACCCTTAGAGCTATAACAGGTAAAGAAAAAAGAAGAGGACAGCAGAAAGAAAAATCAACTTAAACTCCTAAATCAAACTCGCTTTAAAAGGAAAGATCTACCAACCTTCTAAAGAGCAACCTATCACTAAATAGGCGCAACAATCAATAAAGATACATTAAAAAACTGATTGCTGATGTAATTAATATTCATGAAATGTTCCTGACAATATATATTGTATTTATTTTTGTCTTGTTATATTTGTTATTACAAGTGAATTGATTTAGAACTGTATATATTGGTAAAGTAAAAAGTTCGTTCGGTTTTTTATTGATTTTTCAAAAGATGATATAGAACCTTCCATCCGAGCTCCAGGAGCTTCTGGCGAGATACTAAAGACGTGTGTGGCCTGGCGTTGTCCTGATGGAACACAATTCGGCCTCTGTTGATCAAAGATGGCCTCTTCTGGATGAGTGCTGCCTTCAAGCGGTCCAGTTTGTGGCAGTAGAATGCCGAATTGAGCGTTTGGCCATAGGGGAGCAGCTCATAGTAGATGATTCCTTGCCCATCCCACCAAACACACAGCAAAACCTTCCTGGCCGTCAATCAGGTTTTGGCCACCATCTGGGCCGCTTCTCCGAGCTTTGACCACGACCGTTTGCGCTCGATGTTGTCATAAGTGACCCATTTTTCATCGCCAGTCACAATCCGCTTCAGAAACGGGTCGATTTTGATGCGATTCTGCAGCGATTTGCAGATGGAAATTCGGTCCATCATGTTTTTTGCGTTAGTTCGTGTGACACCCAAACATCGAGCTCCTTTTTGAATCCAAGGTTATGCAAATGGTTCCAAACGGTTTTCTGGCTTATCTCTAGTTCTTCAGCAATTAAATAAGTGCTCACGTGACGGTCTGTTTCCACTATTTCCATGATTTTATCGCAATTTTCGACGACAGGCCTCCCGACGCGTGGTGCATCTTTGACATCGAAATTACCGGAACGGAACCTAACAAATCACTTTTGTCCTACACGTTCGTTTACAGTATCGGGCCCATAAACTAAATTAATGTTTTCAGCCGCTTTTCGCTTTGATTGAAGAAAAATTGTAAAAAGTAGCGAATTTTCTCTTTGTTGGTGTCCATCTTTGACGAGCGCTCACAACGTACTGAGTCAATCAATCGAAAAACTGTCAAAAACAAACTTTTAGCGCGAATAAACACGTTTTCAGCGCCGTATAGTATGACATGATAGTAGACGTAACACTAGTACTATGGACAATAACGCCATCTCTTAGATAAAAACCGAACTTTTTACTTGACCTAATATTATGGGTGAAAATAGGCCTCCTGGGGAACTTAACACTAAAAAAAAAGGGTCGGTAACGCGCCTACATTGCAACCTCAGGGTTACGAAAATATTCTTGCAAATTTTCGTTAATGTTTTTTATTAAAAGTACCTTTTCACAAAACAGTTATTATACTAAATATTTTTTATTCACAGCTTTGTGTCCAAAAAAGACACATTTCGATCATGTGATCTCAGTAAAATTCTTGGAAAACATTTGATTATTTTGTTTCTTATAGATTTATACTATGGTCAAAATGGTGAATTACAGAACGTACAATTTTGCAACTAGTCAAAATGTGTATGTTTGTTTCCGCTATAACTATAAATAGTTAGAAATGAAAATTCTTCAGAATTTTTGGAAAACGCAGAATATGGACAACGTTTATGCAAGGTCACGATGAACGTGTTTCACCACAGTTTAACATGAGCCGATTCGAAAATAGCAGAATTGAGCAATTTCAGAGTTAAATGAGAACCATGAGCATTCTTATGCTAAGAAATGTACGCTTAAAGATTCGTTTACAATGCGCAAACGATTCTACATATCTATATATGTGTTTATAAAAAAATTACGTGATACGAGGTTAACTCCTAAACTACTGAACCAATTTAAGTAAAATTTAGCACCCTGTGTTTAGTTTGATCCAACTTAAAAGATAGGATTTATCTTTTTTATTATATCTTAATTATTTTAAAAGTAAAACAACTCACAAATAAAAAAATTTATATTTATAAAAATAAGTATGTGTTCAAAATGAAAAAAATATTATAACTTACAGTAAAATGTCAAATGGAAATTCCATTTTCTTTCATTGACAAATATTTGCATCAATCATTTTTAAAACTTAATCAGAAGTACAATCCCTTGGAGTCATTGTGTATACCATAGCTACAACAATGCGTAGTCGGAGCTGCTGGTAACTTGTAGATATTCTGTTGTTGTTGTAACGGTTACCTAGTCCCCGCTTGGGAGATAAGTAATAGTTTGATTTGGTTCGAAGTCATCTAACGAAAGGTCTAGGAAATAAGCTGTTTCGACGGGGTCGGACCATAGGGAAAAGGGTGTTAGATGTGTGGGGTTCGTTGGGCATGGAGATGTGTGGTGGTTAGTGTCATGCGGACACTCATTGCACTCATCGACAAAGGGCTGATGGCTCCACTATGAATGGCGATCAGTGCTTGTATACAGTTCGTTGCGTTCGAAGTCCGGTCGGATCTCTTCATGTTCCTAGGAGGCGGTTCCGTTCCAAGCAGACGACTGCAGGGGGGATTTCTGCGAGAACACCGCAGCAGAAACTGCTTGGAGCGGAGCTCATTATGTTCCTTAACCGGAAGCATAAGGGCCTTACTGTGCAGGTGTTCCATTGGGGACATCAAGGGGCGTGATAGTCCGGAGTGCAGTGTTTTGACAAGTCTGAAGCTTCTTCGTCTGCGTTGCACTACATTCAGGCGACCATATTGGTGATGCATAGTTTAGGACCGGCCGGCCGATTTCCTTGTATGTTGCCAGCAACGTTTCTTTGTCTTTTCACCAATATCTTCAGCCCTAGAGGGAGCGTGGATTGTTCTAGGTCCTCAAGAAGCGTTGTGTGATTGACTGTGTCATAAGCTTTTGACAAGTCCAATGCTACGAGGATCGTCCTCTCGCAAGGTGGCTTCTGGTTTAGGCCATGAACTATCTCGGCGTTTATGACGCTAAGTGCTGTGGTGGTGCTGTGCACTTTCCGAATGCTGATGTTCTGCTAGACTCAGGTGGTGAGTAAATGTCGGGAGTATCAAGGCCTCAAGTGTCTTTACTACTGGGGAAAGGAGAGTTGTCGGACGATAAGACCCTTTGTTGGCGGGTTTTCTAGGTTTCAGTAGTGCGACCCCTCCTCCGACTTTCCACACATCGGGTATTTGAAGAGTGGACATCGACAAATTAAGGACCTTGGTGAGGTAGCTTACCCCCGTCCAGCCAAGATGTTTTAGCATCAGCATGCTTATTCTAGGGCCAATGAATTTGGACGATTTGGTTGTTTCGCCAGCTCCATCCGCCTATGATTATTTGACAGGCAGGAGTGCCAAAGATCGTGGTGCGCGATAAAGTCGCCTGGCATCAAACGGTTTTCACCACGAAGTAGCACACCTATGTTCGGGTGATGTCCTGCTGGGCAACATGTAACTAGGCGGATTAATATATTTAATATCTCGAGCTTGACATCGCCTGACCGGACTGCTATACCCTGACACTCAAGGGTAGTGTCCCTGCGGTCGATGTCACCATCGATTAGACGATATTGCACGGTGTTGTGCAGTATGAAGGCTAGGCCACCATTATCTCGCTCTCAATCCTTACGCAAAACGTTGAAACCTGCACAACTCAGAAGATCTGAACGGCTGTTTAACTTGATTTCATGGACCGCAGTATATGCAGCTATCTCCTCGATCTTACTCTGGAGTCCGTTGAAGTTAAATTGTAGAATTCGTTTATTGCGGGTGTCCGTGGTGGTTTTAGCAGCTGTAATATCCGCATGAGCGGTTGTCACACTGTGGTGTTGTTTGACGACGCCACTATATGGGATTGCGGGGACAGACTCCTACAGCACGGAGCAACATACGACGCACTCCACCCACGTGGGGTGCGCAGGGCGGAACACTACAGAAAGTGACACCAGCCAGCGCAAGAATTGCACTTGACAGATTCGGTCTGACACACGGATTTGTGCAAAGAACCAGGAGTTGCTGAGTAGTTCTCGCACAAGGATTGGAGCGGGATGAAGGTGGGGAGTTGGTCAGCCTGAAAGTCATGCTGCCTTGAGCTCCTTAGGGCTGTAGAGGTCTTTTCTTGGCCACTCGACTGGAGTGGCGGCGCTGTGCGCGAACATGGTTCAGATTGCACAGCCGTTGAGGCAGGTGTCGCAGTAGTGCGTTGGCAGCATGTGGCCACGTAACTCGTGGTCCACTCCCTATGGGTCTTAAGGCCTGAGCAGGTCCCAAATAAAAAAGAAAGACTTGAATTCTTCTTTATTTAGGATTACAAAATAAAAAAAAATGTTAATCCCAATTACCGGATTGCAAGAATTTGCTTTAGAAGTAACATTGTCGCGTTCAATCAAATCAAAAAGTAATTATTTTTATTTTATATTTTTTATCCCAAACATCTTGAATTAAAAAATGAAATTTAATTTTAATATGAAAATCTAATTTTTAGCCCAACATCAGGATAAAAACACCAAAATTTTATTTTTATCCTATATTTTTTAATTAAAAATTCACAACCCTGATATTACATACTTGTAATTATAGTCTTCTTTACTTTATTTCGTTTAATGAATAAAGCACAATGTTTCAATATCTTATATGTCGAGCTAATTTTGTAAGCCTTACTAACTTTCAAATGATTTAGTTTTTTTTATTATTTGTATTTTTGATAACTAACATGTCACTTACTTATTTTTAAATAAAAACAAATTCGATCTCACAAAACTTAGAGCTATAAAGTGTTGCCAAATTTGCGTAAGACTTGAAGTTGTTGAATGCTAAGTTGTACTTGGCCGCAGGTGTATGTAGGTTTGATGAATTATATAATATATTTATTTGCTTTGGTCATTAAAAATTTTGATAACATCTTAAAAGACTAAGCGATCGCACATATACAGTGATGTGCGATAAAATAAAGCCACACAATCGCTGACGATGTTACTTCATGTAAAAGTTTTTTGTGAACCTAATATTCTATGAACTAACGATAGATAAATAAGAGCATCCAAAAAATTAGTGTAGTTTTTCAAAGCCGAATCCTGAATCAGGTGAGAGAAAATCCGTTTGTGACCTCTTCCGCCCTTAAGAAGCAATATTCTTTGAATGTGAATGCTTTAACCATTCGAAAGTTATTAATCAAAAACAATTTGAAAGCTAAAATTGCTCGGAAGGTACCGTTTCTGACCATAGTCAATATAAAGAAACGGTATAAATTTTCAGGAGATCGTGCTGAATGGCCAGTTAGTAAATGGCGAAACATTCTTGGGTCAGATGAAACCAAATTGAATTTATTTTACTCAAACCAACGTAGTCTTTCTGTGCGAAGACCCCCCAATACCGAATTCTTTCCACAACACAATAAAAATACGATAAAACATTGCGATAGGAGTATAATGGTTTGGGGTGCTTCTCATATTATGGAACAGGTCCGCTATTTCGGGCAGAGGGTAGAATGGATGCATTACAATACACCAAGATTTTAAATGAAACCATATTACCTTATGCGGAGTTTAATATGCCCCTTCAATGGGTCTTTCAACAAGATAATGACCCGAAACACACATCGAAGCGGACAAAGGAATGGTTGAGACAAAACGGCATCGCTGTTTTAAGCTAGCCCCCGCAATCACTAGAACTTAATCCTATAGAAAATTTATAGCGGGAGGTTAAAGTGGCTCTGAGAGACCAAAATCCATCCAGTAAAGAAGACCTTTGGAGGCTAGTGAAGGCCGCATGGCATAAAATTCCAACTGCTATGTGCCAGAATTTAGTGGATTATATGCCCAGACTTTGTAGTTATAAAATGGATACTGCACTAAATATTAATGTAGCAGTTATTATTCTTTATCCATTCTATTGATTATTTCATTAAAAATTACAGATTTCAAATCACCGGAAACAAATAAATTTAAATAACGTCTTCTGGCTCTATTTCAAAGCACAGCCAAAACGAGACATGCTATTTGTTTCTCCTGCGTGTGAGGTGAAACCCCCGATAAAATTTTACAAATGTTCGCTGTCGAACCTGCACCTTCTCGTTTATTTACGTTCTCTGGTTCCTGACTGCTCATTAGTTTTATTCAACATTCAAAGTGAAACATAAGATAATTTTATGAATTTAAAGCATAAATATTTACGAATAAATATTACTTTGTGAAATGTCGAAACGAAAGTGTCTTTTCAACGATAATTTCAGGAAAATATAACCTTTTTTGAAAATCACTTATGACGATTCCAACGTTCGTTGCGACAAATCTAATGCAACTTTTTTGGTTGCTGCTAATGGAGACAAGGAAAATCATTTGAAGACAAAGAAGCACAAAGAGGCAGCAAATGCTTCTCTTCAAACTTCAATCATATCAGATTTTTTCATCGGAGAGAAACCAGATTTGAATCTATCGAAGATGGTTGCGACAAATCTAATGCAACTATTTTGGTTGATGCTAATGAAGACAATGAAATTCATTTGAAGACAAAGGAGCACAAAGAGGCAGCAAATGCTTCTCTTCAAACTTCAATAATATCAGATTTGTTCATCGGAGAGAAACCAGATTTGAATCTATCGACGACGAAAGGCGTGTGGGCGTACCACACAATTGATGTGAATCAGTTTCGGGTGAGTTATTCAAAAAATTATTTTAAAAAAACAGCATTGATTATTTTATTGATTAAGAGAGTGTTGAAAAATTTTGATTTGACCGATAATTTGATCGCTTAGTGTGGTGAAAATGCGCCAAATTAATTTCGATCGCGTTGATAGGTAAGGTGAACGAAATGTTTTTGCAAAATTAAAGAAATTAAAATCGAATATAGGTAGTTGGTGAGGTTGGGCAGCGCATATCGTGCATAATCCGATTCGTAACGCATGTAATGCACTTGATGTTGAAATAGAGAGCATTGTTGCTGAGATCTACACACACTTTTATATCCACACCATTCGCACAAAAGCATTAAAGCCAACCTATGAGATTTCTGAAGATGAATACAATCAACTGGTTGGTAACTGCATAATTCGATTGTTTGGCTTAAGCGAAGCTTTGGGGAAAATCATTCGAATGTTCCAACTTTTGAAAACGTATTTCGACGACCTTCCTTCACCCTCAAAAAAGCCAGATGTATCCGCCATTTTTTCAGTAATCCACTATCGAAGCTTTGGTTCATTTTTGTTCATAAACAGGTAAAAATATATTTTTATTAGCTGAAATTTTTTCAAAATCGATTTTATTTGTGAAGAATAATTTAAAATTTTTCTTGTTTGGAATTTTTCACTCACTTAAAATAGCAATCAGTCAAAAAGAGATATACGTCAGACCGAAGACGTCTTCAACAATTCCGGAAACACCGTCCACTTCACCAACTATTATATGTGGCGATTTTCGAGGAACTATATTGTAATATGGAATAAATCGATGACTAAAGCAACTGCACACATAGCCAGACAGGTTATTGCGGAGCTCCAACGAAAATTTGAAAACAAATTAATATCGAGAAACTCCACTTTCCGCTGGCCCACAAGGTCACCTGACTTGACTGCACCAGACTTTTTTTGTTGGGTTCTGTCAAGCAAGAGGTGTACAAACCAAACCTCAAAAATTTTACTGGATTGAAACAGTCCATTAAATCTATAATTGAGACAATCCTGACTTCAAACCTTCAGGCCGCAATGAATAATTCTCTAATTAATTTAAAAATAATTAATTATATAAAATAAAATAGAATTTGCTATACAATATAAAAAAACTAAATATGTAATTAAAATATGTGTACTTATTTTAAATTTCTTTGTGTATCTTGCCGCCTTGTTCTATGTTGGCGGATATTTTCGGTAAAAATTCAGCTATAGGCACTGGGGTTCACATATTCAGTACCTACGGACTTGAACATTTTTGACTCGATTTAGACAATTTTTGGTCACAAGGTGGCATACTTCAAACGCATTATTCACGCAAAGTGATACAATCATTTTTGCTTGATATGCATAGTGGAAAGTGACAGAATCAGATGGAATTGAAAATGGTCTTATATGGGAAATAGGCGTGGTTATAGTCCGATTTCGCCCATTTTCGCACTACGACATATAAATATCAAAAGAACGTTATGCATCGAATTTGGTTGAAATCGGTTAAGCAGATCTCAAGATATGGGTTTCCACCTAAAAGTGGGCGGTGACACGCCCACTGTTTAATTTTGAACGCGGTTCCTATAAAGTCATCTCATACCATCCCAGAGATAAAATTTAATGTCTCTGGCGTGTTTAGTGCTTGATCAAAATCATGTCATTATGGTTTTTCCTACCGCTAAGTAAGGCAAAGTTTTATTAATAAAGCCATTTATTGGTTAAGCATCATATTAATTATAATATAACAAAAGACGCTTCTGTATCATAAATTTCACTCACTCAGTATCATAAATTTCTTGATTTATACTTCCATAGGAAAAAAATGGTTCGCTTTTAAAGCTACTCTGTCAAATAGCCAGCAAACAATCTTTTGGTTTTTGGAAATTTGTCAAGCTTTTTATTTTAAACTGTTTTTTTAATTTGGCGGTAACATTAGCCCTTTGGTATTCTGTGTACAACTGGCGCATTTCAATTTGTTTAAAGTCCGCTTTTACGCAGGACTCGTCGTCCATTACAACGCAGTTAAAGTTAGGCATGCACTTATCATATAATTTTCGAGCACGTTGTTTCGCCAAAATATGTTGATAATCATTGCGATTTGGTGCTTCTTTTACTTTGAAGGAACGTGATCCATTTTAAAGGTGACATTTGCTACATTTCGTATCGATGAGTCCACCATATCGTTCCAAATTTCTTTGCTGCAATCGCAGATTCAAATTCCTGTTTTCTACCACTACTGACCTTTTTTTCGAAGATAAAAAGTCTCTATGTCTTTTATGTATAATTGTCACTGATGATTTTGCCATTTTTAGTGTTTAAGCGATGTCGCTGTGAGACATGCCTGGATTTTCAAGTTTTACAATTACTGTAAAAAAACTATATGAAAACTGTAATGACCCCATAGTCATTGAATTTTAAAGTAAATGTATACTAGATCGATGCTTCTCATTGCTATAATCTCTAGTGCCCCTAAAATCTCAATATATGTAATTATCTACGCCCCACTGTCAATAACATCCAGCCGAAGGCCATACTGAGCGCGCTTAAAGATTTGGGCATCTTTGAGCCTCTCCGAAAATTAATTGAACAGATGCTGGGAGCTTCAACGATGTGCAGATCTGTCTTAAAGGGTACACCCCAAGGAGGCGAGTTATCCCCACTTCTCTGAATCTTAACGATGAGAGATAAAGCAAGATATTTGGAACTAGTTTTGGACAGGAAGGTCTCTTGGAAATCAAAATTGGAAGCTATGGTAAAGAAGGCAGGTGCAGAACTTTACGCGTGTAAAAGGATGGTGGGGCCCAGATGGAAACTGACGCCTCGGGTAGCTCACTGGATCTACACAGCAATTGTAAGGGCGATTATGACTTACGGTATATTGGTATGGTGGCCAATAACAGGAAAGAAATACGCGATTAGAAGTATGGAAGCATAGAAAGACAGGCACAGACAGCCAAGCGGCTTTGAAATCTCTAATGACTCATGGGAATCCGTCTAAGACAGTGAAAGAATGCCTTGATATCCTAGTGGATCTGACATCCTATTTCACGATAAACCTGCAATGGGTCCCAGGACACAGTGATATCCCCGGGAACTGTGTAGCAGATGAACTAGCCAGAACAGGCACCACCATACAAATAGATTCTGGTAGAGAGGGCATAGAGGCATCTCTGGCTATTTTTAAATACTGATACTGAACATAGCTGATTGTCAGTGGAATCAGTCGCTGACTTGCATGAATGGAACATGAGCCGCACATCTCGGCCGTTAAAATTCAAACGGAATAATATAAGAACCCATTAAAAATCTTCTATGCGATTGCACATATAGGAAAAGAATAACACTTACCGATCTAAACAGGGTTAGATTGCCGAAATAACAGCCCTTGGCCGGATAAAATCCGGGTCGATTCCGGTAACGTAGAACCGGCTGTTGAGGGAATCGATATAAAAAAAGGAAAAGAATCGCAGTCACCGATAAAACTGGTCCAACTGATAAAGTTCATCATAGGAACGGGGTGGTTCAGAGAGGAGCCAATAGAGTTTGGGGACCTCAGTCCCGGTGCTATCACAATGGGCCTCCTAAAGGCCTAGGTGTGTCGAACGACAGCCACTCTACCTACCTACTAAGTGGTTCGAAAACTAAACAATAAATTCGATTTTCGATTTTGAAATGTGCATGTTTACTCTTTCTTGTATATGGTGAATACAAAGATCGTTAATTCATGCAAAAACACGTTTGTTGTTATGGTACATTAAAGTTTAATGGAAGAAGAATTTTCACGAATAAATATTAAAAATACGGAAATAACAGCATTTCCGAAATTTCAATTATTACATTTTTTGAACACTTAGAAAGAAAAAACTTAATTTTTTTTATTGTAAATTGAAAATTTGTAACAAATTTAAGAATAACTCTCCGCCGTTACATTATAAATTATGTAAAGAAAGTTTGTTCAAAATTTTAAATGAATGGTTCTGCTTTAAAACTAAGAGCACAAAATATTATATAAAACAGTTATAAAAATACTTGTAACTTCCTCAAATTTGGTTTAATTTGAAATTTCAGCATAACATTTTTGAGATATTATGCATTTAACTAAAATAATAAAAAAAAACAAAAAAAAATGTTTGCTTCGGATCATAGGTGCATTTATGTATTTTAGCATTTATAAGTACGTACATATATATCTATAACTAAATCTTAAAACTTAACAGCCATTTGTATCTATAGGATAATATAAACAACATTAAAATCGAATTAATTGACCCGATTTTATCCGGCAAAGAGAGCAACCCTTAGCAGCAGGTTTGCTCCGTATCCTCCTGGCATTGTGCTGGCATCGAGTCCAACCTGGGCCAAGAGGAATTCTTCTGCTGCATTTGCGCTAAAAGGTTCCACCCAAACTCCATCTCGGTTAGGTACAATGCATGCAATGGATGGAGTCATGTTGTTGTTGTTGTTGTAGCGGCAAAATTCTGCCGAGTTGACAGTCCTTGGCCGGAATAAACCCGGGTCCGTTCCGCTTACGTAGACCCGACTGTCGTGGGAACGGATGGATGGAGCCATCTTAAGACCTGCTCAGGCCTTAAGACCCATAGAGAGTGGACCACGAGTTACGTGGCCATATGCTGCCAACGCACTACTGCGACACCTGCCTCAACGGCGGTGCAATCTGAACCATGTTCGCGCACTGCGCTGCCACCCCAGTCGAGTGACCAAGAACGGACCTCTACGGCCCTAAGGTGCTCAAGACAGCATGACTCCCAAGCTGACCAACTCCCCACCTTCATACCGTTCCAATCCTCGTGCGAGAACTACTCAGCAACTCCTGCTTCCTCGCACAGATCCGTGTGTCAGACCGAAATACGCCGGAACGTCACATCTGTCAAGTGCAATTCTTGCACTGGCTGGTGTCACTTTCTGTAGTGTTCCGTATGTTGCCCCGTAATGTAGGAGTCTACCCCCGCAATCCCATATGGTGGCGTCACCAAACAACACCACAGTGCGACAACCGCCCATGTGGATATTACAGCTGCTACAACCACCACGGACAACCGCAACAAACGAATTCTACAATTTAACTGCAACGGACTCCAGAGTAAGATCGAGGAGATAGTTGCATATATGAGCCGGGAACGCGTATCTATAGCTGCGGTCCAAGAAACCAAGTTAAACAGCCGTTTAGATCTTCTGAGTTGTGCAGGTTTCAACGTTTTGCGTAAGGATCGAGAGCGAGATAATGGTGTAGGCCTAGCCTTCATACTGCACAACCCCGTGCAATATCGTCTAATCGATGGTGACATCTACCGCAGGGACACTACCCTTGAATGTCAGGGTATAGCAATCCGGTCAGGCGATGTCGAACAGGATATCACCCGAACATAGATGCGCTACTTCGTGGTGAAAACCGTTTGGTGCTACGCGACTTTAACGCGCACCACGATCTTTGGCATTCCTGCCTGTCAAACGATCGTAGGGGGATGGAGCTGGCGGAACAGATTGACGATTCGACATTCTGCACAATGAATGACGAAGCCTCCACCAGAATTATGGGCAGCTGTAATTGCTCGCCTAATATTACCATCGCTAGCGGTGGTCTGATAAATAGCATAACCTGGCTACCTACCTGGCAAACTCTCGCATCAGACCATCTGACCATAATTATCTCAATAGAGAAACCTCCCGACTTTATTTCGGTGGACAACGGCACCTTTATTAACTTTAGTAAAGCTAACTGGGTCGATTTCACAGAATTTACTGAGAGCAACTTCAACGCATTACCCATACCTACGGACATCATCGTAGGCGAGCGTCAATTCCGCAAGGTGATCGCTGCTGCTATTGCTCGCTTCATACCGGCTGGAAGAATCGCGGAACTCCGCCCTAATTTCCCAGCCGAAGCAGCTGTATTAGCAAAAGAGCGCAACACCTTACGCCTTGCCTATCCCTGTGATCCCCGAATAAGGGATCTCAATTTGGAGATTCGGCAAATGGTAAATCAATATAAGCGGACAAAGCTGCAATCTCTTCACCGGTGTGAGTAAGCTTTGGACTACTGTCTAGGCCTTGTCTAATCCGAGGAGACATGACAACCGGGTAGAAATTCAATTCGATGGCCATGCCTCCTCGGACCCGAAGTTTACACTGCACCCTTTGACAAGGCTAACCGATGTGTTACCCGATGGTTGCGCAAAATGCCAAAATACTGCGCACCACTTACTTTCACCGATGGGGAGGTTCAGAGTGCCATCACAAAGGCCAAATCGTCCAAATCCATTGGCCCTGACGGAATAAGCATGCTGATGATAAAATATCTAGGCTCGACGGGAGTAAGCTACCTTACTAAGGTCCTCAACTTGTCGATGGCCACTCTTCAAATACCCGATGTGTGGAAAGTCGGAAGAGTGTTCCTACTACTGAATCCTGGGAAACCCGCCAACAAAGGGGAGTCTTATCGTCTGATAACTCTCCTTTCCCCAGTAGTGAAGACACTTGAGGCCTTGTTACTCCCGACGTTCACTCACCACCTGAGTCTAGCAGAACATCAGCATGGCTTCCGGAAAGTGCACAGCACCACCACAGCACTTATCGTCATAAACGCCTAGATAGTTCATGGCCTAAACCAGAAACCACCCTGCGAGAGGAAGATACTCGTAGCGTTGGACTTGTCATAAGCTTTTGACACAGTCAATCACACAACGCTACTTGAGGACCTACAACAATCCACGCTCCCTCTAGGGCTGAAGCTCTTGGTGAAAAGACAAAGAAACGTTGCTGGCAACATACAAGGCAATCGGCCGGCCGGTCCTAAACTATACATCACCAATATGGTCGCCTGGATGTAGTGCAACGCAGACGAAGAAGCTTCAGACTTGTCAAAACACTGCACTCCGGACTATCACGCCCCTTGATGTCCCCAATAGAACACCTGCACAGTGAAGCCCATATGCTTCCGATTAAGGAACATAATGAGCTCCTCTCCAAGCAGTTTCTGCTGCGGTGTTTTCGCAGAAATCCCCCCTGCAGTCGTCTGCTTTTAACGGAACATAAAGAGGTCCTTCCTTGATTACGTCGACAGTGTAGTCTTATCGACAGCGGCATCGATACTATCATCATAGAATGTCAGCAATAGCTATCTAGTCAGGCGATGTCGAGCTCGAAATATTATATATTATATATATATTCCCCCAGTTACTTGTTGCCCAACAGGATACCATCCGAACATGGCTGCGCTGCTTGTTTCAAGCCGAGGGAACACGACGATGACCGTGTCGACATCCAATTCGACAGACGTGCCTCTTCGGACCCGAGCTATTTTAGCCGACAATTTATACTGCACCCTTCGGTGGATAAAGCGAAAAGATATGTAACCCGACGGTTTAGCAAAAGACCACAAGACTGCGTACCACTTGCTTTCACCGGCGAGGAGGCCATCGAATCGGCCCAGACGGAATTAATATGATGATGTAAAAAGACCTAGGCTCGGCGGGAGTAAATTATCTCTTAATTTGTCTCTGAACACCCTTCACATACCCGATATGTGGAAAATTGGAAGGGTGGTCCCACTAATGAAACCTGGGAAGCCTCCTCACGTAAGGGAGTCCTATCGCCCGATAACTCTCCTTTCCACAGTAGTAAAAGCACTTGAGACCTTGCTAGTCCCGACTGTTGCACACCACCTGAGCTTAGTTAAACACTTCCGTCAAGTGCACAGCACCACCAAAGCACTTAGCGTCAGAAACACCCAGAGGGCTTGTGGAATCAACCAGAAGCCACCCTGCGAGTGGACTGTACTTGTAGCGTTGGACATGTCAAAAGCGTTTGACACAGTCAACCATACAACGCTACTTGAGTATATCGAACAAACCAAGCTCCCTCCAGGCCTGGTGGACTAGAAACTACCTGAGCGGACCTCAATCATCGCTATTATTTCGAGGTAAACAATCAAAATTAAGGAGAATTAAACGGAGGGTTCGCGGGGTGGTGCCCTATCACAGTTACTATTTAATCACTACATCTCGAAACTCCAACAACCATCAAAATAAGTCTCAATTACCTCATACGCAGATGATGGCATGATATTGACGTCGGTCAATGGAATCGATGGCATGTGTTGAAAAGTGGATGCCTATTTCCAAGAACTTTCTCGCTTCTTCACTGCTAGTAACCCAAAACTTTTCTCTGCCAAATCCACGACCACCCTATTTACCAACTGGATGAAGGAGTACAGACTGGAACTCAACATTTCCGTCAATGACGTCAAAATTCCGACGATAAATAATATTATGATTTTAGGTGTCACACTTGACAGCGACTGTCACAAAAGAACAGAACCGCAACAAAATCCTCAAATCGCTAGCCAGCAGCACTTAGGGCAAACACAAAAAGACGTTGTTGGCAACAAACAAGGCAATCGGTCGGCCGGTTATTAACTACGCCGCTCCAATATGGTCGCCTGGATATAGTAGGACGTAGATGGAGAAGATTCAGACCTGCCAGAACTCCGCATTCCGGACTATAACAGGATGCTTCCTGATTTCTCCTATCGAACATCTACACAGTGAGGCCCACATGCAACCAGTAAAGGAGCATAACACACTTCTCTCAAAGCAGTTTCTACTCGAATGTTTTCGCCGAAATCACACCTGCAGACATCAGCTTGAAGCGGAGTCGCCTCCCAGAAACATCAGGAGAACATTCCGTCAACATGTCGCCAAACTACTCAATAAAACCCCCTCTCCCTTAGTCCGAATCTGTCGAAACAGCTCGTTTCCATTAAGTGATTTCGATGACAGTTAACTTATTACTTTTCCCCTAACAGGGTCTGGATAATCGTTACAACAAGAACAATAATTCTCTTCAAATTCCGTGATGATATTGGTCAAATAGTCAAAAATTTTTCATAAAAGGATTTGATTTTAATAGGTCAGTTTTGTATGTGCTCCGATGTCGGCGGTTCCGGCGTATGAGCAAGATGGGGATAATAGGACGTATTTAAAATTTCAGATCGATATCTCAAAAACTGGGGAACTTGTTCTCGTTTATACCAACATACATGAACATGGCTATTTCGATTCAACACATCACGCTGATAATTTATATGTATATATAATATATACTTTATAGGGTCTCCGAAGTTGCCTTTTGGGTGTTACAACCTTAATAAACCTTGTTTAGGTTTTTATTAAAAATACAACATAAAAACCTTTGGAATCAGTATATCATCATATCTAACATTGGGTTTTTTAGTTTAGGTCAATTTATGAAAAATTACATCTTCTTCAGAAATAGTCATAGTCGGACAGAACTCATTTTAATAGCCAATAATTAATTAATTTGAAAATTAATCAAAAAGATTTGAAGATTTCGAAATCGTTACACAATTAAGAATAAAATTTTTAAATCTTGCATTTCATTTTTGAAAGTAAAAACTAAAAATATTGGAGTAAAACAAAACTTAGTAACTATAAATACATCGGCTATACCCAACGTTCATAAAATATTACAAGATTACGACAACTTTGAAATCATATGTTTGATGACAAAGTTGTTTCAAAATGGTTGGTTGCCATAGTCATTTTATAATTTTTATGTTGTTTTATCTTTGAAACCGCTTAAAATATTAATCATTAAAAGCTATAAACTGATAATTTACTTGTAAGGAATTAATAATATTTTGTATCAAAGATGTTATGAAATAGTTTTGCAAAAGTCGCGAGCAGCACAGTACACGTAAATATTTCTTTACCGATTCATTGAGAGTGAGAGAGTTATTTGTATATATTACATGGATAATCGAAATAATGTGATAAACAAATTTAATATATAATTTATTACTTCAATTTGTACCTTATCTTCTGTCGAAACACACGATATCTACACCGAATTTTTCACGAAGAAAGTGAAGTAGTGGCAAGTTCGCATCCTTTGCAAAATGTACATTAAAGTCACCACCGAGAATCGATGGTATGTGATCATCACCCCTGCCAAGGAAAGCAGCACCATCATGAGTGTACAAAACTCTGTATGAAATATATGTTGTCCTTAATTTGATTTGATTAGGAGATATGTAGATCGCTGCGATGACATATGATATTTTACATTTACTCAAGCTGTTATCAATGAGCTCAAAAACTTTGGTAATTAAGAGAATATATTTATAATCCTTTCCTTTGGCGAATAAAATCAAGCATTTCTTTATCAACAGTTTCTAAACAAATCAACGAAAGTCTTCGGAAATCAATTTGTACATATGTCATTGCTGTTGTAGCTCTCCTACCATGCTAAAAACGTAAATCGTCGTTTGTTGTGGTATAATCCTATACTTCGCTTTATTGGCAATTATGTTGTTAATAGATAAAAATATTGCTAAAAAAAACTGACCAAAATATTTTCCCTTAATATTATTATATTCATTTTACTAAAACGTTTTCATTATGAACTAATAAATTAAGTCTATTTCACGAATTAACATAAGTGTTTACGGTTTTGCTTACTATTTACATGCCGTTCTATGTTTATTCTTCTTAACTCAAAAGAATTACGTCACAAGCGGCGTAATCTTTTATTCTACCATTCTTGGTTCTGCACGGCACGTCGGGCACTAATTCCAACACAATGCTTTGAACACAAAGCCGACTGCACGACACCATCCTTGACGACACGACTGCACGATAGCGAAATTTTCTTGTCGGGAATTGTCGTCTTGAAGCCAGCTTTTTGTACTTTATGAAGACGGCAGCGACATCTCACACAGCTGATATACACAATTTCACTTCATTGAAATTTAAATATTTTGTTCAAAGTGAACTTTGTGCAAAAAAATAAGTAAAGAGGTCGATATATTTGTTTTAAATTATCAATTGTTCTTACAAATGATATATCAGAGCTGTTTGATGCTTCTGTTGGTAAGATAACGTTAGACTTGTTAGATACTTTGAAAACACTACACTGTCCATTGTCGTCGGCAAAATTAGAAATAGTTTTAATTTAGCGACAGCGACAACTGCAAGCCTGCTGCACTGGAAGTCGTGCTGTTGTTTATATAACTGTGACAATAAGAACGTGTGTATGTTAATATTTGACAGATGCTGCCTGTCGCATGTTGTATTCCATGTGTTCAGCGTTTGAGACCAGAACGACTCCCGAAGTGATTTATACAAGGTGCGTTCCAAAGTAAACAGGACAAAAGTAACAAAGTAAACTCTAGTGGCGCCATCTATATGTCGACTAGTGCCTTAGAATCTGCGACCCTTTATCGACTTCCAGTAAAAATTTCATGACATTTCATCTATTGGAAGTGAAGTTATCGTGCTACATGTGACATTACATTTGTAGTGTCGGTCGGAAAATGAGCATCGAACAAAGAGCCAACATTAAGTTTTGTTTTAAACTTGGTAAAACTTTTACCAAAACTCATCAAATGATGAAACAAGTTTATGGCGATGATTGTCCATCCCGTAGCCGTATTCACGAGTGGTTTCAACGTTTTCAAAGTGGTCGTGAGGACATAAATGAGAAATGAGCCGAAACCCAAAACATCGCGCCTGGAGAAGTCAAAAGTGAAGACAATGCTGATTTGTTTTTATGATTCCAAGGGTATTGTCCACAAAGAATTTGTTCCACCCGGCCAAACCGTAATGCGGTATTCTACCTTGGAGTTTTGAAGCGAAGATGGAAGTTGGCGTTTGTTGCACGATAATGCGCCGTCTCATCGCTCGACGCATGCGGCCGATTATTTGACCAAAAATCAAATTTTAACAATCAACCACTCCCCGTATTCACCTGATATGGCACCTTGCGACTTCTACCCTTTCGGATAACTACATTTGGCCATGAAAGGAAACCGCTATACTGACGTTGATGCCATCCAAAAGGCGACGACCGCCATCCTCAACGCTATACCGACAAATGACCTAAAAAAGTCATTCGATAACCTTCTTGAACGTGCAAAACGTTGTATTCAGGCAGAAGGAGACTATTTTGAAGGCGACCAATAAATTTTTCAAAAAAAAAAAAATAATAATATTCGTTTTTTAATAAAAGTCCTTAAACCTTTTGAATTGCACCTTGTATAGTATATGTATGTGGCAATGTGCAGTAGTACAATATGCTTACAGAAACAAAAAGGAGACGGGAATTTGAAAAGGGGCGTGACGCGACCTAGAAAATTTCCTCTGATGCGGCAAAAATAATATTCACTTCAAAACTTATTTTAATCTTCAAAAATATTTCAATTTAAAATCAAGTTTTAATTTTTCCAAATAAATGTATACACATAGCAACTCTAATTGCCTGATGACATTTGAAGGAATGACATATTTAAATAAGTCAAATTCGTTATAAAATTTGTAAATAGGTGGTATGGACAAAATTTGAGTGAGTGATATGAATGCTATGAAGAAATTTAAATATCAAAATTTTGCATAACTTTTCCAAACTTAAGGCGGAGGAAACTAACTTAATGTAAACTTTTGGATAATAGATTATTAATGACACTGTTAGTATATCACAGAAATAATTTTTTTTTCTTACATTTCTTAAGATTTCATAAAAATAAAAGTTAAAAAAAAGTTTTGGATTGTCTATTGCGCGCAGAGGGTAATTTAATAAATTCAACAATTTGCTGTAATAATTTCAAATTGGATGACATCTTATTTAAATTGGGTAAGCTTCACATACATAGTTGTGTTTAGATCTATCTTAATGTGCATGAACAAAAAACGCAAAAATAAAAAACAGTAATGTAACTAATTTTTTTTTTAATTTGTCCCACTGTGGGAATTACTATGTTGGTTCAATGACGTCAAGGTTGTCGTAACCTTGTATTTTATGAACGTTGGGCTATACTACTTTAATGAGGTATATATACTCTGGATTGTACAGTACTGTATACTAATATACTCTCTAGTTTCTTTGTTGTTGCTTGCAAATTAAATATTTTGACAAGGAAATAACGCGAAGATAGCGAGCGGAGAAATGTCGAAGCAAAGACTATATTAAACTATAATAGGAAAACACAATTAGCATAACATAAAAATATTATTTCTTACCTGGGTCGGCAATTGAAGCGATCCTGGTATTATTGGTATTCCGGTCATAAAATCATTTGTTAAAAATGGTCTTAAGACTATTGACCTACAACAAGACGGAGTTCGATTCGTGGGATCTCTGTCAAAATGCACGGGAATCAGAACAATTGGCATTTGCGAAATTACACGATGTAGACCTGTCTGATTTATTATCTAAATTAAAGAAACATAAAATGCAATCATCACAAAAAGTACTTCTATAAATTATCAACATACTTCGCTTCCTATAGCGTCAGCTTCCCTAAGTTGCTCTAAAACGTATTTATTAAGAGAAGTATGAGTAATATCGGTAATTTGATATTGCACGGGACCTCCAAACACATAGCAAACACGGTTGACATTATGAAGAATACGAGGAATTAATTTTGCCAAAAATATCAAATCAGTCCAATTAGGTTCTGAACTACTAGAAAGACCCACCACATAGCTATAAGTTCTTTTATCACCTGAAAAAAAAAACATAATGTAACACAACTATTTGATATAAACTGAGTAAAAATTTATTTTTTTTTTCAAATATCAAATATCATAGGGTGAAGGATAGTGTGAAAATTATGGCTATACACATTTTTAAAAGTAATTAAAACATGCATTTATTCCTCCTTAAGGAAATTTTTATTTCAAATTCAAATGATTTCGTATATATTTACTAATTACCATTAAAAGCTCATAAAGCCTAAAATATAACAAGTACGGAAAGGCTAAGTTCGAGTGTAACCGAACATTTTATACTCTCGCAATTTAAAAAGATCAAAGGCGGGGAAATACTTTCAGGTGTGGCAAAACATTCAACTTTCGTTTTTTGACAAAATCGTGAATGATTACAATCAAATTTGGTATCTCATTAACTTATGTATATTATAAGTCGTAGATTTGCATAGTTTTATTATACATTTTGCATTCCGAAATAATAATATTAATATCTACTTAATTAACTCAAATGAGATATATTTGAAATAAACTCAATCAAATCTAAATTAAAGAGATGGGGTATATAAGAAAACCATAAAACAAAGGATGGGAAATCCCAATTTCATTCTGGAGTAATAAAATCACGATATGTAGTATATTAAACTATAGTATATCCAATATTATACTTTCACTTAAGATATCTTACATATGGACCGATATATACGGTATAAGGCCAACCAAGATTGATTAATTCAAAAAATATTCTCCCCCATATGCACTGTGGTCCACATATTTGATGTCTCGGTCCCTGAATAGTTATAATCCGATTTCGACGATTTTTGGGCGTAAAATGAAATACCTTCAGGGCACTATTTGTGCAAAGTTTTATTCTGAGATCTTCATTGATGTTTTATTTGTATACTGAAAATACGTGTGTTATACGGGAAGTAGGCGTGGCTGTATCCGATTACACTCATTTCATATAATAGGAATTTTTATATGACAATAGGTTGTAAAAGAATCGCAGACCGACCAAATTGTATTCCATACTTTGTCAGACCTAGTTCCTCAACAGTAACAGTATAACAATGTCCTTCTTCCCATAGTAATCGACACAGACCACTGAGGTGTCCAAGAATTGAAACATGGAGCTCTTGTTCAACAACTTCATGATCTTGTCCTCTCGGGGACGTGACTTTTACTTCTCGTCTCCAATGACTTCTTGTCATTTCGAACCAAGTTTTGGGACTTTACAATTCTTTAATCGCAAAATTCGTGCAAATCTTTATATATGTATATTATTACTTACCCTGTACACCGACAGACCGCAAAGGTAAAACTGTAGCTTGTACCTTATCTATGGACGAAATACGCTTAAGTTCCTTTTGTTCTGCTTCTGTGGTAGAGCCAATTACGCGATTTATTAATGCATGGTTTTTCAATAGTTTGTTATGAAAATCTACTATAACTTTTGCGATAACCTATAAAGAACAAGATAAAACTGGATTTTTCATTATTACAAAAAAAAAAAAAAAAACCTGTGTCTCTGAGTAGTCCTTTTCTATATAAGGTTCTTCAGCACAGAGAATCCGAATGGCTAGGCCTGGCCCTGGAAATGGTTGTCGTTCAACTAAGTCGACTGGTAGACCAAGATCTCTTCCTATGTCTCTTACTTCATCTTTGTGAAAATCGCTTAAAGGCTCAACGACACGACCAGCACTTCGCAATTGCCTTGTCAAATAGTTTTAAATCAGTTAAAAGTCAGTGTTAATAAAAAATATGTGTATTATTAACCTTATTAGTTCTGTATCGTTATGATGAGTTTTAATAGTTTCTGCGTTTTGGCTAATTAAATTTGATGCAGATTCAATCAAATCTGGTCGAAGCGTACCTTGAGCCAGTAACACTTCATCAGGCTTCAACTTCATTTCAGATATAATATCATTGGTTATTTTTACGAATACATCTCCAATAATCTTGCGTTTCTCCTCTGGGTTAATAGTCTGGAACAGCATGGGCGTTTCTACAATTGAGAACTGCCCAGGTCTTTTAATCTGTGTAGTGCCTTTTAAAAATCGATAAGCTTCCTTTTTCACTAGCAGATCAATGCCGATTTCCCTTAAAGATTTTTCAACCTTTTCACTTTCTCCTTTGCGCATGAATCCTTAATAAAATTTTTTTTTTATTTTGCTGCAAATTTTTAAAAAGTAAATTACCGTTGTCAATATGAACTGCGATAATTTGATTTGGATGTAATGCGTGGCGTAACAAGGCAGCACAAACAGTCGAATCAACTCCACCGCTAACCAGCAACTAGAAAAGAAAATTATAAAGATTCATACAAATTTTTTTTAAAAAATAATCAAAAATTACCACCCTTTATACATAGTTTTTTGAACATAGATAAATAAATTATTTGTAAATTTATGGCGACTATAAATGGAGGGATTCGGCTCGCTTAACGCACGTAAAAGCAGCTCGCTTAACGCTCAGTATAGTGCAATTTTAAAATTGAAATTACTTTAATAATCTGCTATGACTGTATGCTACAATTAAGCATTACTATTAAGCAATACAGCTAGTTTGACACACTTGTTATAGTACGCAAAGATGTCAAATCAGGAATCTGATCTAATAGAGTTCCCTACACAATTTGGCGAATTTTAGAGATATCTGTAAAAAATAATACGTTATTTAATTATTCACGAACGTCTCTAACTAAAAAATTTACCAAAATTTGTTTAAAAAAAAATGGTAAGCTCTTTAAACACTTTATAAATTAATAATCATTTTCACAAATTTTTGTTATGCAATATTTTTACGAATTCACATTGTTTATTTATGTTTTGATCTGATTAAACAAATATCTATAATTGTAATGATGGAGCCTATACGCTGCATTTTTATAAATGGATAGTTAGTAAATAATTGGTCACATTCTTTAAAATAATAAATATTAATCGACTTAAAAAACTCATAATTTAACGCTAAAAAATTTAGTAACTTAACGACCAACGTAAAAATTAATTAAATTCTACTAAACTAATTTAAATTCTAATGAACGTCAAATTTTTTCATTTCTTTATATTTCTTTTACAAATTTTGGCAAATTTGCAAAATAACTTGAAGGCATAGTTAGAATTATCTGATTTACATAGCTGAAAGACGCACATTTTGAAGGTAATTTCATGATACCACTGTCATAGAAACCTTCGTCGCTATTGGACGGAATCGACACCTCCTCATATACTATGAGAATTATTGCTATCAGATGATACCTACGCAGGAACCCTCATATAACAATTATGTTGAAAACTACTAAAAGTCCGAAAACCAACTTAATAAATACATCAATAGCATTAAATTTCACAACCAAAGTGATGCGGTGGACGTGCCCCGTGGCAATTTAAAATTTCATATGCTTCTTTCACTTTACAGTATATAAATCAAGCACCAATTAAAATTTACTAAAAATGGATGAAATGGAAATATAGCATTTCAAGCTCCCAGATATCGAACATGTGGACCACAGCGCCTAGGGCTGAGTTTTTAGCATATATATCGGTCAATTAACTGTGAGATATACACTTATGGACAAAAGGTGTACGTTTTTTAGCTGTTACTTTTTTTTTGGATACCGTTATATTCTTACGATTAAGGCGAAATAGTAGTGCATAAGTATCAACATATTGCATTACTATTTTGTTAATTTTGCGTTTGAGTGACAAGTTATCATTGCCTCATTAAATTTGGTTGGCCAATAAAATAGATGTTAGTAATATGTTTTAAAAATAAGTGTTATTTCGAAACATTTTTCATATTAATGTAGGTATTAGTAGGTAGTATTTGTAATTTTATATTCCTTTGGACACCATAAACTAAAAACAAGAAATTATTTAGAATGGGTCGTAAAAGCCACTGTACCGATGTAGATTATCGATTGGTAAAAAAAATTGCGTGATGAAGGAAAAACGTATAAAATCGTTGCAAATACGTTAGGAAGGTCGAAAAACTTTGTAACTAATTCTCTAAAGTAAAAAAAAAAATGAAAAGGAAACTCGTGGTCGTCCAAGAAAAACTGGCCTGATTGATGATCGCCGTATACTTCTCATGGGAAAAAAGGACCCTTTTGTGACTTTACGGCGAATTGCAATTCGGGTCGATTGGTGAACGGTAATTTATCGGGGCGTAAGGCCAGAAAAATTCCTCATCTAAGAAAGGTCCACATATAAAAGAGAAAAGCTTTTGGCGCTGAACATAAAAATTGAAGCGGTCCCACTGAAGAAAGAAGTGGCGAATATTTTATTCAGTGACGAAGTTAGGATTGATTTTTATGGAAATGATTATAAAATAAATGTCCGTCGCCCTAAGGGCAAAGAATTTGATTGTAGATACACCAAAAAAACAATTTAGCATGACTTTGAGCATACTTTTTGATGACGGTGTCAACAATTTCTACATTCAAATCCATATGCAAGTTGTCATTACGAATGTACCAGGGTGCATTAACAATACCACGAAGTACTTTGTTTTGAAATCTTTGGATAATTAATCTGTTGCTTTGACTGGTACAGCCCCAGAGTTGAATACCATAAGTCCAGATCGGTTTAAGGATTGTTGTATATTGTCAAGACAGAATATCTGCCTAATAGCCAGTACATTTTTCTGTACTTAAGTTTTAATTCTTCTTGTTTTTTTTTTTTTTTTGACATGTGATTTCCACCTGAGTTTAGTATCAAGGGTCATACCAAGATATTTTGCTGTATTCTCATACGGAACTATTTTTTGATTCATATATATTGGTTTGTGCTGTATACGTTTATTGGTGAAATCTATATGCACTGATTTGGTTTCATTTAGCTTAATGCGCCAAGTAGTTGTCCAGCGTTGTACTTCTGCAATGGATTTTTGTAATTTTTCTGTTGACTCAATATTATTGTCGCCAACGGCTAAAATTGCAGTATCATCAGCAAATGTAGCAACAATTTTTTCGTTAAATGTTGGTAGGTCACTAGTATATAAGAGATAAAGAACTGATACATTACCTTGCGGAACTCCCGCTTGGATTTTTTTTAGGGCAGAAAAAGCGTTCTCTTGTTTGATTCTGAAATAGCGTTTTGATATATATGATTTCAGAATTTTCGAGAATTGTGTTGGAAGAAACATTTTAAGTTTATAGTTCAATCCTGCATGTCAAACTTTATCGAAAGCTTGTGCTACATCAAGGAATATTGCTGAGCACACTTTTTTTTCTTCTAATGTTTTTTCAATTGTATCAATTATTCGATGAACCTGATCAATCGTAGAGTGTTGATTCCGAAAACCAAATTGATGATTTGGAATAAGATTTTTCTCATCAATAATTGGTTTTAATCTTTTCAATAAAAGTTTTTCAAACAGTTTGGACATAACCGGAAGCAGTGAAATTGGTCGGTATGATGTGGTTTCATGGGGTGGCTTTCCAGGTTTGGGTATCATAATAACTTCAGCCACCTTCCATAATGACGGTACATATTGTAGTCTGAATGATGCATTAATCAGATTGGTTATTTTAAGCAATGCTTTCCTTGGTATCTGGTATCTGGTATCTGGCCGGTGATCAGGTCGAAATCAGGAGCTTTTTTAGGGTTCATGGTATTTTAAATTTCTTTTTTGATTTCAGCTAGAGTGACTCGTGGTATTTCCATCTTTTCTTGTGCAATAATGTTTGGTAACAGTTTGGATTGAAAAATCGTTTCAAGGTGTTCAGCAAATCTGGATGCTTTCTGATAGTTATTTCTAGCCCAGCTACCATCAATGTTTTTAATTGGAGGGGTTTGCATAATTGGCCTTTTCAGTCTTTTGGTAGACTTCCAAAGTGAATATTCAGTACTTGAGTCATTTGTAACTTCACATAGAAATGCACTCATGGTATCGTTCTTAAATTGTTTAATTTCATTTCTTAATTGAGACGTTAAGTTATTCAGTCTAGTTTTATCTAGTGGGGCTCTGGATTGTTGCCATTTTTTCCTCGCTTTTCTTTTTTCAAAATTAGTTTCAATATTTCTTTGGGATAATTGTTACCTTTGGTCTTAAACAAACTTCAGATGTATTTTGCCACGCTGAATTGATTTTATTAAAAAAAAATATTTAACACCTATTATTTTAACCAATGATATTTATTATTTTGAAAAAAAAATTAAAGCGTAAATATGTCTAAAACAAAATTTTTTTAAATGCAAATTCTTCAAAGTTATTAAATAAAAACTGTGTACACCTATTTTTTTGTTCATAATGTAATAAAACAATATGAATGCATATACATAAAATGATATTGGTTATTATAGCAGACTTTATACCGAATATATCCTTCAATGTGTAAGAAAATGTTTGCGAGTACACTCGACTAATACCCATAGTCAATGAAATCAGCTCAGACCTTTACCTGTCCCCAATTTAGCCGGAATAGTGATTTTTGGCTTTCCATCTGATTTCAAACCGTTTATGTGGATATTCTAGTCTAGAGACATGAATTTTAGGTAATTTTTAAAGTGTCGTAAAAGAAAGCAATCATTATTTTTACCATCAATTATTTTATCATCATATTTTATGATCATGAGATTTTGGAACAAGAAGGCTGATAAGGGCAAAGAATGGAAAGGAAGGAGTGTGCTGAGGTGATAATTCAGCCTAATCAGCCGGGAGCGTTGCTTCGATGGTAACTGTGGCGCAATGCAAAAAAGCACGGCACCAACCCAAGACCTCCCCGAAGAAATGCAGACCAATAGGACTTGAGTACACCCCAAGAGAAGTCGGTTCTGTAACACAGCAGCCTCTGCTGTTAGATCGAACAGGTTCAATTCGGATAACCTAGGAGTAGGAACCGTGGGCATTTAAAAGGTCAAGGACCTTACAGATAAGCACCGAGAGGTAATTTGGGATATGTCTTTTGATAGACCCAGAGTCCGTGTGGTGCTTAGACATTAACTTTCTACGTGTTTTAGAATTCTTGACGAAAGATCCGTGTTGCTGTGCAGGCGAGCAGTAAAGGGGGAGATGTGGTCCTGATATCGGCTATTTCCCTAGTAAATCGACCGAAATGTTTTTAGTTGCGCGGTCGTTTGATCTACAATAAAAAGTTTGAAAAATTTTGATTCGGAGGTTAACTGCTGTTTTTTTAAATGATTTTTATGCTATTGCATAACTTCTATCGCAAGCTTTGAGCTCAGGGCTCAACAAATTCCGTAACGGAAATGATGCTTATGCGCTCAGTATTTGCATACTTTTAGGAGTATCGTATTTCGCATATCTCAAGAGAAACAAATCAATTGAAGAGACAGCACTGTGATTCAAAAATAATAATATTTAAGAGAAAGTTTTTTTAATGGCAAATGAAAATGTAGAATTTAATAAAAATTTAAGTAATAAAAATAAATGATTTAATATTCGGAGTCATAATATTGGTAACATTATTATTAAGCTATTGCATAGCTTTTATCGCGGGCTTTGAGCACGGCGACAGAATCAAGCAATTCCGTAAGGAAAATAAATACGCGTAATGTTTGTATATCTGTCTAGATGCAACATAAGTATGTAAATTTGTACACTAATTGATTCATGCGAAATATATATTATATATCGAGGCAGATTTTGCGAGCCATGGAAAAATATTTTTGCTTTGTAAAATATTTTAAATCGTTTGCGGGTAAAACTTTGCTTGAATACAAAGTATGCGTAAAATGTTTCTGTGTCAACGTCAGAGGCGTCTGGAAATATAAAACTAGTAACACACAAACACACATTCACGTGTTTCAAAAAAATAATCCTAATAAAAAGGACAAATGTATTTAGATTTGGTGTAAATGGTGCCAACAAAAAAAAACTATTAATTTGATACCTATGAAAGACACTGATCCCGATTACTTAGAAGCAGTTGTTTAAGAATATAAGAAACGATTTAAGTTTTTAAGAAATAATCTTGAAAATTTTGATGAATTTTACTCGCATATTGATATTATTTCTGATGAATATTACTACAATATTATTCGTGCTGGTATCAATAGGCCAAAATTATTTTATAAAAGGACATCAGCAGAAAAATGGCACAATACTTTCAATCCATTCGTATTACATCATTTGAAATCGAACATGGATTTTCAGATTATACTAGATGAATATGCTTGTGCAACAAATGTTGTTGAATATGTCAATAAGCATAATAGAGGGATTAGTAATTTGCAAAGACAAATAATTGACATAATGGACGAGCATCCAGAATTCGACATTGTCGATATCACCAAAAAATGAGTATTGACATACTTCAGTCTGTTGAAATGCCGGCACCAGAAGCTTCTTGGTATTTATTAAGACAACCTTTTGCTAAGTCATCAGTGGTGACAGTCTACATTCCAACGGTATTTCCTACTGAACGCGCAAGAATTAGAAAATCTATGAATGAACTTCAAGCTTTAGATGATGATTGTACGAACGTTTGAAAATGGAATTGGTTCAAACTATGAGAAAAGACCCGAAGAACTCCGCGATGTTACGTTAGCACAATTTGTTGCAAAATATTACCTAAATAAAAAGGGGGCTTACGCTAAAAGAGATACTGCAAGAACAATAAGATACAGGAACTACGATTTGGCTGACAATTACAACAATTATGGGCGTGAGATGATTCTGTTGCATGTTCCTTTTCAAAATGAAGAAAATGATATTATTGCTGAAAATAAGTTCATACAAATATACGAGGACAACAAAGATACGATATTAGAACGTAGGAAAGAGTTTGAATCAAATTTGAACGATGAAGAACAACAAGACGAAGAATTATTAAGAGCGGTTGATATATTGCATGAAAGAGATCCTTATGACTTATTGTTACCTGATCCAAACTCAACTGCTAACGTTGATTTAGAAAATGAATCTCTGCATAAACTTGGCGCTATAGCTAAAAAAAAGAGATAATTTAATGGATTCTCAACAATTATATGATTTAATGCGAATGGCCAATGATCAACAAAAAGATATTCTAATGAATATAATTCATCATTTGCAGACTTCAATTCAAGAACCATTTCAAATTTTGTTTACGGGACCAGCTGGTACGAAAAAATCATTCGTTATCAAACTTTTTATGGAAATTTACAACAGGTTCACTGATAATGATGGTTACTACAATGCCTATATTACATGTGCAAAGCTGCCGTGGCTATGGATGGTACAACTATTCACACAGCTCTCAAAATTTCTCTTTCAAAACTTTTGCCTCTGTCATCAGAAAAGTTGCAATTGTATAGATCTCTCTTCAGATATGTCAGAGTACTGATCATTGATGAAATTACCATGGTTAGTGCAGCACTTCTACATAAAATTGATCGTCTTAAGCAAATAACAGGAAAATACACAGATAGGTATAGATGTTATTTTGATCGGAGATTTACGGCAATTGCCACCAGTAAGATCGACACTAATTTACAAGACAATCAGAACGAGCATTTGGGCCACATTTATGGAGAAAATTAAAATTCTATCAACTTACCACAGTAATGAGACAAGCTAATATTGCATTTTCACAAGTTTTGACAAAAACAAGGTAATGGAGATGTACTAGATAAGCATGAGTTTCAACTTATTAAATCGAGGTTTTTAAAACAGAGGATGTTGCTACATTATGTCCTGATGGGAGTTTGTTTATTTTTCAAAAAGCTGTTGCCGCCTATAAGAATTTGATTTTGTGAAAACAAAGTTCTTTCAACGTCCGTAGACGTTATTATTGGGGGCAAGAAGCTAATATTAGGCTTAAATTACATAAAAAATCTATAATTGACACTGGAGGCCTGCCTTATCACATTACTTTTCTTGTTGGAAATGGTGCTGTTGGGAAATTGGTCCATCTAGAATATTATAAAAGTAACACATTGATTTGAGTTTGGCTGGAATTTTGTGGTTCAGATAAAGTGGGTAGAAAAAAAAGGCAAAAAGCAGCCGCTTTAGCAGTGCAAAAAAGAGTCGGAAATCTTGCTGTTTCCATTGAATTATTGTACGAACAGCAAATATTTCATTAATATCGGATAGAAAATATATAGCCAAACGCAAACATTTTCCATTAACTTCAGCCCTTGCTCTAACTATACATAAGTCGCAAGATGGAACTTTTGACGAACTAGTATATGAGTATAGTAAAGCACATTCTCAGGAACTCGTTTATGTTGCGCTCTCTCGGGTGACTAATATTGAAAAATTGTGTATCACGAGAAAAACGATAAATCTACATTCCAGTTTTATCATAATCAAAGACAAGCTGAATCGACTGCATCTTTGTTGCAAGAATTCAAAAGACTGTCTTTAAATAGTGTTCAGACGATAGCTCAAAGTGTCTTAGATTTCATAAGTAATAGTATTGGCATTTCAATAATGAGTTTGAATTGCCAAAGTCTAAATACTCAGAAATACGATTTACAAGATTCAGTTACGAGACAAACAAATGTGTTACTTCTTGCATGAGGCATGATAATCCGATTGAAATACCTAATTTCAATTGTATTGTTCAATTCAAACGAGATAGTGTTCCAAAAGGTGGGGTAGCTATTTACCAAAATATTAATAATGTTACCAATATTATGACTCCGAATATTGAAAAAAATATTGCACACGTTTGCGATGTTAATGTTAGGCGCTCATTTGTTGGAGATATTTGTGCGTGCTTATGTAAACTTAGAAATGGCCTATATATAGTCATGGTAGCAATTTACATTTCTCCGAATCCAAAATTGGACAAGGTAGAGCATTTTATTCATCGCACTTTACTGGAGTACACTGAAGAAAGGTCGAAAATACTTGGTACACATGATAATAAATTTCCACTTATCTTGGGTGGCGATTTCAACATCAACTTCGATGATAAAAAATCAGAGCGGTTGACAAATTTTCTTTCGGAAAAATTTAATTTGTAAATGAATAATGATCCACAAAAATCTACAACAAAATATGGCACCACCATTGACACTGTATTTTCCAGATATTTATAGGATATCCAGTCTCAAACTTATGTTTCTTATTTCAGTTACCAAAAAACCTATAGTGTCAATGATATAAATTCCTGAATAACCTACATGTATTGTAAGATAATAAAAATATTAACTTCTCATTTATTCAATAAAAGAAAAAAATTTGTTTTCTTATGGGTCACCACGCTCGAAAAGTGTTACTTGAATTAATATCAAAGAAAAAAAAATACCGCATAAACAATAAATAAATAATTATAATATAATTGTATAAGTTGATATAAAATGCTATGTAATAGCTTTACTGCGGCAGTCCCCGAGTGCCACACGTACTTTTTTTTGAATAACAAATCAGAAACTGTGAGTCACATCAATTGTGCCTCGCCTTCCATCGTCGATAGATTCAAATCTGGTTTCTCTCCGATGATAAAATCTGATATGATTGAAGTTTGAAAAGAAGCATTTGCTGCCTCTTTGTGCTTCTTTGTCTTCAAATGATTTTCAATATCATTGCTTCCACCAGCAGCAACCGAAATAGTTGCATTACATTAGGCGCAACGAACGTTGGAATCGTCATAAGTGTCTCTTAAAATTGTTATTTTTTCTTCAAATTATCGTTGAAAACACACTTTCGCTTTGACATTTCAAAAAGTAATATTTATTCGTAAATATTTATGCTTCAAATTAACAAAACTGTCTTGCATTTCACTTTGAATGTTGAATGAAAGTAATAAGCTGTCAGTGAACCACTCTGACGTTCTCGACAAAATCGACTACAAAATTCAATATATTCAAACCGAAAATAAAATAGAATGAAAAAATAGAACATACAAGGCGTTTATTAAGAGTTTTTTTTTTTAATTTCTAAGCCCGGGACGCTTAACTCGGAATCCAGGACTGTCCCGGCCAAATCGGTAAGAATGGTCTAAATCTAGACCAACTCCGTTCATGTTCAGCACTAAACCATTAATATAACAAAGTTTGTTAGAATAATGGAAATTATAATTTGTAGTATAATATAATTTCACTTATTTTCGACATTAAACTAAAATATATATTATACGTTCAGTGAATTTTGATAAGATATCTTACATATTGGCCGATATATACGGTATAAGGCCAACCGGAAGTTTGAAAATCTGTTACTAGGTATATAGCGATACGTGTAGTATTGACCCGACTTTATATATTTTTGGGATTACTACATATTAACAGAAACAGATCTCTTGAAATTTTATTAAGGTACCCCACATACCATGCCCAATAAATAGGAAATAAAGTCAACCGGACGTTTGAAAATCCTGATAATAGTTATCTAAGGGCTAGGGCAAGTTTTCACCTGATTTTGTCCATTTTATGAATAGAGATGCACCGTTAACCCTTATGTTAGTAACCAACTTTACCGACGTCTTTTAGCAACCGGGTACCGGGGTACCACGATCTGAGTATAAAATTTTTAGAAAAAAAATAACAACGTAAAATAAAAATACACACATAGTCAATTTAATTAAGATAAATCACATATTGGCCGATATATGCGGTATAAAATCACCCGGAAGTTCGAAAATCTTTCTATTAAGTACTTAAGTATTGTTCCAATTTAACTCATTTTTGACATACAGACATACTATTTTCAGGAAAGGATTCTTTACGAATTTCAATAATATATCTCACTGATTGACCGTTTTTTTCAGTAAAAATTCAGTCATAGGCACTGAGGTGCACATTTTCGGTATATGGGCGCTTGAACAGTTATGGTCCGACTTTGACAATGTTTAGACTTGAGATGGCATACCTTAAAGGCACTACTTGGGGCCAGTTATATTTTAGGGCAATTATATTTGGTGCTTGATTTGTATGCTGAAAAGTGCAAAAAACGGATGGAATTTAAAATTGTGTTTTATGGGTAATAGGCGTGATTGTGATCGGTACATTTTCTGAGTTTTCTAATATCAACTACGGCTGACTTCGCAATCGAATGAACAAAATATTATGTTATGTAATACATACGAAATATTTCTGACATTGCATTATTTTTTGTAGTGCATTAACTTGGTAGTCGATCGAGCCAGAATCGGGCACTACAAATAAAGTTGATGCATTTTGGCTTTTACATATCGAAGTCAGATTGATAAGCTTCCATATAAATTGCTTTATTTTATTTTTTATGGATATTTGTGATTCTATTTTCGGTGAAAGTGAAGATTTTATTTATAATTGAACTCTTCTATTAAATTGTATTCTTTTTTACTTATATACGCTCGCAAAAAAAACAGTTTATTACGAAAGTAAACTTTGCATAAAAGTGTTCTATAACGTCAAATTGTACGACGCGTCGCATTTGCAATGTTGTTTGACGTTGTCTACCGATGATGCATAAATACTGTAATTAAACTGTATCGATACCTAGTACGTTTTCGAATTCAGGATACCTTTGCTTCTCAGATGTACCTATGTTAGTAAGCTTCAACAAAGCATTTCTACAGCTGGTTCTTAAATAAAGTCTTACTTGAAACATGTAAGTAAGTTAAGTTCGGGTGTAACCGAACATTTTATACTCTCGCAAGGTAAAGTGATATATGAGATTATCGAATATATTGTATTTTCATTAAAAGTAGGAAGTATTGCATTCAATGTTTACAATAACAAGCAAGAAGCCACACTGTTATTACACATATGTAGATTCTTTCTGAATGCTTGTGGCGCATTTGTTCAGTGAGCACATTTTTTGGATGTTTTTAGGCCACACCCACTTTAAGTGGTGTCCCTCGTTACTGCGATCCCCCGTACCAAATTACTGTTACGTATCTTAATTTAGTGCATAGTTAGGGCACTTTATAGGTATTCCGTTTATTAGCGTTTTGTGAGCGTGGCAGTCGTCCTTTTTTTTTTGTTTTTTTTTAAGCCAAGCCTAACTTACTCCCATCTCTAGACTCTCCCACGGAACCACCTAATTAAGTATTACTTCGTGGGAGTGATAAGACATTTACGTCTCCTCTATGGTACAGACTGACTGACGTCTAAGCTTTTCTATATGCATTAGTTTTGTCATGATTGAGGCTGCCGCTTCGCTGACAGCTTTCCAATTCTCAGGGGACTGGCACATCAGTGTCGTCAAGTTTTCCACCATAAAACTACCACCGATTGAAGTTTTAAGTTTTTCCCTTGTACTCGAAAAGCGAGTACTACTAGTCTTTTTTTTTTTGCATATGATTTAAGGTTAAACGCCTGGATCTAAATGAGGCCGCATAGAATACAACCGATCTCATTACTTTTGCGAGTAAAAATCGCGGCTGGAACGCGGATGAGGATTTTGTTTGCGTTACCCAAGGTGTATTCTAGGTGCTCCTTAAATTTGAGTCTATTATTTCTCCCAAAAGCCTTAGTTGTGGCTGGGATTGAATATCACACTCCTCTATGGTGAGAGATATCTGTTTCTCCACTTTTCTAGTACTTATTAGCAGAACTTCTGTCTTGTGTTCAGCCAGTACTAAACTAATGGAGGAGAACCATTGCCGCATTCATTGCATTTGCTCGGAGGTCATCTAGATGTTTAGCCACTGCTACCACTATAAGATTATCTACATATGCGATTAATTTCACGGCTCCTGGTTGGTTTTATTTTTAGCACCCCATCATACATCACGTTCCATAGAAGGGGGCCTAAAACCGAGCCTTGCGGTACCCCACTCGAAATAGCGTAGCTCTTGGTGCCTTCATCAGTGTCGAAATTAGTTGTCTGTTTTCAAAATAACTTATAATAATGTTTACAAGATATTGAGGAGCGCGTATTTCATACAGATCCTTGCTTATGTTAGCCCATTTTGCTAAGTTTAAGGCATTCTTCACATCCAAGGTGATCAGCGCGCAATTATTTTTAGTCCCGCCTTTCCATTTTTTTCCACTTTCAGCGTATTTCACAGTGTCAACGACATTGTTTAGTGCGTCAATAGTGGACCTCCTTTTTATAAAGCCTGATAATCCGCCGGATTTCTGGATTGCTAACTCCAAGCGGTTTCTTACTATGCTTTCGTACACTTCGCCAATCTTGTCAAGCAAGCACAAAGGTCGATATGATGAGGTTCCTCTGGAGGCTGATTTGGTTTAGTTAGTAAAACCAATCGCTGAACTTTCCATGGTTCGGGGAATATTTTTTTTTTAAACATGCATTGTACCTTTTTGCGAACACATTTGGTTTTAAAATCATGGCTTCCTTTAATGCTCTGTAATCTATACCAGGCGTTTTTGCGTGGCTGTAGTCCGGTTACACCCATCTGTAGTACGACCTATCTTAGGTTTTATCAAGATATCTGTTGTTTTGCTCAAGTTCTCGCTTGCACAGACAGACCGACAGTCACTCGGATTTCAACTCGTCACGTTAACCAGATCATTTATAAATGTACTACTCTATATCTATCTCAAATTGTTTTAGGTGAACAAAACTATTACACTCTGTAGCAACATGTTGCGAGAGCATAAAAATATTCAGTTAGAAGCTATCATTTGAAGTATTTTGTTGAATCAGTTAGCGCAATCAATCAGCACTAGTGTTCAGACTACCATAACAAGTTTTGTAGAAGAAAATCGACTGCCGTCTAAGAAATACGAAATCGTATTACTACCTAACAAAACACATTTCCCATCAAAAACGTTAACTTCGGCTGCACTGAAGCGATAATACCCTCACAGGTGGAGCAAATGTATTCGGCCAACGGTTTACATCCAACGGAAAACGTTTTGCCAGTTCTTTCTAGCCACATTGTTTGGCATAAACAACCTTTAAGTCGAATTAAGGCTACTTAATAAGGAAAAAAGATATTTTATGAAGGTATTTATTTTGGTTGGTCAGTTCAATGGCAGCTATATGGTATAGGAGCCCGATCTAAACAATTTGTCCGGAGATTGTAGCGCTGCCTTGGATAATAATACAATTTCGGTGTCGAAAAACGTTGACCTCCAAGTTTTTTTTTTACGTACGGGAATAAAAAGAAGTGGTTCGTTGCTAAGTAAGGACTATAAGACGGATGACTCATTAAATCGGTATTTTGAGTGCTCAAAAATGCAGTTGTTTCAGTCCATGTGTGAAAGCTCGCATTGTCGTGGTGAAGAGGCTCGCATTGTCCGTCTTCGGCGGTTGGTTTTCTTGATAGACAACTGGTAACCAAATGGTTTTATACCGCTCAAAATTCACTATTCTGCGTTGTTCTCGTGGTATGGTTGCGACATATCTAGTTTTTCCAAAAAAAAACAGGGAACCAATTGTTTTTTTTATTTTATTTTACATTTCTCTCGACCAATCGACACGAGCATTTTTTAAGCGTTTGACAAATTGTGTGGCATTCAACGTGAACAATTTTTTTTTCAGTCAAATATTCATGCAATATTGAATGTCTGCTAGTACTACTAATGTCTGTAGTTGTCTTAATATCACGATAGGTTACATGACGATCTTGCAATGTCAACGACGACCTTCACGAAATTTCACGAATTCATTATAATTTCGATTAACACTACCCTTTGATGAAGCTTCATCGCCAAAAATGTAATTAAGTTTATCGATTTAATTCAATATTTTAAACGAAATCAATATTTTAAGTTACGGTAAACAACTCAAATAGCGCTCGTATGTCAAAACGTTCTGAGTATGTATAACATCAAAAATGTCAAAGTCAATGTCAGTTATGAGTTGCCAAATTGCAACACCAGGGTTACAAAATCCCAAAATATAACAGGTGTATCGGTATGAAAATGAAATTTAAAT